>NC_044986.1:16573004-16889457 GCF_008728515.1 Papio anubis
GTCCAGGTCTGGTTAATTGCCAGGGTAGCAAAGAATCGCATGCACCAATGTAAACAGGAGTCAAAACGCATTATTAGTCAAAGATCGAATTTCACATTGTAGAAATGTATAGCTGTGATTAAGCTGCATATGTATGCTGGGAAATGGCTTAAGTGGATGGCTAGTATAAAAGTTGTTGGCCATAACGTCACACCTCTCATCTGCTTGAAATATGGACCACTATTCTAAAATATCAGCTACTGGGGTCTCGTTCACTACAAGATAAATTCAAACTTCACAGAACTTTGCAGCAGTTCGCCACCAGACAGGATTGTGTCTGCAAACTCTTGTCTTCACAGATGCCTAATAAAGCAAAACTCTGAATCTCATGTGGCCCAGATTGTTTTTCCCCCATCCTGGGTTTGTAAACCGCATGACGGACACATCAGTACTGACCTCCTTCTCTACCCCATCTCAGGTGGTGGAGAGAGAGTTTCAGGTTTTTCCAGGTGCTATACGTTTTATTAAGTTATTCTAACAAGACTAGGTCCTCTGTTTGCTGGGAACCAAGGCCCCATCGATATGCACAGAGCCCCTTTTCTCTAGAAGAAAGTGATCTAGCCAGAAGGAGGGCAGGTAAGCAGAGTGACCACTGCCAATGCCACTGCACCCCAGTGAAAGCCACTAAAACATGCAGAAGGCCTGGTCGGGCTCTTGCCCCTGGGCATCCCAGCCTTCACGTGAAACTGGCTGTGTCCAGAGGCTACACCTGAGTCACCCTCCAGCGTTGGCTCTGAAAGCTTCCTGATGGCCCGAGGTATTTCTAAATGGGGTGATAAAAGCGAGGTATAAATGGTGGTAGGCTCCACCAGCCTTCATTTGCAGTTCAATTTTTAGACAGGTAGAGGCAGGGAAGGCCGGGAGGTGCCGCAAACAAGCGTGTCCTGGAAGTAGCGCAGCTTCAGCGTCCTTTTCTGTAAAGGGAGCAGCCAGCGCGTGCCCGCTCCCACAAAATCTGGTTCGTAGGGCGGACATCTTGGTGGGTTTCAATCCAGTGAGAGGAAGTCTGGGTGCCCCACCAAGGGTGATTAGAAAGAAGGATGACTCACCTTCCCCAGGTGCACAGCCACTCTTCTCTGCCTTCACCTGTCTCGGCCACCTGAAAATCTGCCTTTCCTAACAGGAGACAGTGAGGGAGGGGCTGCCAGGCCCAGGAAGCTCCTGTATTGGAGGCGCCAGGGCCCCCAGGCCTCGCCTCCTCCCACCCACTGCCGGCCCCGCCCCCTGTTCCCGCCCACCCGCTTCCCTCGCCAGACCAGCAGGCCCAGCCGCCGCCGTGTCTACACCCGCAAAAACGCCCGCTTTGACCTCGAGCCCTCTGCATACCCTGTCCCTGGCTGGGGCAGCCAAGGCGCGGAGGACAGCTCCGAGGCCAGACGTTTGCTGCGCAGATGCCCGACTTTACACCGGCGGGGCGGGCTGTGCCGGGCGCTGGGGGAAGCGCCCCAGAGTCACTCCGTTCACCCACCTTCCAGGTGGGACCCCGGGAAGAGTGGGGGAGGGGCAGGCTGGCAGCGGTGGGGCCTTTGTGCTCCACGGGGTGAGCGCACAAAGGCCTGGTGGAAGGCAGGGATGCTGGGCGGCCCGGCAGAGGCCAGGTGGACGCCGGATACAGCCAGCCCCGCCCGGGTGAGCGCTGGGGTGGGATTGGAAGAGGGTGGTAGGAGGGGTCCTGCTGGTACTTTCTACCCCCTCCTAGCCCCCTTTCTCAGGGCACCGCCTCTCACCCCACCCTCCTCCCTGCCCACCTCCTCCAGGCAGGCTTTTACCCCAGCTGATGCTTTTGGGCAACATATCCTGTCCCTGGGAGTTTAGAGGTCACCTGTTCACACCCCCTTTCACTCTGGAACCCTGAAACAGTTACCTCACCTCTCTGTGCCTTATTTTTCTCGTTTATAAAATGGAGGTTCCAACAGGAACTCATTCTTAGGGAAGCTGTGGGGATTAAAGGAGAATGCGGTTCTGCTGCAACTGCATGGGCATAGCCCATATTCCCTGTCTGTTGCCTTTTAAAATCGGGAAATGGGTATAATATAGCATTTGTATCATGGGGCTGTTGAGAGGACTAAACAAGCGTGGAAAGCTTTCAGAAAAGTAAGCAGGTGGTCAGTATGGATGGGACATGGTCTCGCAGCCAGGTCTGTCTGACTCCAGGCTCAGTGCTTCCTCCCAGGAGCCAGGTACGTGATGCCGTTAGACCGGCCTAGACGTGGCACAGCCCTCACTGCTGTCAGCCTGGCAGGGGCTGAACTGTCTTAACCATCCCCATCATTGCTGACTAAGCCATGACTGTGGCCCTGCCCTCTACCCTGAATCCTCTTCTTCCAGCCTCAAGGGCATTGCTTTACAGAGATGAACTGGCTCAGCAGGCAGGACTTGGCAAGGCCTCAGCCCACTTGGGGGGAATGACCAGCGATGCCCAAAGAGGGAAGGTGTCTTATTGCAGAAACAGCGCTGAAGCAGAGGGTGGCCTCTGCTTACCCTCCTTGGACTCCATGTCTGCCTTTTGGGACTTCCTGATTCCTTCAAGCCAGAACTTCTTCTCCCTTGTTGTGCGTGCGTGAGTGCGTGTGTGTGTGTGTGCCGGAGGATGCGGGGGGCCTCCTGTGCATTGCAGGATGTTCAGTAGCATCCCATCCCCCACTTCTGACAGCCAAATATGCCTCTGGACATTGTCAGATGTTCCAGGGGTGATGGTGGGGACTGGCAACCATCACCACTGCAACCTGATTTCACCTGGATCAAGAAGGGGGTCTGGGGGTGTGTGGGCCTCATCTCTCTCCTCCCCTGAGGTTCGTGAACCTCACACAGGGGCTTCTGGGCTTGCTCAGCTTTGCATTCCCAGCCTCTATCATGTTTCACAGCCATAGTATGAGTCTAGTTCACAATTATTGGATGGCTGGAGGTTGGATGGAGGGGAGGGTGCTTCCGGGGAGAGGAGACGCTGGGAGGTGTGATCTACAGACTGTTATCCAAGTTAACAGAAAAGGTGATGGGCCCTTGGTCATAGGTCATTGGTTTATGACTGAAGCCAGCTATGTCACTGCCTTTGGGTAAGATAGTAGTGCTGCCTCTCAGGCCCAACCCCTGGCAGTCATTCTTCCACTTCCAAGAGCTTGTGCACACTCAATAGTAATTCCTTAAGGTAGTGACTTTTGATGAGATCATTTCATTCCCTCTTCCCTCCACTAACAGCGAAATCATGGAGCCTTCCAAGACCTTCATGAGAAATCTGCCAATCACACCAGGCTACAGCGGTAAGTGTGGATGTGCCCTGCAGCTGTGCCCGGCAGGGGAACCTGTGTCCTGGTCTCTGTCCCTGCCTTGACCCACTGTCTGTGTCTGTGCAGCCAACTGGACCAGTCTAGGCGCTCTAGCTTTTGAGACATGCATTGAGAGCATTCCATCGCTGAAGATGGCTGATGGCTGGGTTCTGAGAGGCAGAACTTAGACCACATGTCCCAGAACATGGCCTGGTATGCAGAGGAAGCACTTAATGCCTGTTGAAAGAATCTGGACCAGGATAGACACAATGTGATGAGGATAGACACACGAATAAGTAGAGGCCCTGTCCTCCCCAAGTTTTCTCAAGTCCTCCACAAAGGTTATCCTTGTGCTCCCATCCTTTCCTGCATCCCCTAAAGAAAGGCTGACCAACAGCCCTGGTCTACCTGGAACTGCCTTTGTCCTGGGACTGCCTGGGACTTTCCTTAACACTGAAAATCTTGCATTTGGGAAACTCCTCAGTCCTTGGCAAACCAGGACAATTGGTTGCCCTACCTAGAGGCTATTCCTCCTCAGGCTTCTGGGCTACTGAGAACTTACTAAGTCATATCCCTGTGGGTGACAAACCCAGTGGTCCCCACAGACCCTTGGCTCTCCCATACAGCCGTTCTCAGGGGGAGTGGTGCTAGGGGGATATTCCAAGGTTGCCCAGCCTCACCCCGGTCCTAACGGCTGGTTGAGAATGGGCTTTGGGTTCTGACAAGCTGAGGTTCGAATCTGTTTGGCCACTGTCGATGAGACTGGAAGTAACTTGCCTCTCTGTGGTAAGTACAACATTCTATAAAATGGATATATTAGTTTTCTAGGACCACTGCAACAAATTGCCACAAACTAGGTGGTTTAAAGCAATGGAAATGCATTCCCTCACAGTTCTGAGGCCAAATGTCTGAAATCGAGGTGCCCGCAGGGCCATGCTCTTTCTGAAGGAGCTAGGGAAGGATCCCACCTTTGCTTCTTCCAGCTTCTGGTGGCCCCAGTGTTCTTGGCTTGTGGCAGCATCTCTCCAGTCACTTCATCCTCACATTTCCCCCTGTGTCTCAAGTCTCCCTCTTCTTTCAGGTGTAAGGACATCAGTCATTGGATTTAGGACCCACCCTAAATCTGGGATGATCTCATTTCTAGACCCTTAATTACATCTGAGAAGTCCCTATTTGTAGATAAGAGCACATTCACAGGTACCAGGGGTTAGGATTTGGATATATCTATTTGGAGGATACAGTTCAACCCACTACATGAGATACCATAAGATTGTTGTGAGGATTAAAGGAGCCAGCATACATAACCTATTTTAAATGTCTTGGTCCTTAGCGAGACTCGATAAAGGTAGCTTGTATGCTTATGTGTGTGCATATATGCACTAATATAAAACCTAGGCAGATCAAAGTAGGCCCTGATGGCAGGGAAACCACTGTGGCAAGGCCCCTAGGGTCTTCCTGATATTAGGATATCTTTTAATCGTCCAAGGGTTGGGGAGACTGGGCAATGTGTGGAAGGCTTCCAACACTGTCAAGATTAGTAATTAGATTCTTCCAGAGGGGGTTATTGTAGGGCTCAGGGGGTGAGGATTGCTACTTTCAACTCCGAAGTCAGGTTTTGTTTTCCTGGAGACCGTGGCAAAAATGTTGGGCTTCCATAAGGAGAGAGATTTATTTATTTATTTTGCAGTTTAAAACCAAGTTCTTAACCAGTTTTCCTCATTTGTTCTGCAAAAAAAAAAAAAAAATGGTTTTATTGTGACAATGTTATAGTACTTAGGATTCAGCCTCCAGTTTAAGTAAATAGTTGTGTTTTACCCATACTAATTGTAATGATTATATGTTACTTGGTGGGAAATGGTGAAAAATTGTGCTAGGAGTGGGTCTTGCAGATAATGAATTTACCTTTTTGTGTAATAGGGCTCTGCTCTTAATAAGCCTGCAATTTCCTGATGGTCCGGCAAGAAAGATCCCAAATTGCATTTGGGAAGTGTCGAGGAAAATAAGCTTTCTCTCTAAAAAGATGAATAATTTCAATTACTCCTTAGACTATCATTTTGGCCCATTAAATGCTTTCCCCATTTTCCATCAGGCTGACATCAGGGGCTTTGCTATTCAAAGAGTATTACTGTCACTGCCTTTGTTGAAATGGGCCTTCCCTCCCCAGCTCCAAGGTCATTTTTTGTGACCTTGGGAGGGCCCAGTCACAGTGGAAACAACAGCACTGTTTGTATTAATGGCCTTTGGAAAAACGTAGTGTTGTTGGCTGAGGAAGAAATGCCAAAGGGTGGGCTGAAATGCTGGGGAGTTTAGGCGGGCTCTGAATTCCTTGCTGGCCAGTCTTGCTGAAGGCCGTGATTCCATTCGGCTCTTGCAGGCTTCATACCATTCCTCAGCTGCCAAGGAACGGCCAGAGAGGATGACATGAACTACTGTGTGAAAACCTTCCAAGAGAAAACACAGCGCTATAAAGACCAGCTGCAGGAATTTTGCTGCGCAGTGGCCACTGCCCCAAAACTGAAGCCTGTCAACTCCGAGGAGACGGTCCTGCGGGCCCTGCACCAGTACAATCAGCAGCACCACCCTCTCCTCCTGGGTAGCAGCGTCCTGAAACCACTTCCCCTCACCCCAGTCACCCATGCAGATTCTCACAGGCCAGCTGAGCTGCCCCAGAGTACCCAGAATCCCACACAGTTCCAAATCCCAGGGGTCAGTGCCAAACGCAAAGGCTCCATTTCTTAAAATGAGAAAGATACATTTCTTTTTCTTTTTCTTTTCTTTCCTTTCTTTCCTTTCCTTAGTTTCCTTCTTTTATTTTCTCTTCTCTTCTTTCCTTTTCTTTCTTTTCTTTCTTTCTGACGGAGTCTCACTCTGTTGCCCAGGCTGGAGTGCAGTGGTGTGATCTCAGCTCACTGCAACCTCTGCCTCCCAGGTTCAAGCGATTCTCCCGCCTCAGCCTCCCAAGTAGCTGGGACTACGGGTGCATGCCACCATGCCCGGCTACTTTTTGTATTTTTAGTAGAGACAGGGTTTCACCATGTTGCCGAGGGTGGTCTCGAACTCCTGACCTCAGGTGATCTGCCCACCTCGGCCTCGCAAAGTGCTGGGATTACAGGCATGAGTCACAGTACCTGGCCAGAAACAAACATTTCTAGGGGACAGAGCACAGTCCTGGTTACGGAAGAGGGTGCTGGTCTGAGAACTAGGAGACCCTAGGCAAGTCACAAGTTTTCAGGCCTCGGCTTCTGGATCAGTGGATAACATTTTTTAGTTGCTTTCTCTGTGCCATGGTGTCTTTTCACAGAATGCAAATACGTAAAGAAACCTCTCCAGGAGCCTCCAATCCCTGGCTGGGCAGGCTACCTGCCGAGAGCCAGGGTCACTGAATTTGGCTGTGGCACGAGATATACTGTCATGGCCAAAAACTGCTACAAGGACTTCCTGGACATCACAGAGAGGGCCAAGAAAGCACATCTGAAACCATATGAAGAGTGAGTCTGGCTTGGGTCGGCACCCCAGGCACAAGATCAAAGGGAGAAGTGCAAACCCCGGACGGGGGTTTACCAGATGTCCCCATCCCAGCACTAGGACGATTTGTGTGTGATTTGTCTTAGAAAAGGTGCCTCATTTGTAGTTTCAGGGCTTCCCCAGTAGGCAGCTGCCCCCTGCTCCTGACCTGCGCTCAGCATTTTCCAGCAGCTCTACCTGTGGTCTTTGCTGGTTTGCAGGGAGGGACTGGGAGTAAAAACCAGCAGGGCTACCATCCTGGCAGTGGCTTACGGCCCAAGGGTGCTGAATGGCCTCAGTTTTCTCTTCTGCAAAATGAGAAGAGAAAGGATGATCTTTCCCTTTAGAATAAATTGTAAGGAAATAAACATACCATATTCATACATTTACTCTTACATATTGTATTTATATTTATTCTTATTCTATTCTGAATGAAAGGTCCATAACTTCGTGACTTCTGTTCTTGTTTTAGAATATACGGAGTTAGCTCCACAAAAACTTCTGCTCCTTCTCCAAAAGTTTTGCAGCATGAAGAGCTGCTGCCAAAATATCCCGATTTTTCTATTCCAGGTGAGGAGGGCTGTCTCTTTCCTTCCTACTACTGTTTTAAAAAGGGGATGAAATGTGTGCAGTGGCCTTTCTGCTTAGCTGGGCCAGTTGCCTTCAACTCACACGGATGATTTCTCTCCTAGATGAAAGCTGCCCTGCCCTTGGAAGGCCCCTGAGAGAGGACCCCAGAACTCCGTTGACATGTGGCTGTGCTCAGAGGCCAAGTATACCATGCAGTGGGAAGATTTACCTAGAGCCACTGTCCTCCGCAAAGTATGCAGAAGGCTAGAAGCGCAGCATCTCCCAGGGAGAGGTGAACTTTAAGTGGGGCTTCCGAAACCTGCCGTTCTCGTGTTGGCGTCATGCCCAATGAGCAATAAAGAAATTTAATAACAAGAAGTTTTTAACTGCCGCCTGCATCCTGAGTGGTTGACAGTCGCATGTCATTAATGATAAAGACCTTTTTTTTTTTTTTGTCATGTAGGTATAAAGAGGCTGCTTCTCCGCATGCTGAAGTTTCTTGTGCGGGTTTTCTCCAGGTTATGTTGACCATGAGCTAGGGTTCCTAACCCCCGAGGGAACACTGCAGCCAGGCCAGGATCTTCACTGAAGACCTAGCCCAACCCTCTAAGCAAACAGTCTCTGGGTCCTGGCATGTTACTGACAGCGACACAGACGCCACACCCACCCCAGCCCTGGTTTTCCAGAATCCCGGGCCCCAGAAGGGTCCAGTTAGCAGATATCAGCTATATTGGTGTGATAGGGCTGCCTCCACAAAGTCCCACAAACTGAGTGGCTGAAGACAACAGAAATTTATTGCCTCACAGTTCTGGGGGCGGGAAGTCCAAAACTGGGGTGTTAGCAGGGCCCTGCTCCCTCTGAAACCCATGGGGGAATCCTTCCTCACCTATCCTTAGCCTGCTGTGTTTTGCAGCCATGTTGGCATTTCTTGCTACTAACTCCAGGCCCCCTGGGTGCCTCTCTGCCTTCACACGGCCATCTTCTTACAAGGACATCAGTCGCACTGGATCGGGAGCATGCCCTACTCCACTGTGACCTCATTGTAACTCATTACACCTGCAATGACTCTAGTTCCAAATAAGTCACATAAAGTACGGGGAGTGGGACTTTCACACGGTTTTTTTTTTTTTTTTTTTGAGGGACATGGTTCAAGCTGTAACACTGGATAACATGCTCTTGCCACTAGCAGGCACCCTGACCTCCCTCAGCAACCATCTGCATGCAGAAGAAATAAAAAAACAGCTCCTGGGACAATGAGACCGTTGTCATCCGCTCAGAAACATGCAGAGTCACACGAGGCAGCAAGCTGGGTCTGGGTCTGGAAGATTTTTTTCCAAGGCAAGAATTTTCACCTGGACATCCTGGGCTCCCATGATTCCATGGGTAGAAGTCAGAAAGTCAGAGAACTTTGATGAGAAAAAAAGTTACATCCTTGTTTTCACTAACTTCCAGGCGAAATTTAGTATTTCCTTCCTTGATGAATGTAAGCCACAAACCACTGCAGGACCTGTCACCTTAGCCTGAGAGCAATCACGGATGTTTTTGTATCACGTGGCTCTGGCTGCAAACAGCTTGAATGATGTTAAAGCTCATCTCTTTATAATCATGGTGGTTAATTATAGTGGCTATATCTACTCTCTCACATATTGTTACTCAATATAAGAATAAAGAAACAAATGGCTGTTTTATAAATTTGTTCTTTTTAATATTTTGAAAATATTTCAATATTGTTTCCCTTGTAATCTTATGTATTTTGCTTTAAACACTTGGAAATCTTGTTCTGACAAGAGGCCCATGGATTTCATTAGACAGCCGTGGGTCCCCACCACAGGCCTGGTTAAGAACCTTTGTCTAGAAAAACAACCAGGAATGTGTGTAAAGGGAGATTGTCACCCAAAACCAGATAACGGCACCTTCCCCACAGGGTTCCGGATTATGGTACATTTCATTATTTTTAAATGATATGATGGAAAAATGGTGTTGTATAAAAATACCTAGGATCCCTTAGGCAGGTCATAAAACTGTACAATAACAGCAGACCTGTGTGTGTTACTCATACACACAAACTCATACACTCTATAATCCTGCTTTTTGTTTTTAAAAAAGGGTGGGGGCGTGGGTACTAACCTATAATGCTAGCAGTGGTCATTTGGATGATGGTCCTATTGGTTATTTTTATTTGTTTATTTATGCTTTTTTCAGTTTTCCATAGACAATAGGTATTGTTTTTATAAGCAAGAAAAAAGTCATTAAAAATATCCCTATTTGTATTAAAAGATATTTTAATATTTTAGAGATTAAATGTTTAAAGAAAGGTCAGGTCCAGTGGTTCATGCCTGTAATCTCAGCACTTTGGGCAGCTGAGGCGGGTGGATCACCTGAGGTCAGGAGTTTGAGACCAGCCTGGCCAACATGGTGAAACCCCATCTCTACTAAAACTACAAAAATTAGCCGGGCGTTGTGGCACATGCCTGTAATCCCAGCAACTCAGGAGGCTGAGGTGGGAGGATCTCTTGAACCGGGTAGGAAGAGATTACAGTGAGCCAAGATCACACCACTGCACTCCAGCCTGAGCAAAAGAGTGAGACTCTGTCTCAAAAAAAAAAAAAAAAAAGCGTTTAAAGGAAAAAAGCCACATCTCAATAGAAGGTAGCTGGCATTCCCTTCCAAGGGCTGAGGCAAAACTCAGTGAACTGTCGGGATTTTTTCCCAGTGTTCTGAAAACCCTGGAAGAGTTAAAACCCACAATCTTGTAAAGGAAAGGTGGAGCTACATCTCCCCACTGCCAGGACTGGGGGGTGGCCCAGCCTGCTGCATCTGTGCTGGCCTCTCAGGAATGAGAGACAGGAATGGATGTCTGCCGGGCCCCCTCTCCCAAACAGTTTGCAGATAGCTCCTAGGGCCTCAAGGTTATTGGGGGTCTTTGCCCATGAAATTAACGGGGTGTGAGGACTGAAATGACCCCTTGCAACTGCCCATGTCTTACTCCCATCCATGGGATCTTATGGTGCATCCATATTTAAGTCACTGACTAATTCATTTTGCACCAATTTTAAAAAATGTCTTGAGCTGTAAAACTGAACCAAAACCAGAAAAAACAACCCAGTGATAGAGGTAACAAAATTGAATAAAGGCAATTTAAACAATTCTTTAACAGTAGCTAATTATTCTACAACTTCGTGATTAAGATCACCGAGTTCAATGTGCAAATCTGTAACTCCCTTTGTTTAAGCAGTTCCGCATTGCAAATCTTTTCCTTAATCTCTATCCTTTCTGTTTCTCCCTAGCCTATAATTTCTAGAGTGTCGTCTGTTGGCGGGGGAGGTAGAGAGGTGATTTTACTGCTCAGCAAATTATCATTATTAGCACAAGCTGCATTTGTAATGAGCTCATTCTTGCCACTAAAAACAATTTCCATTACCTGAGAAGAAAATTCCTTGGGCCAACTTGGGCCTTTTGTTGGGAGAGTTTGACCTCCATGGCAATCAAGTGCTCTTTTGGGGTCACCTCTTCCTCTCTTCCTTTTTCTGTGCAAGAATTGACAGTTCTCTTTTTTTTTTTTTTTTTTGAGAGGGAGTCTCGCTCTGTGCCCCAGGCTGGAGTGCAGTGGCACAATCTTGGCTCACTGCAAGCTCCGCCTCCCGGGTTCACTCCATTCTCCTGCCTCAGCTTCCTGAATAGCTGGGACTACAGGCTCCCGCCACCACGCCCCGCTAATTTTTTGTATTTTTAGTAGAGACGGGGTTTCACCGTGTTAGCCAGGATGGTCTTGATCTCCTGACCTCATGATCCGCCCGTCTCGGCCTCCCAAAGTGCTGGGATTACAGGCATGAGCCACCACGCCCGGCCAGGACTTCTTCTTTCATATTGACCTTGGAGAATCTGATTACAATATGTTTTGGGGATGGTCATCTTATATAGTATCTCACAGGGATTCTCTGAATTTCTTGAATTCGCATGTAAACCTCTCTAGCAAGATTAGGAAATTTTTCATGGACCATATCCTCAAATGTATTTTTTAAGTTGCTTGCTCTCTTTCAGAAATGCCAGTGAGTCCTAGGCTTGGTCTCTACACAATCGCGTATTTCTTGGAGATTTTGTTCATTTTTTAAAATTCTTTTTTCCTCATTTTTGTCTGCCTGCATTGCTTTGAAGGAGTGGTCTTCAAGTTCTTAGATTCTTTCTTCAGGTTGGTCTATTCCAATTGCTGTTAATGCTTCCAATTGTATTATGAAATTCTTGTAGTAAATTTTCTATTTCCAGAAGTTCAGTTTGGTTCTTTCTTAAAATGACAATGTCATCTTTCAACTCTTGGATCATTTTATTGTTTTCCTTGGATTGGGTTTCAACCTTCTCTTGTATCTCATTGAGCTTCCTTGCCATCCAGATTCTGAATTCTATGTCTGACATTTCCGCCATTTCAGTCTGGTTAAGAACCATTGCTGGGGAGCTGGTGTGATCATTTGGAGGTAAGAAGACACTCTGGTTTTTAGAGTTGCCAGAGTTTTTGCACTGGTTCTTTCTGTGGGGGCTAATGTTCCTTTATCCTTTGAAGTTGCTGTCTTTTGGACGGGGCTTTTTGTTTTCATGTTCTTTGTTGCCCTTGAGGGTTTGACTGTGGTACAGGTTGGGTATAGTTGAGTGTTTGTTCTGGATGCTTTCAGAGGGCCAATACTCAGCTTGACACTCCTCGGCTGCATGCTTTAACCCTGGGGGGCTGGGACTGGGCCCATAGCTTTTTCCTCTGGCCCCTTGAGGTGAAGCACCAGCTGCTCTAAGGGAACCAAGGTGCTCCCAGACTGCTGGCAACAGTACTCTATTGGATGCTGTGGGCTAAAGTGGTCCAGGAGGGCAGCAGGGTAAAAGGACTCTGGTGGGGTAGCACAGGGGCTGCAGGTGAAAGCATTATGGTGGTGGTCACTGGCAAAAGTGCTTCAATGGGGCGGCTGAGGCTGCCCTGTGAGCCAGCACAGATCAGACTCACCCCAGTTTGTTGGAAAAGACAGCTTTGCTCTCTCCAGGTCCGGCAGCTAACAAAGGTCAAAGCCACCAAAGGAATATAGAGAGCCTTGGGGGATAGGTGTCTGTGGCCGTGTTCCATTGCAGCTGACCCTGCATGAAACCACGTGGGCCCCCTGCACGTTCAAGCTCTGTTTCCGCCCACTCTCTGGGCAGCTCCCCCTGCCAACTCAATTGTCTGTGGGTGTCGTGATGTTTTCTGCCACTAGGATCCTGGAGGTCCGTGGTGGGAGTAGGCTGCTCTGCATTTCCTTCTCTCACCCCTTCCTTAGGAGCCCTTCAGAGCCAAGAATGAGTCCTGGTGCTCCACAACCCCGTGCAGGCTTCCCAGCTTCCTCCCCCTTCAGCCCCAGTGTCTGCATCGTCTCTTTATCCACTCTCAGTGCATTCTCTCTGAAGACCTGTTCAGAGTATGCTGGTCTACCTGATGCTCTGATCTCTTCCTGGCTGCACCTAGATAGCCATGTGGTCCCAAGGGCCATATTTGTTTACTTCTTACAAAAGAACGTGAAGAAAACGTGATAAAACATTCACCTTTGCTAATTACAGTGGTTATAGTGGTGTTTGGCAATGTTATTTTGTGTTATTTTAATTTTTTATACACATTTTAGAGGAGAGAGAAAAAAAGAGAAAGATTTTGACTGATTGGTTCTAGGGAAGTTGAAAATTCAGAATACATAAAGAAAAGGACCAGCCGAGAGGGTTGCCCACGAGCCTAGATGGATGAGGTCTACAGTATTTTGGGATTCAGGACCTGTGGCTAGTGAAAGGTGATTTAGTGGGTTTCTATGGCTGAGCCTTTCTAAGATGGCCCCACATCTGTATTTGGATTTACATCCTGATTTAGCTGCCACTGCTCCCCAGATACATAGCAAGAGCCTCCCTCCTCTTTCTCTTGAGGACCTATGTCTGTCACATCAAAACCCTCCATTCTCAGTTTCTGACAGTCTTGCCACTTGTCCCTAGTGTCATACTATCATCCCTATACCAAATGGCACTACTGATAAGGACCAAAGCCAGGACCCGGGCAGCATCCTGTGGGAGCCAGCCAAGACTACAGTTGTGTAGACATCTTTATTTCACAGTATTAACCTGCCCAGGAACAAACCACATAATTCCACGGAGATCTTAACTGAATCAAGATGTTAACAGTAACAAAGGTGCAATAAAAAGCCCTTTATTGAGAATCAGGCATCTTCCTCCTGTCTTCCCAGCCTCCACAGGGAGAAAAAAAATGAATACTTTACAAAGCTATTTCATAAAATGTTATGTTAAATGAACAACAAATTACTTTTTCTTTTACTAGCTTTTAATGCTAATAGTGCCATTTATTCCTGACCTTCAGAAATATGAGATATTTTAAATGACAACATAAAAAGGGTTCTTATTTGAAAACCCAGGCTACTTTAGACTGCATATTATTACTTATAAGTATAGCATGTGCCGGCATCATTCATTTCAGCATCCCATTGATATCTAACTGGTATATATTTCAGTTGACATTTATTGTTCTCCTGCATACGTGTCAAATTCCTTAATGCTGACTCTGACAAAGGCAGAGCACTTGGTATATATAAATTACATTTGCTACCATATAATCAGTGTTATCTATTAGAATGCTATTTGTGACAAATCATATTCAAAATAAAAATTGAATTGATTTTTCTGTTATTTTAATATTGTGCCGCTCACAGCAAGCCTTTGATTGAATCTTAAACACTTTAATGCTCTATTTTTGTTTGAGGCAGATCAGAAATGGGGTTTGTACTATTCACAAAGCTAAAACAATTTGTAACACAACAAAATCAAATTTCAAAAAGCATTTTTATTTTCAAGCCAAGGGAATAAATTTGGTAAAGCTCTCGTTACAGGGCCCACAACTTAACGACGAAAGCCACGCACGCACGTTTAATTTCTATGCATCCATTTTCATCTAAATTAGATTTTAACTTTAATGCAGGGTATGAAAAGCCTCTACAATTCCTTTGTTTCTACCTTTTCTTTCAAGCAATTGCAGGCTTTCTCCCAGTGAATACAAGCTACATATCATTCTTTGTCCCCCTCCCTCTTGCCAGTTGGTCTGGGCTACCTTCTCTGTGTTCTGGATACAGAGGATCTCTGTTTCTGAGCTGCTCTGAGGGGGTGTCTCTCAAGGAGTGCCTGCTTCACCCATATTGCTTACAAAATAAATCACACAGTCGAGTGCGGTGGTTCACGCCTATAATCCCAGCACTTTGGGAGGCCGAGACGGGCGGATCACAAGGTCAGGAGATCGAGACCATCCTGGCTAACACGGTAAAACCCCGTCTCTACTAAAAAAAATACAAAAAACTAGCCGGGTGAGGTGGCGGGCACCTGTAGTCCCAGCTACTCTGGAGGCTGAGGCAGGAGAATGGCGTAAACCCGGGAGGCGGAACTTGCAGTGAGCTGAGATCACGCCACTGCACTCCAGCCTGGGCGACAGAGCGAGACTCCGTCTCAAAAAAAAAAAAGAGAAAGAAGAAGTCCTAAAGGCAGCTAGAGAGAAGGGGCAGGTCATTTATAAAGGGAATTCCATCAGGCTAACAGTGGAGCTTTTAGCAGAAACCTTATACTCCAGAAGAGACTGGGGGCCAATTTTCAGCATTCTTAAAGAAAAGAAATTCCAACCAAGAATTTCATATCCTTCCAAATTAAGCTTCATAAGAAAAGGAGAAATAAAATCTTTTTCAGAGAAGCAAATTCTAAGGGAATTTGTTACCACTACCTGCCTTATAAGAGGTTCTAAAGGGAGTGCTAAACATAGAAATGAAAGAACAATACCTGCCATCACAAAAACACATTTCAGTACAAGGTCCATTGACACTACAAACCAACTATACAATCAAGTCTGCCTAACAACCTGCTAACAACACAATGAGAGGATCAAATCCTCACATAGCAATATGGGTTTTAAATGTAAATGGGTTAGATGCCCCACTTAAAAGGCATAGAGTTGGTGGCTCATGCCTGTAATCCCAGCACTTTGGGAGGCCGAGGCGGGCAGATCACAAGGTCAGGAGATCGAGACCATCCTGGCTAACACGGTGAAATCCCATCTCTACTACAAATACAAAAAATTAGCCAGGAGTGGTGGCGGGCGCCTGTAGTCCCAGCTATTCAGGAAGCTGAGGCAGGAGAATCCCTTGAACCCAGGAGGCAGAAGTTGCAGTGAGTTGAGATCGCGCCACTGCACTCCAGCCTGGGTGACAGAGCGAGACGTTGTCTCAAAAAAAAAAAAAAAGAAAAGAAAAAAGAAATAGAATGTCAAATTGGATAAAGAAGCAAGACCCAACAACTGTCTTCAAGAAACCCATCTTACAAGTAATGATACCAATGACACCCACAGGCTCAAAGTGACGGGATGGACAAGGAGCTATCAGGCAAACTGAAAACAAAAAAGAGCAGGGGAGTTGCTATTCTTATATCAAATAAAATAGGTTTTTTTTTTTTTTTTTTGAGACGGAGTCTCGCTCTGTCACCCAGGCTAAAATAGGTTTTAAACTAACAATGATCAAAAAGGACAAAGAAGGGCATTACATAATGATAAATGGTTCGATTTGATAAGAAGACTTAACTATCCTAAATATATACGCACCCAACATTGAAGCACCCAGGTTCATTTTTTAAGAAGTTCTTAGAGGTCTACAAAGAGATTTAGAGAACCACACAAGTCAAGTGGGAGACTTCGACATCCCACTGACAACGTTAGACAGATCATCAAGGCAGAAATCTAATAAAGATATTCTAGACTTAAACTCAACACTTGACCAAATAGACCTAATAGACATCTATAGAACACCCTACCTGACAACAGGATATACACTCTTCTCATCAGCACATGGCACATATTCTAAGATTGAGCACATGCTGAGCCATAAAGCAAGCCTCAACAAATTTTAAAAAAATAACAACCACACTCTCAGACCACAGTGCAATGAAAATACTAATCAATACCAAGAAGATCCCTTAGAACCATAGAATTACATGGAAGTTAAACTGCACCTGAATGATTTCTGGGTAAAAAATTAAACTAAGGCAGAAAAAAAATCATTTGAAATTAATGAAAACAGAGGCACAGCACACCAGAATTTTTGGGACATAGCTAAAGCAGTGTTAAGAGGAAAGTTTATAGCACTAAATGACTAAATCAAGAAGTTAGAAAGAACTCAAATTAACAAACTAATGCCATAACTAGAGGAATAAAAGCAAACCAACTCCAAAGCTCCCAGAAGAAAATAACCAAAATCAGAGCTGAACTGATCAAAACTGAGATGCAAAAATCTACACAACAAATCAACAAAACCGAAAGTTGGTTCTTTGAAAGAATAAACAAGATCAATAGACTGCTAACTAGATTAATAAAGAAAAAAGGGGAAAGATCCAAATAAACACAATCAGAAGTGACAAAAGTAACATTACAAATGGCTTTACAGAAATAAAAAAAAATCCTTAGAGACTATTATGAACATCTCTATGCATACAAAGTAGAAAACCTAGAAGAATGGATACATTTCTGGACACACACGGGCTCCCAAGATTGAAACAGGACGAAATTGAAATCTTGAATAGACCAATAATAAGTTCTGCAATTTAATCATTAATAAAAAAATCTACCAACCTATAAAAGCCCAGGACCATATGAATTCATAGACAAATTCTACCAGATGTACAAAGAAGTGCTAATATCAATCCTTCTGAAATTATTCCAAAAAGTAAAGGAGAGACCTCCCTAACTCATTGTAAAAAGCCAGCATCATTCTGATACAAAAATCTGGCAGTGTCACAGTGAAAAAAGAAAACATCAGGCCAATATCCCTGATGAACATACACACAAAAATCTTCAACAAGATACTACCAAACTGAATCCAGCAGCACATCAAAAAGTTAACTGACCATGACCGAGTAGGCTTTATTCCTGGTATGCAAGGTTAGCTCAACACATGTAAACCAATAAATGTGATTCACCCACATAAACAGAATTAAACACAAAAACCACATGATCATGTCAATAGATGGAGAAAAAGTCTTTTGATACAATTCAACATCCCTTCATGTTAAAAATGCTCAACAAAGTAGGCATCGAGGAAACATACCTCAAAATAACAAGAGCCACCTATGACAAACCCACAGCCAACATCATACTGAATGGGCAAAAAGCTGGAAGCATTTCTTTTGAGAACTGGAAAAAGCCAAGGATGCCCTCTCTCACCACTCCTATTCAATTATTACTGGAAGTCCTAGTCAGAGCAATCAGGCAAGAGAAAGAAGTAAAGGGCATACAAATAAGAAGAGAAGCCAATCTCTTTTTACAGACAATATGATTCTATACCTAGAAAATCCCATAAACCCTGCCAAAAGGCTCCTATAACTGATAAACAACTTCAATGTCTGAAAATCAGTAGCATTTCTATACATCGATAACACTCATGTTGACAGCCAAATCAAGACTATAATCTCATTTACAATAACCAGAAAAAGAATAAAGTTATGAGGAATACAGCTACCTAAGGAGGTGAAAGATCTCTACAACAAGAATTACAAAACATTGCTGAAAGAAATAAGAGATGACACAAACAGAAAAATATTCCATGCTTATGGATAGGATGAATTGATATTGTTAAAGTGGTCATTCTGTCCAAAGCAATTTACAATACAGTGCTATTCCTATCAAACTATCAGTGTCATTTTTCAAAGAATTAGAAAACAATGATTCTAAAATTTATATGGAACCGAAAAAGGGCCTAAATAGCCAAAGCAATCTTAGGCAAAAAGAAAAAAGCTGGAGGCATTACACTACCTGACTTCAAACCATACTACAAGGCTACAGTAACCAAAACAGCATGGTACTGGTACAAAAACATACATATAGACCAATGGAAAAGATGGAGAACCCAGAAATAAAGCCACACACCTACAACCACCTTGATCTCAACAATTGACAACAAGCAGTAGGGAAAGAACTCCCTACTCAATAAATGGTGCTGGGATAACTGGCTAGCCATAGGCAGAAGATTGAAACTGGACACCTTTTTTTCAGCATATAAAAAAATTAGCTCAAGATGGATTAAAGACTTAAATGTAAGATCTAAAATTAAAAAAAAAAAAAAAACTTTAGAAGAAATCCTATGAAATTCATTCTGGGCATTGGCCTTGGCAAAGAATTTATGACTAAGTACCTAAAAACATTTTCAACAAAAACAAAAATTGACAAGTGGATAACTTAAAGAGCTTCTGTACAGTAAAAGAAATTGTCATGAGAGTAAACAGACAACCTATGGAATGGGAGAAAATATTCACAAACTATGTATCTGACAAAGGTCTAATATTCAGAATCTATAAGTAA
Organism: Papio anubis; assembly: GCF_008728515.1. Lineage (NCBI taxonomy): Eukaryota > Metazoa > Chordata > Mammalia > Primates > Cercopithecidae > Papio > Papio anubis. Next base: position 16,591,764 of record NC_044986.1, read on the forward strand.
CTTAAACAATTCAACAAACAAACACCAAATAACCTCATTTTAAAAATGGGCAAAGGACATGAACAGACACTTCTCAAAAGAAGATATATATGTGGCCAACAAATACATGAGAAAATGCTCACCATCACTAATCATTAGAGAAATGCAAATAAAAACCAGTCAAATACCATCTCACACCAGTCAGAATGGCTATTATTAAAAAGTCAAAAAACAACAGATGTTGGTGAGGTTGTGGAGAAAAGGAACACTTATACACTGCTAGTAGGAATGTAAGTTAGTTCAGCCACTGTGGAAAGCAGTGTGTAGCTTCCTCTAAGAACTTAAAACATAATTACCATTTGACCCAGCAATCCTACTATTTGGTATGTATCCCCCCCCAAAACAATAAATCATTTTACCAAAAAGACACATGCACTGATATGTTCATCACAGCACGATTCACAATAGTAAAGACATGGAATCAACCTGGATGCCCATCAATGGTGGACTGGAGAAAGAAAATGTGGTACCTATATACCATAGAATACTATGCAGCCATAAAAAAGAATGAAATCATATCCTTTGTAGCAACATGGATGCAATGCACCTGGGGGCCATTATCCTTAGATAACTAACACAGAAACAGAAAACCAAATTATAAGCGGGAGCTAAATACTGAATACACATGGACACAAAAATGGGAACAACAGACACTGGAGACTACTTAAGGGAGAAGGGTGGGGAGGGTTGAAAAACTACCTATCGGGTACTATGCTCACTCCCAGGATGATGAAGGATTCTAAATGGCCTTGTAGGTCATGTTTTCATATCTTGTAGCTCATATGTGGTGAGTAACAGTATTTTGTAAATAGAAATGTATGTAAGTTGTAATTTCTGTATCTAAATGATATCTTCCTGACACTTGCTTTTGTCCTCAACAGGACATTCTGGGGATCTACCCATGTTGATACATATGGATCCTAGTTCATTCTTTTTCATTGATGAAGGTATATTTTGGATAATCTGACAAGTGTGAATGTTATTTTGTTGGTTTCATTTGTATTCCCCTGATTACTAGTGAGGTTGAATCTCAAGCTTTTTTTATTCAGTTTTCCTTTGTGTGAATTGCATGTGTGTGATCTCTGTCCATTTTTCTATTGGGTTGTTCTTTTATGTATTCTGAATACTAATCTTTAGTTGCATCCACTTAAAATAGCTTCTCTGAGGCTATGGCCTATCTTAGCTCTTTGTCATTGGTATCTGTTACTCTTAAGGAATAACTCATGCAAGTCAGCCTTTCCTTCCTTTTTTTTTTTTTTGGAGACTGACTCTCACTGTTGCCCAGGCTGGAGTGCAGTGGCGTGACCTCGGCTTACTGCAACCTCTGCCTCCCAGGTAAAGTTCAAGAGATTCTCCTGCCTCAGTCTCCCAAATAGCTGGGATTATAGGTGTGCACCACCATGTCCCACTAATTTTTTTGTGTGTGTGTGTGTGTGTGTGTGTTTTTTTGTATTTTTAGTAGAGACGGGGTTTCACCATCTTGCCCAGGTCTCGAACTCCTGACCTCAGGTGATCCAGCCATCTCAGCCCCCCAACCTTCTTCATTTAATGACTGTTTATTATGTGCCAAGCACTGCCCTAAGTGCTTTGCATTTATCTTATATAATTCTACTAGCCACCCTGTGTGGCAGGGCTACTATTATTCTCCAGTAAGTGTTGAGGTCAAAGAAGTTAAGCAGGGAGTCCAGTTAAAAGGAAATGAAGCTGCAATGAATGCAAGGCCAGCTCAGCTTTACTGCAGAGCTGAGCAATTAGGCCCTATATCACACTATAGGGATTTATATGAGTAAAGATAGAAAGTGTCATTACCAGCTCTTACAGGGGATCACACATGGTGGTTCTGAACTGTGGCTATAAATCATCCAGGGAGCTTTAAAAATACTGGCGACTCACCCCAAAATTGTGGTTGGTCTAGGATGTATCCTGTACATGGGACTGTCTTTTGTTTTTGTTTCCTTTCTTTTTTAAGAGATGGGGCCTCATTCTGTTGCCCAGGCTGGTCTCAGATTCCTGGCTTCAAGTGATCCTCTCGCCTCAGCCTCCTGAGTAGCTGAGATTACAGGTTTCTTTTAAAGCTTCACAGTAATTCTAATACACGGCCAGGGCTGATAACGTCTATAGTTTGTAGTTTTATTGAGATCTAAAACATCTAGTAGGTCTCAGACAGGACCTATTTCATTGCACCAGGCTAAGATTTTAAATGCTGTATAGAGGCCGGGCGCCGTGGCTCACACCTGTAATCCCAGGAGTTTGGGAGGCTGAGGTGGGTGGATCACTTGAGGTCAGGAGTTCAAGACCAGCCTGGCCAACATGGTGAAATCCGTCTCTACTAAAAATTAAAAAATTAGCTGGGCATGGTGGTGGATGCCTACTCAGAAAGCTGAGAGGCAGGAGAATCGCATGAACCCAGGAGGCGGAGGTTGCATGCAGTGAGCCAAGATCGCGCCACAGCACTCCAGCCAAGGTGACAGAGCAAGACTCCATCTTCAAAAAAATAAAAAATGAAAACAAATAAATGCTGTAAAGGGTTTTAAGAAAAACAATTCAGAAAATACAAAGAAAAGAAAAGCCAAAAAGAAGAAGGAAACAAAAAAAATCCCAAGATATGGAACTCAAGGACTCCAGTTCTGTTTGTATTAGAGGCCTCCCCTTAAAGGGAAGACAGAGTTCCTTTACTCCCATTCTCCAAATCTCAGTGGAAGGAAGAATTACCTGCAATTCTCCTGATGCAACAGCCACTGCTGTCATGATGCCATTTTCTCAAACTGCTAGATGAAGCCATTTCAGGATTCTAAGAATTGAACAGTGAGTAACCCCACCCTGGTACAACAGGTGCACCCTACAGCACTACTCCCAGGCCCTGAAAGCAACACCCTCTACCTGGCACCAGCCCATTTACTGTCTGGGGTCCCCAGGCAGTTCTGCTGGGGACAAATGGGAGGTGGTGCATGGTCAGGAGGTCAGGCTTCCACGGCTGTGCTCTGCACAGGCCCCCGCAGCTTGGGTGAGGAGGTCCTTGGCCCCTCAAATCTGGGCATAGCCTCAAAAAACAGACCACACAGGCTGGTGACCAGTATCACGCACAGGAAAGAGACATGAAAACCCAAGCCTGGCTACCTCACCTGTCTCTGACCAGTGTGAGTTCAGGTGGTTGGAGCCCTCTGGGAAGCCACTGGGGTGATGGGGACCTGCAGAACCCTCTAAGTATGAGCTGGGCACAGGGCAGACAGGTCCAGGCCCTGTGAGTGGCTGTCTCAGCCCCTCCTGTTGGCGTTCTTTTTCCTCCCTGGGCAGAGGATAGATTGAGCAAAATATTTGCATATGATGGAATATTCTAGTTTTCCTAATATTAAAGAGCTGTTTAAAGTAAAAATTGTATTAAAAAGATGCCTAAAATTGGCAAAGAATTTGGATAATTCACAGAAGAAAAAATACAAAGAGCCCATTAAATACTGAAACCTCATTCATAATAAAATAAAGCAAATTATAATGTAAGGAAAAACACTTTCCCCTATCAAATTGGCAAAAAATTTCACAATACTCATGTTGGCGAGAGTGTGAAACGCTCTCATATTAGAATGAATCACATGAAATTGCCAACATTTGGCTTTTCTGGCCTTTAAAAGTGCAATTGGTGCAATTGCATATGGTTCAACCTACTATGTTGTTCATTGAATAAATTGATACAATCGCTATAGACAGCAATTTGGCAATATTTGTCAAAATAAACACATTCCAAATATTTATTTATCAGCTATATAATGTAGAAGATATCATGAAAGGATGTTAATTGCATGAATATTTATAATAGAAAATAGTCCAACCATACATACCATGTACATCTCTCAGTGGAATCTACGAAGCTGTATGAACAATGGAGAAACTCTTTCTGTACCATTAGAGACTAATATGCAACTTATTGTTAGTGAAAAATGCAAGATGTGGAACAGTGTGTATACTATTCTGTCATCTGGGCTTGGACAAAAAGGGTGTGGCAGGATTGAGTGTGTAAAATAGATATATCCATAAGTATATGTGGACTATTTCTTGAAAAAACCCAAGTTGTCTCTGGGAAGAACTGAGAGACTTGAAGGCAAGGGGGAAGGAGATTCACCTTTTGTAAGAATACTTTTCTGTATCATTTGAATTTTGTAACATGTGCATGCATTAATTTTTTTTTAAAGCCCTGCTTTTTCCATGCTGCAGGTGGATTTTAACCAGAATCATCAGAGTTTGGAATTACACCTGCCACAAAATGCGGCAATATCTTGGGATGTTTTATTTCATTCTCCTTTTTTTACTTTTCTTCTCTTTGTATTTTCTGAATTCTTATGTGGTGTCTACCTTGTGCCCCTATGATGTTAAAGGCTGGGTGGGCAGCAAGTGACAGCAACAATGACCTTTACAAATAGGACAAAAGTCCATTGTCTAAGGAAATAAAATCCATTAGAAAGGCCACCTAAAGTGCCTGGAAAGAGAGAGACGATGGCAGAGGTAAGTGGGTGAGAAGTTCCAGGTGTCACCTGTGGCAAACTTGGCTCCAGTCCCCCAAATCATTTTTGAAACGTGAACCCAGAAAGTAGAGAATGTCAAACTAACAGCTCACCCTCAAACTGAGTGCATTAAGAATTTTATTACCGCAATAGCCGCACCATGTTTTTAACAAGGGTAAAGAGATTGCAAAACGTTTTCTTCCACAGTGTCACTGCTGCAAAAGTTAAACCTGTGGAGGAAAACATTGTCAGCACGAGGCTCTTTTGCTTGTGGAAATGTGACTTCAGATGAGTAAACAGCATTCGGGCAACCCCCTGCATTCAGCTCCCCTTGACCTAAAAGTTCTGCTTTGCCAGGCAGAGTCCGAGTAATTCTTACTAACTAAACCTGCTCAAAGAGCACCCCTCTCCCCGGGTGAGCTCCGAATGGGTGGCAAGTGAATCAGCCATGTCAAACTGAAGCTTTGCAAACTGCAAAACCGAGGGGTCTCTGATGGGACTGCCTCTTTGGGTCTAGCAATGAGTTCCAGGGACCAATAGTGCCCCAGCCAGCTCAGAGGGACTTTCTCTGTCAAATTAAGGTCAGAGAGGGCCCCTCATTACCACTGCTCTGGGAATGAAAAATGTGGCAGCCACTTTGGAAACAGTTTGGCAGTTCCTCTAAAGGTTAAACAGAGTTATCATACGGCCAAGCAGTTCCACTCCTAGGTATATACCCAAGAGGATGAAAACAAAATCTTGTACCTAATTTCAAAGCAGCATTATTCATAATAGCCCCCAAGTAGAGACAACCCAAATGACCAACTGATAAATGAATAAATAAAATGTGGCATGCTCATATAATAGAATATTATTTGGCAATAAAAAAGAATGAAGTACTGATACATGCTACATGAATGAACCTTGAAAACATTATGCTAAATGAAGGAAGCCAGTCATGAAGGACTATACACTGTATGACTCTATTTACATGAAATGTCCAGAATAAGAAAAACTACAGAGACACAGAGTAAATTAGTGGATGCCTAGGGCGGAGGAAAAGGGATGTGCGGATTGAGAGATGATGGCTAACAGGTAAGGGGTTTCTTTTTAGGGTGATGAAAATATTCTAACATTGTGGTGATAGTTGCACAACTCTGTGAATATTCTAAAAGCCATTAAATTGCACACTTTAAATGGGTGAATTGTGTTTTATGGGAATTATGCTTCAATAAAATTTCTTAAAAATACAAAAGATCCTGGAGGGTTATTAATCCTGAGAAACTAACCAAGTCAGGTTGGAGCAAGCACCAAGCATGAGAAGCTGGCCACTTCCGGCCTCTTCCTTCTCTTGCAGGTGTCTTTGATGCAAGGGGAACAGTGTGGCCAAGCTGGCCTTCCCTCCAGGTTTAGCTTCAGAATGTAGCTTCTTGATGAGAGAGCCCTCATGTGGGTTGGGAACTCTGGTGTTTGGATTATACAGCATGTGTTCTATACTGTACTTAAAACAGGAACTCCACCCCCACTTAAATACTGAGAAATCCAGACATTTTCACATTGCATTGCACTGCCAGACCATATGGACTTCTCAGTTTCATATCCAGCTGGCTGAATTGATGGGCACAGTGGAAAGAACCCTGGATGGGCTGTCAGAAGACCTGGGTCCCAGTCCTTGTTGTGCCTCACAACTGAGTATAGTAGCCCCCCATTATCTGCAGTTTTGCTTTCCATGGTTTCAGTTACCCATGGTCAACTGAGGTCCCATAATAGGAAATGGGAAAGTTTAGAAACAAACAATTCGTAAGTCTTAAATTACACATCATTCTGAGTAGCATGATAAAATCTTGCTCTGTTCAGCTCTGTCCCACCCAGGACATGAATTGTCCTTTTGTCCAGCATATTTCCTATTCATATAGTATGTATAAATAGGAAAAAAACCCCATAGTATATGTAGGATTTGGTACTATCTGAGGTTTCAGGCATCCAACTGGGGTCTTGGAGCATATCACCCATCCCCACAGGTAAGGGGGTCTACTGTACACAAAGTGACGGCCCGTTGACTGTGACATCTGATCCTTCCAATAATACACTGAGCAATTGGGATTACTGCCACTTTTACAGCCAGCAAAGTTAAGTCATGCAGCTGAGCAAAGTCTTGGTGTGCGTTTTGAAAACATTCTGAAGTCCAGTATTTTTCCCTTTAGAGTCCCGACATGACCTTAGACAAGTTACTTGACTTTCCAAATCTTACTTCCTCATCTTAAAATGAGAGCAGTTGAGAGTCGACATTTATGTTTCCTTTATTCTCTATTATCCCATTGTTTTTTAATTATCCTCTTTTGAGGTGTCGTTCTTTCCATATTTTAAAAACAGTTATGTTCTCTCCCAATGCCTACTAAGTAGGATTCTATTCTCTCAGAATGGAAGAACTTGTCATTATGAGCCAGATTCTCAACACAGTGTGTATCCCTCTAATGCTATAGTCTCCAAACAAACCTGTTTACATTAATAACTGTACATCAACTGGAATTAACTCAGAGATTTCCCCTATGTACTTCCCAAGTGCTTTCCTTATTGTTTGAGACAAAACAGTCATTCATATTTGCCCGTTTCTTGAATCTGTGCCTATCTGTGCCTACATGCCTTGCCCCTGCCAAGTTGAATTTTGCCTAAGGAAAACAATTTTGGTTTTTCAAAGTAAATCAGATGGATGGATGGAGAGTTGAGATGAACACCTGGGAAGATGAATGGATGGATGGGAGGATCAAAGAATGGCTGGAGGGCCAGAAGAATGATGAGATAGGTGTCTGGGTGGATGGGTAGAGGAATAAGTGAATGGGTAAGTGGTTAAGTGATTAAAAGGATAGAGAAATGGATAGATGGGTAGGTGAATGGATGAGTAGATGGGTACATAGATGAGTAGGTGGGCAATTGGATGAACGAATGCATAGACAGATAGATCAATATGTAAATATAAATAACCAAACTTAGATGCAATAAAAAATACGTACTCAGTCCCATCTTCACCACTTTGCACTGTGATATGGGAAGCCCCCAGTTTGGGCTTGAATAGATTTATCCCATGGTTGTTCCAGAGGAACTTAACTTTCTGTATTTTGCCAACATTGAGATCCACATCAATAGCATGCATGTGACTTGCATCTGGTTTGAGGGATCCTCTGAAAATATGGACATAAAATGTTATATCAGCTGGATATATGAATACATAAGATGATCGCAATCTATCACTTCTCTAAACAATAGTTACTGTTGTTGGTTTTCTGCAAACACCTCGAATGACTTCATACACATCCAGGGGCTGCCATAACATAAAAGTATTTGTGCAGAACACACCTTTTAAAAATATTGGACTCCAGATTTCCACTGTTTTAGTTTTTATCTACAGCTAAGTCAAATATTTGGGGTGGCATATTAATGGTCTAAAGTTTGCTACAGGACCATTTGGGGCAATGTCTTATGTTTAAAGATGCATGTGGTTCAGCAGATGCCATTTGTTAGCATCTCATGTGTATTACAGGAATTTGTCAAGGACATTTAATTCAACACAAACATTTTTATGTAAAAGTTAGTGCAAAAACAGAACCTAACTTTATTGCACAGGTTATGCATTCATCTAACACATATTTACCAAGCACCTCATATGCCCAGCAAAGGCCAGATGCTGAGGCTACACAACATGGATGAGATGGCCACAGGCTTCATGTGTGTACCTATGTGTGTGAGGATGGGGTGTGTGTTGGTTATATGCCATACAGATGTGCCTTGCCTGAAGAGATTTTGATATTTGCAAAACCCAAGTCAGAAAGGAAACTATAGGCAATATCCCTGATGAACACAGACACAAAAATCCCCAACAAAATGCTAGCAAACCAAATCCAACAGCAAGTTAAAAAGGTAATTCATCACAATCAAGTGGGTTTTCTTCCAGGAATGCAAGGATGGTTCTACATATGCAAATCAACAAATGTGATTCAACATATAAACAGAATCAAAAACGAAAAACATATAATAATCTCAATAGATGCAGAAAAAGCTTTTAATAAAATTTAATGTCCCTTCATGATAAAAAGCCCTCAACTAACTAGACATCAAAGAAACATACCTCAAAATAATAAAAGCCATATATGACAATCCCACAGCTAACACTATATCGAATGGAGAAAAGTTGAAAGCATTCACCCTAAGAACTGGGACTAGACAAGGATGTCCACTCTCATTACTCCTATTCAACACAGTACTGTAAGTCCTAGCCAGAGCAATCAGGCAAGAGAAAGAAATAAAAGGCAACCAATTGGAAAAGAGAAAGTCTACTTATCTCTGTTTACTGATGACATGATTTTATACCTAGAAAATCCTAACAATTCCCCTAAAAGTCTGCTAGGCCTGAAAAATCACTTTAGTAAAGTTCCAGAATAACCAACATTAATTGCTATCAGATTAACAATGCCAGTTGCGTTTACAGAATTAGTACAATCCAAAAATTGCTCATATCTGAGAACCAAATCAAGAATTCAATCTCATATACAATGGCCATCTAAACAACAAGAATATAGCCTAGCGGAATAACATTTAGCCAAGGAGGTGAATAACTCTACTACAAGGGGGCACTAACTAAAACAGCATGGTACTGGTACAAAAATAGACACATATATCATATACCATTGGAACAGAATAGAGAACCCAGAAATAAAGCCACATATCTACAGCTAACTGATCTTTGACAAAGTCAACAAGAATAAACAACGAGGAAAGGGTTATTGAATAAACCTAATCAATAAATGGTGCTAGGATAACTGGCTAGCCATAGGCAGAAGAATAAAACTGGACCCCTATTCTTCACCATATACAAAAATTAACTCAAGATGGGTGAAAGACTTAAATATGAGACCCGAAACTATAAAACTTCTAGAAAAAAACATAGCATAAAACTCCTGTACATTGGCCTAGGTGAGGCAGGTGGATCACCTGAGGAAAGGAGTTTGAGACCAGCCTGGCCAACATGGTGAAACCCCATCTCTACTAAAAATGCAAAAAAATTAGCCAGGTGTGGTGGCGGGCTCCTGTAACCCCAGTTACATCGGAGGTTGAGGCAGGAGAATCGTTTGTACCCAGGAGGTGAAGGTTGTAGTGAGCCGAGATCCGAGATCTCGCCATTGCACTCCAGCCTGGGCAACAAGAGTGAAACTCCATTTCAAAAAAAAAAAAGAAAAGAAAAGAAAAAGAAAAACAGAAAAAAAAAAAGAAGTTATGACTAAGACCTCAAAGCAAATGCAGCAAAAACAAGAATAGACAAATGTGACTGAATTAAACTAAATAGTTTCTGCACATTAAAAGAAGCAATCAATGGAGTATACAGACAAACTATAGAATGGGAGAAAATATTACAAACTACGCATCTGACAAAAGATTAATATCCAGAATCTACAAGGAACTTAAATCAACAAGAAAAAAACTAATAACCCCATTAAAAAGTGGGCAAAGAACTTCTCAAAAGACATACAAGCCTCAAGCAAACAAATAAAAAAACTCTCAACATCACTAATCATTAGAGAAATGCAAATTAAAACCACAGTGAGATACTATCTCATACCAGTCAGAATGACTATTATTAAAAAGTCGAAAAAATAACAGATGTTGGCAAGGATATGGAGAAAAGGGAATGCTTACACACTGTTGGTATGGATGTCAATTAGTTCAACCCCTATGGAAAACAGTATGAAGATTTCTCAAATAACTTGATAGAAAAACATAACTTCATTTTGACCCAGCAATTGCACTACTGGGTACCTACCCAAAGGAAAAGGAATAGTTTATCAGAAAAATCCTGCACTTGTATGTTGATCACAGCAATATTCACAATAGCAAAGTCATGGAATCAACATAAGTGTCCATCAGTGGTTGATTGGATAAATAAAATTTGGCATATAGACAACATAAAATACTATGCAGACATAAAAAGAATGAAATCATGTCCTTTGTAGCTACATGGATGAAGCTGAAGGCCATTATCTTCAGCAAAATAACTCAGAAACAGAAAATCAAATACTGCATGCTCTCACTTATAAACAATGGGTACACATGGACATAAAGCTGGAAAGAATAGACACTGGGAACTCCAAAAGGAGAGAGGTTGGGATGGGGATAAGGGTTAAAAATTTATCCATTGGGTGCAATGTTCACCGTTTGGGTAATAGGTTCACGAGAAGTCCAGACCTCACCATTATACAATATACCCATGTAATGAATCTGCACATGTACCCCATGAATCTAAAATAAAATAACAAAAAAAGAAAAAAACAATCTAGTCAGATGACTGACATTCCAAAAGGAGTTAGCACATGACTCATTTTAAATAGTGAGTTCCCTCTCTCTGGGCCTCACTCTTCTCATATGTAAAACGGGATGATTGAACTAGACACTGAAACTTTCTTCCAGCTCATATCCTAGGATTCAATGGTTCTGTATAATAGATGCCTAGATCTATAAAGCACTTTATACTCAGTCGATTTTGAATAATCTATTATGGAAAGTATGATCATTTCACATTACTAGTGAACTTACTTGAAAATCTCATATTGTTTTGAGTTTCCATTACTTCCATACAAAGCAATCCTGATGTACCCATTCACGTTCTCTTTTCCAGAAAGTGTGACTGATACCTTATATCTCCAACCTGTCCAAAGAAATACAACCCATTTAATGAACTCATCTTATTGAAAAAATGATGTATGAAAACATTATTGTTCCAAGCTGTGAATCCTCCAGGGGTAAGAGGTAAAAGGATTGTGACTTAATTGAATTCCTGGGGCCCAGGAATTAAGCGGGTAAGGTTCTAGGCGGGAGCGAGGAACTCAGGGGTCAGTAAATATTATGGTTCAGCACAGTCCCTTATGAACACAGCAAGGTATGTGCTCTTGATGAATGAAGGGCAGCTGATACTGCACATGTGTATTTTGGCTGATACATGGTACAATGGACTGAATTCATGGGGGTAAGAGCCCACATGAATGGGATCAGTAACCTCATAAAAGAGACCCCAGAGAGCTCTCTTGTCCTTTTTCCACCACGTGGGAGTATACAACAAGAAGACAGCAATGTGCACCAGAACCTGATCGTGCTGGCACCATGGTCTTGGATTTCCATCCTCCAGAACTGTGAGAAATACATTTCTACTATTTACAAGCCACCCAGTCTATGGTACTACATTACAGCAGTCTGAAAAATGAAGACACTGGGTATATTGCATGTTGTTTTGTCACTTGCCTTCTTACTTAATACACCTTAGAGGTTTTCTCTCTTCAGTATGCAGAAGTATAACCTTCTTTTTAATGGTTACATGTAGTATTTAATCTATAGTATTTAGTCATTTACCAAGTGGTGGACATTTAGATTTTCCCCTCAATCTTTTGCTCTTAAAAACAAAGAGCAAGCATGCTTGAACACATCATCTTATGCACACATGCAAGTATTTCTTTATGGTACATTCTGAGAAGTGAAGTTACTGGGTTAAAGGAATGTGCATACAAAATTTTATAGATACAGCCAAACTGTTATCTTTTATGATAAATATTTTGAGGATTACAGGAAATACTGTAAGTGAAAAGTGTTTTGTAAGGTGCTTATATAAATTTTTAAATTTGAAACTCCCTTAGAAAATAACTGCTCTTCTTTCCAGCCATTATATGATATTATTCATAGTAAATGAGTCTTGATGATTTTACTGTCTTGTACTTTTAAAATAAGAAGCAGGGCAAAATGACATCACCACAAAGTGTGTGTGTGTGTGTGTGTGTGTGTGTGTATGTAGGAGGACCAATATAATAGTCATGACTGCAGTGACTTCTTGACTTACAGTGACTTTCACGTTGCCCTCTTCTGTTAATAGATGCATCCTTCCTGCACCAGGGGTGGGTGAACATGTGACCCAGCCTGGGCCAATCATTATACTTTTCTCTGCTGGGCAGGAGTATTGGTTAGAGGGGTGAGACCCAACACAAATTCCATTTCACTGTCCTTTCATTACAACTTAAGCTTGTTGTAGTTAAGTTTCTATCCATCGTTACCAAGGATACTGACTAATAAGGCTGGCACACTTTTTAAAATTATTTGCCAGAATTTGAAGTGAGTAAAATGGAAACTTACTAGTAAAGTTACCACTCTCTCCTGTGTTCAGGAAAAAGGTTTGTTCCACAGCACTGGTTTTCCCCTCAAATTGGTCAGCATAGTGCCCCATTTTGGGGCATCCTTCAGCTGGACAAGGGAAACAGTTATTCTAGTGGAAAAAAAACCATAATGTGTCTGTTAGTGGTAGACCTTTGACTCACTCATTTAATCAGTCAATTCATCTTCCTTCCTATGTCTATCTACCTATCTACCCATCACCCACCCAACCATCCACCTTTCATTTACCTATACAACCATCCACCTACCCATCCATCCCCTATCCATCCTTTCATCTACCCATTCATCCATTCTCATACCTATCCACTAATCCATCCATTTCTGCATCTATCTACCCATGCACCCATGCATCCATGTGTCCATCCATTCTCCCTTCTATCCACTGACTCATGCATTACTGCATCTATCTACCCATGCATCCATGCATCGATGAGTCATCCATTATCCTACTTATCCACTGACCCATGCATTCCTGCATCTGTCTACCCATGCACCCATGCATCCATGCTTCCATCCTTGGAATTGTGCATAGAACAGTGCTAGGCCCTGCAGAGTATCCAAATAAGTGCCTTGAAAACTTGGAGTATAGTTGAGAAAACAAGTCATATCCAGGAAGCAGTAAAATTAAAACATGAATGGGGAATGCAATACAATATATTTAGGGAGAAGTAAATGGGAGAGATAACAAGTTATTTCAAAAGAAGTGAGGAAGGGAAGATCCAGGACCATTTTCACTTTAATGTGAATTATTTCTCCAGACTTGTTGATTCTTATTTGTTGTTTCTCAAATGATAGTTCTTTAATTAGGCCCAGAGGAGGCAATTTGCTGTCTTCGAATCACGGATTTGATTGCTTTATGCCACAGTGTCATTGTCATCTGCTCTTTGGCCTCATGCCACATCCAAAATGCATGGTGTGTAGAGCTATTTTGTGATTTGGAAGAAATAAGACAAGTACTAGAGGCCACGTTGCTATCCATGACCCAGCAAGAACTAGCACAGTGAAGGCTTCTCACTGAACACTCACAGACCTTGGAGATCAAATATGATGTCCTTTTGATCTCAGTTCAACCCAAGAATGTCAAGGTTAAAATTAGTTTTGAAGGACAAAATGTGAGTTTAAACATCTTAACCAAGTAATTAAAGTTTAAGTCATCAAATAATGAATGAAAATTAAATGAATGTCTTTAGTTTTAATACACTGAGAAGGACCTGCTACTACCCATTGAAGCACCCCCTAAAAAAATCAAACAATTTCAGAGAGTGGGATATTCTGCCAAGTACCTGGTCTGAAATCCTCGTAAGTGGCAAGTCTTCAAAGACCAAGAAAAAATGGGAAGCTGTTCTTGATTAAAAGAGACTAAAGAGACAACAAAATAATTGCAATGCAAGAAAAAAAAAAAAAAACAGAACAAGGGAAAGAAAGAAAGAAGGCAGGCAAACAGACATAGCTCTAGAGGGCATTATTTGGATAACTGGAGAAGCTTGAATATGTACTATATATTAGAAAATATTAGTGTATCAAAGATACATTTCTTGAATATTATTCTATAGGAGAAGGATCTTGTTTTTAAGAGATGGAGGCTAAAGTTTTTATAAGTAACATGTCATAATGTCTTTAATTTACTTTCACATAATTTAGAAAAAAGTATACATACACACATATAAAATGTTAGCAATTGGTGCATCTAAGTGATAGGTGTACAGTATTCATCATTAGTCTTCTTTCACCTTCTTTGTAAATTGGAAATTTTTCTAAATGAACAACTGGGGACCCTAGTAAGGGCCCACCACAGTCAGGTCTGTGCCTTTCCCCTCCAGCCCAGCCTGCTGCCCGGGGGAAGATGGCTTTGTGAGGCACAGAATTTCTATTACCTCCTTTCATTAGTTGCAGAGTTACATCTCTTTGTTCTGTTCTAAGCCACAGGACCACAAAAACACCCCAAACAGAGCCACCAACATCTTCCTCGGCCTCCTGGGGTAACCTACCTCCTGAAACTCATTGTAGGAGGCACAGGGATAGCCCAGGAAGCCATCGGGGTTGAGGATGCTGCTTGAGTAATACTCGAAGCTTCGCAGGTGATTGCAAGCTGCAAAGTTACTAATTCCTGAAAAACAAAGACCCTGGATGCTCAAAGGAGGCCTTCACTTTTAAGCGTGAACAATCCATTCTGACTAAGGAGGAATCACCTGCACATTTCACCGATGGGTGTCGGCTCCTGAATATCTTGGGACATTTGCTGAGGAGGGACCTACTCAGAGCTAGGTGACTGTGGAGGAGTGACACGTCCTGACAAGCACCTTTGTCCATTCTTCCAGGGGCCAGGCACGTAACACAAATGAATGAGAAGGGCTGGGGGCTGGGAGTAGGGTGGGGTGGTAGGGGAGAGAGAGACACACAAAGTGACAGAGAGGGAGAGAGAGGCAGACAGAGGCAGTTGGTTGGGGAGAGAGAGAGAGAGAGAGTCAGAGAGAGACAGAGAGTCGGTGGGGGGAGAGAGAGAGTAAGAGAGAATCAGAGAGACAGTTGGTGGGGGGAGAGAGAGAGACAGTCGGTGGGGGGAGAGAGAGAGTTGGTAAGGGAAGAGAGAGAGACAGAGACAGAGAATCAGAGAGAGAGACAGAGAGAGTTGAGGGGGAGAGAAAGAGAGAGAGTCCGAGAGAGACAGAGAGTTGGTGTAGGCGAGAGAGAGACAGAGAGTCAGAGAGGGACACAGAGTTGGCGGAGGGGGAGAGACAGAGACAGAGACAGAGAGAAATGGAGAGAGAAAAAAAGATACAAAAAGAGATAGGATGAGAAAGAGAGATTCAGAAAGACAGAGAGAGAGGATAGAGACAGAGGAGAGGCAGAAAGAGAGAAGAGAAATGCAGAGACAGAGGAGAGAGACATAGAGAGGGTATATATATACACACACATACACACACACTCTCTATAGTATATATACACACGTACACTATAATATATATAGTGTGTATATATATAATATATATATGTGTATATATATAATATATATACGTATATATAGAGAGAGAGACTAAGAGAAGATAGCAATAGCTATAAAAAGGGCCCCTCTAACCCTGCACAGTCTAGCCAGGTGTTACATGTTCAAAGCCCCAGATCGCTGGGTCCTCCGATTTTTCATAAGAAGCCAGTACCTCCACTTATACGTGAAAACCCTCATATGCATGAGTGGAGGCAGCACATCCCCATCTTGAAAACAGTTACCGTGCCAGCCCATCCAATGCTGCTGCAGACCACATCCTATCTCTGTGAGGACCCCGGACACACTGGGCAGGCCTTCCCCATCAACCAGGCTTTTTGATTCTTCCTCTCTGCTATGCAAGGCACAAGGTAAAAGCGGTGACGGCAAGGTGGCCACGACCTCTGGCCAGTCTCTCATTGCATTTTATTTATCATCCTTTTCTTTCAAAAAAGTATGGAAAGGTGTTTTTTTTCATTTCTCTGGCTCCTTGGTAGAAAACTTCCCATGGAGAAATGCACAGTGACCCTGGCACACTTGTGGACCACTCCTGGGGGGTCTGCGGGGCTTTATCGCCACCACTGAGAAAGGAACACTTCCCTTTGTGCCCAAGATGGCTTCGTTGTCCACGGCTCCCGGCCCTCGACCCAGTGACTTCCAGCTGAAGCCAGGTTCCCTGTGCCCACGTCAGCGCTCATCACCCGACAACAGCACCTGTTTCAAACTTAATTGTTTCTTTCATCCAAAATTGCTGCCCTGGGACCCCATAATGGAGGAGAAAGTGGATTTAATTATTCCTCAGTGCCCAGTGCCTGGGTGATTCGGAGCTTGACACAATAGAAACACTCCAGTGCTCATGGGCTGGTTCACTCGAAATTGCCTCTCTAATTAAACCTGGGCTCGTTCCTATTATGTGTGCCCTGCTCATCGTTTGTGGGAGGCGGCAGCTATTATTGTGACTCTGGTGCACTTTCAGGGAGCCTGGAATGGTCACATCTCCCCAGGAGTTACCTGAGGGGACAAAAGCTCCGTTTATGTGCTGGTGGATGCTGGCGGTCGCTTTGTCGACTCTACTCTTTGACATTAAGCACATGGAATATTAAAATGCCACACAAAGCTACTCAACTCAATATAAAAGTACATTTCGTGCCCGCTTTGGACAAGGCCCTGAGCAGGGTACTGGAGTGTCTGAAATGTGCAAAACACAGTCCTCGGCCTTGGGGAACTCCTAGCTCAGAAAAATAAAGAGTAAAATGATGACAGGCCCAAAACCTCCCTTTTCAGAGAGGAGAGTGAAGCCTGGTGTCAGGGGAGGAGAAACAGGAATCAAAAAAGGCCAGAGCAAGGGGCAGCAAATCAGATGGGGCAATGAGGTCACCTAATGGCGGGGCATGGGCCCTGCTCTCTCAGATGAACAGAAATGTACACAGCTGGCCAACAGCCACCACGGGTCTCCCAGACCTCCAGGTCCCCCCTCCTACACGTGCACCCCAAACCCAAAGAGCACATCCCTCCTTTGTCTTCTCAGCGAAGTCCCCTTCCATTTCTAGCACCTAACAACAGCAACCAGCAAGCAAGACAAGCAAGTCAAGGCCTTCAAATCTTGGCCTATGCCCTGCAGTTCTTCAAGGAGCAAGTGCTGCGGGTAGGATGGGTGGTCAAAGCCAGAGCCAACATGTCAGCCAAGCTGCTATCCCAGGATCCTGACAACAGGCAGATACACAGGCTGGGGCATGAGATCAGGGCTTTATAGTTAGAAACTGGGCTTAGATATAGAGTGGTCTTGGATGAGCTATGTAATTTTTTTTTTTTTTTTTTTTGAGACAGTCTCACTCTGTCACCCAGGCTGGTGCAGTGGTGCTATCTCGGCTCACCGCAACCTCCACCTCCTGGGTTCAAGTGACTCTCATGTCTTAGCCTCCTGAGTAGCTAGGACTACAGGTCCATGCCATCACGTTCAACTAATTTTTATATTTTTAGTAGAGATGGGGTTTCACTATGTTGGCCAGGTTGTCTTCGAACTCCTGACCTCAAGTGATCCGCCTGCCTCAGCCTCCCAAAGTGCTGGGATTATAGGCATGAGCCACCACGCCCAATTGAGTTATATAATTTTTCTGATCCTCAGTTTTTGGATCTGCAAAATCAGAGTAACCATCTCACATCAGTATTGTGAAAACGCCTGGCACATTTTCACAACACTCCATAAACGGTGGCAAATGGCAGCATTATGAAGGCCAGCCCATACATTCGGCTTTCTCCCCAAACAGAGCAATTACTGTCTTACTTCTTTAATTTACATACCTTCCCATATTCCATCGATATCAATAACGGTTGAAAGCATATTTTTCTGACACCCGGGCATTTCCTCTCCTCCATTTGGAAAGAAATCCAGATGGCCCACCTTTTGGCTCATTCCAAAACCTAAAACATTTGAAGCAGAGATAAGCAGTGAGGTGAGTGGTCCCAAAGTTAGGTTGTGGACAGAGCAAGACCCTTTTTGGCAAATTCTTCCTTCATCAGAGCTACCACTGCCTCTAGCTCTGTAGAAAGTTCTCAGAGATGGGTGCTTGGCAAGATGAGGAGGAAGGAGAGGGCAGAGGAAGTGAAATGGGGGCGGGGGCTGGGCTCTGGGTAAGTGAGACACAGATGTGTATCTGTGGGTCTCAGAAAGTCCTGGATCATATTGATATGCCCTAGTACCATTATGCACCAGTAGACATATCAAGACTGGTGCAATTTGTATTACTTTACTCATTTTAAAATTTTGATGTCTACATTATATTGTTATGTGGAGACTACATAATGTTATATTGTGAGCCATAGCATATGGCTAGGATCTTTGGCTTTCAAAGCGCACGAACCCATGATCAAATCCTGGTTTTACTTACAGATTTTGTGATCTGGGACAATTACTTAACCTAATTGAGCCTCAGTTCCTCAGCCATGAAATGGTGATAATAAAGCCCACTTTTTAGAGTGTTGCAGAATTAATGAGCTAATGTATGCAAAATGTTCAGTGTAGCACATAGTAAACACTAAGTAAGTGATAACATCATCATCATCATCAAAAACATACCCTTTATTGGCAAGTTTCATGAGTGGCTATGTAAGAAAATATTGAAAAAAGAACACTGATTTTAGAAGAATTAAATAAAGGGATAAAGTCTCCAACAAAACAAAGTGTAACCAAAGCTTTGACTGAAGAAGTAAGAAAAATATTCAAAAATTAACTTCGTATTTTGCAAGTACAGGTCAAGTTTTAAGAATAAATACTTCCGCCACATTAGTTACTGGCAGATTGGGGAAGGATGCAGAGTTTGAAGATTGATTGATAACCTTTCATAGACTACAGAAGGGTTTTTGTTTAACCCAGGACTGCAGGCTGATTCCACTGGCATTGTACTAGCTATTTATTTGGGACTGCTACCCATTTTGACGGGTTGGTGCCCAAGCCATTCCTGTAGCTATTTCAAATGGCCTCCCCTGCTGTCTGTGTATGTGTGTGTGAGAGGGGATATCTGGACCCAATGTCATTAGCTGTAGCACAGGTCAGCAGGAGATGGGATTGAGGAACTCACCTAGGGAAGGAACTATGGGAGCAGAATCTGTGTGAATCACATCCACAAACATGGCGTCAGATGGGTCCAACCGAACCTCCTCAGGCGCACCCTGGAAGCAAGGCTCTGCTGGATCCAGCCCTGAAAGAGAGAAGGTAGGCAGGCTGAACTCTAAGAACTGGGATTTAAACCCAGTACTGGTAGACTGAGCTCCTACTTCAGCAGCTATGGTTCTGGGGGTTGGGTCTGCAGCTCTTGGTCTGCCTGGGAGAGAGAGTCTGGGACAGAAAGGCTGGGAATGGGGTCATTGCCTGTGGATGAACATTCAGAAATCCCCAGTGCCTGGCTCCGTGAAGGATCTGGGTAGCCTCCGTACACCCTTCCTTTCCCTTTTTCTTTTTATCCTCACACATTACCATTTGACCACTGCTCTCAGAGACTGCAGGACCCCAGGCCTTACCCAGTTGCAGGCATCTACTCCTTTGTGTGACTCATGCCATTCTCCAGCCTGCTGTGCCCTTTCCCACATTCCTCCTTTATCTAAATCTTTCTCCTCCAAACCCAGCTCACACACCACCTCCTCATGGTTAAATGGAAAATCTAACCCCTCTCCTTTCTCAGCCCATTCCATCCACATTGTATTATTTTGCAAGCTGCTTTGATTTTTATTTGCCTACTTAGTTGTCTGCCTCCTGGACTAGACAGTGGATTTCCTGTGGCAGGGGCTGTGCCCAGGTCATCTTCAGAGAGAAACAGAGCATGGGAGGAGGAGGCCTGTATTCTTGCCCTAGTTCTGCTGCAGGTCAAATGTCTGTCCTCTCTGAGCTTCTGTGTCCTTACCGGAAAAGTAGGAATAATGACAACCACCTACCTTAGAGGGTTGTTGTGAAACCCTCATGAAAAGATGTAAGAGAAGGGACTTTGCAAACTGCAAAATTCTACATAAACACAAACCAATACCCCCTCATCCTTCACCCAGTGCCTTGGGCAAAGGGACGTTCATTAAATGTTGATGTGAACCGTTTAGAGAAGTTACACACTGATTTGGCTGCACAAAATAAATAGTTATTTGTGTCTTTGCCTTGTATGCATTCAGTTTAGTGCTTCATTCATCCATTCAATATTTACTGAGCACCTTCTGTATGGTGGGTCTCAGTGTGCATTTGCATTTTCTGTCTTTGCCTGGCACAGTAAAGACATTCAAACAATTATGTAGAACTGATGAATTTTTAAAACCATCTCACATTTTTTCTTTTACTTTGCCATACTCTGAAAATAATAGTCCTTAAGTCATGGATTTAATGTGCTAGTTAAATCTTTCTCTTTTCTTTGAGATCTCACTCTGTAGCCCAGGCTGGAGTGCAGTGGCACAGTCTCGGCTCACTGCAAGCTCCGCCTCCCGGGTTCATGCCATTCTCCTGCCTCAGCCTCTGGAGTAGCTGAAACTACAGGTGCCCCCCACCATGCTAGGCTAATTTTTTGTATTTTTAGTAGAGACGGGGTTTCACCTTGTTAGCCAGGATGGTCTCGATCTCCTGACCTCATAATCCACCCGCCTTGGCTTCCCTAAGTGCTGGGATTACAGGCGTGAACCACTGCGCCCAGCCTCGCTTCTTTTCTTTTCTCTTTCTCTCTCTCTTTCTTTCTTTCTTTCCTTCTTTCTCTCTTTCTCCTTCTTCCTTCCTTCCTTCCTTCCTTCCTTCCTTCCTTCCTTCCTTCCCTTCCTTCCTTCTCTCCCTCCTTTCTTTCTTTCCTCCTTTCTTTCTTTCCTTTCCTCCTTGCCTTCTTTTCTTTCCTCCTTTCTTTCTCTTTTCTTTCTTTTTCTGAGATACAGTCTCCTTCTATTACCCAGGGTGGAGTGCAGTGGGGCTATCACAGCTCCCTGCAGCCTGGAACACGTAGGCTCAAGCGGTGCTCCCACCTGGGCCTCTCGAGTAGCTGGGACTACAGGCGATAGCCATCACGCCTGGCTAACTTTAAAACTTTTTTGTAGAGACAAGGTTTCACCATGTTGCCAAATTGGTCTCGAACTCCTGGCCTCAAGCGATTCTCCCGCCTCAGCCTACGAAAGTGCTGGGATTACAGGTGTGAAAAAAATGAATGCATTTTTATTTTTAATGATCTATTTTCTAATACACATTATGGAAAATTATTTTTAAATTTAAGACCGGTCATCACAAAAAATCGGTACCCAGGAGGACCAGCAGGGGCGCCCTTGGGAAGACCAGCAGGGGTGCCCTTCCCCGTGCACACCCGGGGGCCGCCCGGAGCCCCGCCACCCCTACCTGTGATTCTGCCCACGCGGCCCCCCAGCCTCCTGCCCGCCTCCGCGGCCGTGTGGGCGCCCAGGCTGTGGCCAATGAGATGCACGTCCTCAGGGCTGTACCCCAGCTGCGTCTGCGGAGGGATAGCGCGTCAGGAACACAGCACCGTGTGAGGACCCGCTGGTCGGAGAGCCGGGCGCCGGGCCCTGCCAGGGATAGGGGCAGGATCCGGGCTCGAAACTCGACCCCCACGGCTTGAGCACGCCGCCTGGGGCAGGGCGACCCCTCGCCATCTGCAGCCTGAGAGTCCCGCGGGCCGGCTCGTGCGCAGGGCAACAGTGCTGACCAGCGGCCACCACGCCAACTGCAGGCCACCTGGGCGGGCGAGGCACACGGCCTGCCGCCCCGGACCGCCCCACCCCCAGCTCTCTTCCCTCGTCCCTGCGTGGGGTATGGCCTGTCTGGGAGAGCGCGGGTAGAGTGGGCCCTATCTCTGCCCCGCCCCGCCCCATAGATCCTGCAGAAAGGTCCAGGGCCTTCCCTCGTGGCTTGGCCGAGGATGAAAACTCATCTTCTGCACTGGGAGCTGCTGGGCAGCCCAGACTGCTCTCTGACCCCTGCAGAACAGCCTGCAAGGAAGCTGTATTTCAAAAGTGGAAACCGAGGCTCAGTTTGCCTCAGGTCCCATAGCTAGACAGTGATAGGGCAAAGTGTCTTCAGGACAGCAGGCAAAGAGGAAGGGTCTTCATCTTGGGAATGGTCCTTCTTGATTACAACCTGGGCTACTGGCTACTGGCTCCTACCCATGCCCACGGGTCCCCAGGCTGCCTCTCCGCGCCACGTGGTGCCTCCCTTCCCCTCTCTCTGACCCCTACCCACAGGACAGGGCCCAGGCAGGGTTTTACCGACAGTGTTTGTATTAAGACAGCTGTCTCCGCCCCCACGACCCGAATGTTTTGCACGGCTTGGGTGTACATTGTGTGGGACCCGTGCCTCCAGTCCACACAGATGCAGTTCACCTTCTCCACTTCAAACATTTTCTGGGGAAGACAAACAAGGGAGAGAAATCAATTTATAAACAGCCCCCAGTTGCATACCCCACAGACAGGCATTCACATCTGTCAAACGCCTAGCCCATGCCAGAGTTTCAATATTCCTATACCTGCCATGACGGCACCCTCACTGCAGTGCTATGGACTGACATGCTAATACCCACTTAACAGATATGAAAACTGAACCCCAGAATGGGTAAGTGATGTGTCTAAGGTCTCACACATCATTAGGAACACAACCAGGTTAAAAAGACCACTTACTAAGTCAGATGTGAACAGACTACTACTCAATTACATGTCAAATTCATCTCCTCGGTTGCACCAGGCACATTTCAAGTGCTGAATAACACACATGGCCAGTGGCTTCTGATTTGGACAGTGCATATATAGAACACCATCATCACTGCAGAACATTCTATTGGATAGCGGTGCTTTAGAGGGTAAAATTTAAGTGTTTTTTAACATCACAAAGGGGTTTTGCATACGTCATCAAGGATAAATGCCCAGTAGTTTGCTGCAGTCTCTACCTCGAGACTTTTTGACTGAACTCTGGGTGTCTTCAGCCTCATAGGAGATTGTTGGCTAGAAATTGGTAGGTAGGGAGATTTTAGCAATGGATGCCCTTGGGAACTGGGCTTTACTCGGTGGTGTTAAAAAGGACCCATCTCTCTCTGAAGTATTTCCTTTCCTGGTCTAAGGGAAACTGGGGGTGCAGTGTTTGAATCTGTGTGTTGGGTGCTGGTCTCACCAGGGAGTAGCCAAGTGGTGGGGCCCCACCTTGCACATGTCCGACGGCCAGCTGTCCTCCCCCTGGTCTAAGAAGCCATGGATGATGAAGCGTGTCTTGCGGTCCAGTTGGAAGTTTGAAGCCTCAATGGTGTCTGGTTCTGTGCCAGTGATTAGCTGGTTTAATTTAAAAAGATTAATTTGAGTGTTGGCCTTTCCAAGCCACAAGCCTATTAGAGCCAGTTTCAGAACTGGTATCATAGCTTCAACGCCCACGAAGTTGGGTCGGACTAGAAGGAGCTCCTGACCTGGGGTTGTGGATAGAAATCAGAAAGTCCAAGTTCACGGACCCTCTGATTTAATTAATCCTTAATCCATATCTAGTATTTCAGTTAATCACAAAACTAGACAATAAACCACAGTGGTATTAGCAACACCTGTGACTCTGTCCCATGTAGCAGTCACAGGTATTTTCAGGTCATAATATAATTATTGCAGGTATCTAAAAATATCATTTGTACTCATAAATATTTTAAATTATAGTAGTTATTAGGCCAACCGCTAGATCTTGTTATTTAGTGAGATATAAAAAGCACATGTATGAATATATCACGTATTTATATGTTTAAATGTTTTGGTAATTTTTTTTTTTTTTTTTTTTTTTTTTGACGGAGTCTAGCTCTGTTGCCCAGGCTGGAGCGCAGTGGCCGGATCTCAGCTCACTGCAAGCTCCGCCTCCCGGGTTTACGCCATTCTCCTGCCTCAGCCTCCTGAGTAGCTGGGACTACAGGCATCCGCCACCTCGCCTGGCTAGATTTTTGTATTATTTTTTAGTAGAGATGGGGTTTCATCGTGTTAGCCAGGATGGTCTCGATCTCCTCACCTCGTGATCTGCCCGTCTCGGCCTCCCAAAGTGCTGGGATTACAGGCTTGAGCCACCGCGCCCGGCCAATTATTTTTCAGTATAATCCATTTTTTTTGTAATCCAGTATGTTTTATTTTTGCATTTAAAAACATTGACCTGGCCAGGCGTGGTCGCTCACGCCTGTAATCCCAGCACTTTCAGAGGCTGAGGCGGGCAGATCACAAGATCAGGAGATCGAGATCATCCTGGTTAACACAGTGAAATCCCGCCTCTACTGAAAATGCAAAAGTAAAATTAGCCAGGCACAGTGGCGGGCGCCTGTAGTCTCAGCTACTCAGGAGGCTGAGGCGGGAGAATGGCATGAACCCAGAAGGCAGAGCTTACAGTGAGCCGAGATCACGCTACTGCACTCCAGCCTGGGCGACAGAGCAAGACTCTGTCTCTAAAAAAAAAAACAAAAAACAAAAAAACAAAAAAAACAGCAACAACAAAACAAAAAAACCCAATGACCTAAGAACGGGTCTTTAGGCTTCTCCCAGGTGGTGAAAGAGGTTCCTGGCACAGGAAAGGTGAGGAACCCCTGGACCAGAAGCTTAAGCCTGGAGGCAAATTCAGTTCAGTGGAGCTGTGAGACTTTGGAACGCACTTCTAAATTACCATGGGCTGCTCGGACACCCTTCCACCAACCCTCACAGACAAGACACCAGAAGAAGGATCACAAAATAAAAATAGCACAGTAACCATGTCCAGGCTGACTCTGGGCTGGCAGCAGTAAGAAAGCTGGGCTGTCACATAGAGTCCCACAGTAGGCGACCTCAGAAACCTAGAGACAGACACCTGGCTCCCTAAACTCTGTCAGGGACCAGAGCTGTGAGCTGCTGGATTCTCAGCAATGTCTTCCTTGAAACTGTCTCCTGGTCACTTCTGACACCCTGGAGCAAGTCTGATCTGCTTCTGCTGGGCAGACCTGCTGCAAACTGGAGGTTGCTCCAGAGGACCCCATCTTTTCTCTATTGTGGTTACATGTCCCCTCTCCCCTACCTGTCTTCTAGCTCTTCAGGAAGGATTTACACCTGCCCCCACCCCCAATGCCCAAAAGGCTTCTCTCCCTCCACTCTCCTGTGTAGAAACGAGATAACTTTCCAGTGGCTACACCAGGCCTGGGCTTCTCCATAGATGCTACTCATAGTCCCTTCCTCCCAGGAAACGGCATTTATGCTGGGGTAGCCACTGAAATTCTCTGCACCAGTGTGTGTGAATGTGTAAGTTTCTTGGTTAGGCATCAGTAGATTTCATCAGATACTCAGGCATTTATGATTCTGAGAGCTACGCATTGGATTCTATGTCTAGAATCCAATTTCTAGAAAATTCCAAGGCAGTGACTTATGCCCTAGACAGCCATGCAAAGACTCCACTGTGGCAGCCCAAATATACCCACCATGCAGCGTTTACATGCCCACTCTTACTTGGAAGTCGTTTGGATTTTCATTTGTGTACAGAAGAAAGCGAGTGTCGATGTCCTCGGGGGACCAGGGAAGTAATTTTGTAGGTCGCTGAAGGATTCCTGCCCATGGTTTTTCATCAGAAAAGCAGCCAAGTTGTCCATAGCAGATCTCTTTTCCTAGGGTGAGCCACAAACAGGACATGTATGAACTTCTGGAAAGAAGCAATGTCATATCCATACAGGAAAACTCTGCAGGACAGAGCCTCGGTTTGGCTAAGGCCAGTGCTGGTCTTTATCTTTGCCATCAACATTTCCCAAACTTCTGGGACGATAAGAATCACCTGGGGGCTGCAGCATGGCGGGGTGGGAAGGGCGGGTGGGGACAGGGGACAGTGTGGGGAATAGGTGTATTGCATCTACACATTCATAAGTCCCTCCCTCAGAGATTCTGATTCAGAGGGTCTGGGGTGGGGTCCTAGAAACACATATTCAGTAAGTGCCCCTTACCATTAGGCAAATTCGGGCATTGCTGATGTATAGGTTGGTGCAAAAGTAACTGCGGTTTTTGCCATTGAAAGCAATGTTTTTTGCAGTTATTTTTGCACCAACCTAATACAAACTGCTGCCTTAAAACTACCTCTTTCAGGAAACTTGCAGCTGGCCCTTTACATGTAAGCATCCAGTAGTGAGTATCAAGTGCCTACAAACTCTGTAGCACAGAGTTGCTACTTTGTTTTCCCATCTCTACTGCATACAGCATAGGCCGTGCCCACACCAATGCACATGTCTTCAAGTCATTCTTTTATGCATATTTTTTCAAATGATTCTCTGCCGTTTCATATTTTCCCTTTTGCTTTGAAAAGATAAGTTTCTTAAGAACAGGAATGATTTGTGTATCACACTACGTGTGGTAGAAACTCAATACATGTAATCCATGATCCAAATAACCACATCTAAGTCCGAGAGTACTTTCTGTGTCCATGACATAAACATGATCACAGGATATGGTCACTAAAGGTGACATAATTTCAACCCAAAGGATTATAATGGGTCCTTTCTCTTATGCTTCCTCAACTCCTGTACTGATGATACCAAATATTGGTGAATCATTAAAAAAACTCATAATAGTTAATACTTGTTTACTATGTGCCAGATACCATGTTAGTACTTTACTGGTATAATATCATTTAAGCCTGAAAACACAAATATGGACTTATTATTATCTCCATTTTACTGCTGAGGAAACCAAGGCACAGAGAGACAAGGTAAGCTACCCGAGGTCACGGCTAGTGGTGGAGGCAGGATTTGAACCCAAGAAGTTTAAACGGGAATGAAGCTCGAACTTGAGGGGACACAAAGATAAACGAGATATGAACCCTGTCCAGAAAGAGAGGAGCTCTAACGGAAGCAATACCGATGGCGTTGAATTCATTCCAGAAAGAGGGTGCACGCTTGGAGGTGGACTCTAGGAGGCTCAAGCAATGTTTGCCCCAGGGAAAAGGTAGCTGGATAAATGAACGGGCTCAAATGCAAGACATTTGGGCTCTCTTAAGTGGAGAGCAGGAAAGCGTTGGAAGGTGTGAGTTGGTAAGGGTGAGGGGAGGTGGTGGTGGCAGGGGCAGCGCTGTGCTTCCACAGGCAGTCCTGTGTTTTTGGGACTCGAGTACAGGGGGCTGAGAAGCGGAAGAGCCTGAGGAGGCTGGGGGCAGTGAGAGTGAGGCTTGAGGCTTGGCCCTGATAGGGTTTCCCGCAACTGGGGAGGACCAGAAGCTGGGCAAGAGGGAAGGCCCCAGGAGGAAAGAGATGAGGAGAGAGCCTGGCGTGAGCCTTGGGGAATGTCCACATTTGGGGCAGGAGGAGGCTGCAGGTCAGCAAAGGATATGAAGAGGGGTTGTATGGCTGGAGGAGCAGTTGCACCCACCCCCAGCTCCGCTGTCGGCAGCCCGGTCTTAAATCATGGCCAGGTTGGAAGGAGAGGCCAAGAGTGGGCTGGCGGGGTTGAGAAGACAAGGGGGAAGGGTCACAAGGCAGAAGAAAGCCCCCACAGGGACCCAAGGAGACCATGTCTGCTACAGCAGGGCTTGGGGGGCCAAATTGGGCAGTGAGATATTCCGGCAGGAGAGGAGGTGAGGCAGCCCCCACAGAGAGGGAATGGCTCCCGGAGGAAGCACGCCTGTGAAGGTGTAGGCAGATGGGAAGTCAGCAGGCTGGGGCTCAGGGGACTCCAAAAGAAAGGGAGGTGATTGGTGTTTTAGGATAAGTAGAACTTGAATATCTGTATCTCCTCTGGACAGAACCAGGTGAGGGGAACAAATTGGAGAGACAGAAATGGTGACTCTGAGAAGAGGACATGTGGGCATGATGGCAGAAAGGCAGGCTTGCCTGGCAAGACTGGGCTTTCTTGGGAGGGGGCACATCCACATGGCTTTGGTCTGCAGGCAGGGACAAGGGCATTGGGACCCAGTGGGAACACCACACCCTCCACTTATCCCAGTCATAAAAGCCTTTGCAGGAAGAAGGGGGCCAAGGAGGAGGGTTACCAGAGATACTCCCGTGTCCAGCACATTGTCCTGTGTCTGCCTGAGAGTCAACATTCTCTGAGTGGCACAATTGTTTTCTCTAAGTAACGATAATGCTCTTCATAATCATGATAATAATTATTAATATACCTCTAGCTGCCTCACCAGGCATGTCACTTTCTCCCTAAAGGAATGGTGACAGCATCCTCACCTCTGACTGTGGCCAGCAGGAGAAGGCCGAGGGTCCAAGGGGGCAGCATCTACATGGAAGGAAACAGACACACACAGACCCACGCGCACAGTGAGGCTGGCAGGGGCAGGACCCAGCCGAGTCAGGAGCCTCGGTCACACGGACAGTGAGTGGAACAGACACCCAGCAACCCCGGGCCCCACAGGCCTCTCCCTTGAGGTGGGGACCCTGAGGCTGAGTCCTCCCAGTGCACAGGGAGACAGCAGCACGCTAGGATCCTGGACTCAGGGGCTCCACTGTAGCGGCTTCCCTGCCTCTGGGCCATGCCCCTCTTGTAGCCTGGGCTGCCCCAGCCCTGCCCAATCCCCTGCCCAATCCCCTGCCCACATGGGGCCCTGACTTACCATCCTGCACCAGAGCTTCCACTCAGCCCAGCAGGTTGGCTGCGGCATTTTATAGCCAGGCTTTATCCTTTGGACTCCTTAGAGAAAAGGCCGGGCAGGATAGATAAGGCACCGCACGTGGGTGCTTTGAACCTAACTTATCATGAACACATAAAACCAGCTCAACTCCAGGAGCAGCAATGTTTATAAAGCGAGATTCAAGGACAGGAAAACCAACTTTGGAGAAGGGAAAGAGCTCAGTTAATCTGAGTTTACAGGTTTAGTTGCCAAGAGATTGTGTCCCCAAAGTGGTAACAGGAAAACATCATGCCGTACATCGCACCTCTGGAACAAAATCCCTTTTGACACATGAACCCCCAAACCCATTGTGTCGTCCTGTTGCTCTTGACAGACTGTGCAGGGCTAGGAAGTCAGGAGACTTGCTGCTCAGTGGAACTGACTGTTTTTGAAGACACACACCTTGCTTACTTTGGGGATGGGGTAGGTGGAGAACTACCTTACCTATTAGAGAATCTAGACAAAGAACAAAAATGAAGGCAACCTCACAGACGAAGCTCCAAAGAATAAAATGAGGCCAGGCGCGGTGGCTCACGCCTGTAATCCCAGCACTTTGGAAGGCCGAGGTGGGCAGATCACGAGGTCAGGAGATCGAGACCGTCCTGGCTAATGCGGTGAAACCCCATCTCTACTAAAAATACAAAACATTAACCGGGCGTGGTGGCGGGTGCCTATAGTCCCAAGTACTCAGGAGACCAAGGCAGGAGAATGGCGTGAACCCGGGAGGTAGAGCTTGCACTGAGTGAGCCGAGATCATGCCACTGTGCTCCAGCCTGGGGGACAGAGTGAGATTCCGTCTCAGAAAAAAAAAAAAAGAATAAAATGAACATGAATACTGTTCAAATACAACTTTGTTTATAAATAATGTAGCTTGTTTTATAAGTATTTCTGATCTGCACAGACTGTACCTCGACCTGGAAATAAGGGAAGGTATTTTCTTTTCTTCACTGCTACAGAAGAATCTGGGTGAATAACCAGGTGCCACCTTGCCATGTTTTAAATGGGCATGTAATTTAGACACACCAAAGTGCATACATCTTAAGTTGAAAATGTAAGTACAGTTTAGTGAGTTTTGACAAATACATACTCCTATGTATATTCCCCAGATCAAGATATAAAACATTTCCAGGCCGGGTGCGGTGGCTCACACCTGTAATACCAACACTTTTGGGAGGCTGAGGCAGGTGGATCACGAGGTCAGGAGATCGAGACCAGCCTGGCTAACACAGTGAAACCCTGTCTCTACTAAAAATAAAAAAAAATTAGCTGGGCATGGTGGCGGGCGCCTGTAGTCCCCACTGCTTGGGAGGCTGAGGCAGGAGAGTGGCGTGAACCCGGGAGGCAGAGCTTGCAGTGAGCTGTGATCGCGCCACTGCACTCCAGCCTGGGCAACAGAGAGACTCCATCTCAAAAAAAAAAAAAATTTTTCAGCAGCCAGATCTTTCTATCACCATCACCACCCTTGTAACAATACTCTGATTTTCATCCTCATGGGTTCGTTTTGTCTGCTCTAGAATGTCATATAAATGGAGTGATACAGTATGTACTCTTTAGCATCTTGCTTTTCTCCCCTCCCCAAGACATTTTTGAGATTCATTCACGTTGTTACATTAGTAATTATCAGTAGTTAATTATTAGTAATTATTAGTTAATTATCAGTAGTTAATTATTGTTAATTATCAGTAATTATTAGTTAATTATCAGTAATTATTAGTAATTATCAGTGGTTAATTATTTTTTATTGCTATGTGGTATTGATATATTTCTGTAAGAATACAGCACAATTTGTTTATCCATTCTGCTGTTGGTGGACATCTGAATTCTCCAGTTTGGAGCTATTATGAACGCTACTGCCAAGGACATTCTAGTCTAGCACAGGTCTTTTGGTAGACATATGCACTCATTTCTCTCGGGTTTATACCCAGGAGTATTGTGAGGGTCCTGGAGTGTGTTCAGCTTCAGGAGATGCTACCAGACAGTTTCCCAAAGTGGTCACACCAGCGTAAGTCCCACCAGCAGCTGGACGGGAGCTCTAGCTGCTCCCCATTCCACTCCGGCCTTTGATCAATCCCAGAAGCACGAGGTTGCCAGCAATTTCCTGAGCATTTCACGTGTAGAAAAAATAGCTTTTTTTTGAAACTCTCTTCTGAGAATTCTGAGGCTAGAGGAGTGTGGAGCTGAGGGAAGCCAAGAATGAACTTTCTTATCTCAAACGGGCTTAAGAAAAGTCAAGGTTTCTGGCTGGGTGTGGTGGCTCATGCCTGTAATCCTAGCAAAGTGGGCAGATCACATGAGGCCAGGAGTTCAAGACCTGCCTGGCTAACATGGTGAAACCCCATCTCTACCAAAAATACAAAAATCAGCTGGGCGTGGTGGTGCAATGCCTGTAGTCCCAGTTACTAGGGAGGCTGAGGCATGAGAGTCTCTTGAACCCGGGAGGCAGACGTTGCAATAAGCTGAGATTGCACCACTGCACTCCAGCTTGGGCAACAGAGTGAGACTCTGTCTCCAATAAAACAAAACAAAACAAAAAATAAATGAAATAAATTTTTAAAGAGGAAAAAACGAAGTCAAGGTTTCTGGAATCTGTAGTGATGAAGCCTGAATGGGGTCACCTATGTCTCAGCAAATCCAAAGCCTGATGTCACCACCCGCTGCCCCTGGAGGCGTTCGGCAGCTGAGAGAGGAGGTCAGATCTAAGGCCCGGCACTGATGTGCATAAGTGACCCCACTGAGGAGCCTGGAATGACAACATGAGGCTGAATGAAGCCCTAGGCCCATGACATGGGACCAGTGGGTGCCGGTAGCTTTTGGGAAAACATCCAAACTCCTTACCATGGTCTTTAGAGTGTGGTGTTCTCTGGACCTTCTCTTCCTCCCTGGCCTCACCTGTGTCTCTCCCTTGCTCACTAAACTCCAGGTGGTCTCTTGAAAGTGCTCGTCTCAGGGTCTTTCTACATTCTATTTCCTCTTCCTGACACTCTCCTGTTTCCCTGCCTAAATCGAAGTCATCCCTCAGGGTTCAGCCTACAAAGAAGCCTTTTTCAATCCTCAAATTCAAACCAGACCTTCCTTAAGATCTCATGTCATGTTCCTTATCTTTGCTTTCATAGAAGTATCCCAATTGATAATGACATTTCCATGACAATTTGTTTAGGTCTTGTCTTGACAAAAGGGTCAAGTTCTGTGTAGTCATCGCTATGTTGGGACAGCCTAGCACACACCTGCCAGGTAGTCGGTAATTAGTAAATACTTGCCAGATGTGAACATGGAGAATTAAACCTTAATGACTCGTTTTAGCTAGATGTGGTGCCTGTAGTCCCAGCTACTCGGGAGGCTAAGGAGTCAGGAGGATTACTTGAACCCAAGTGTTAAGTCCAGGCTCGGCAACATAGGGAGACCCTGTCTCTAAAAAAAAAAAAAAAAAAAAAAAAGGTTATTGATTCATGATTCATTAGGTTGGTGATGAGCTGATCCTTTTTGTGTCCCCAGATGCAGTCTCCCTTCTTCCTCTCTGCTCTGTGCCCTGAGGCTGCCTCTATGGGCTTCCACCCTGGGCTACTTGGCCCTTGGCCTTGTGATTGGGTTCAGCCAATGGGAGGTATCAGCAGGTGCGATGGTGGAAGGAAGAGGTTGGAGTATTTCTTTCCCAGGCTCTGACAGGTGCAGCTGGGCACTGGACTCCCCCTGAGAGAGAATGATTGCAGTTGTTCAGAGGCCTGTGGTCCATTTTAGGGGATTAGCTAGGCACCTTCCTTTCCTGACTCTATATTCCTGACAAGGATTTCTTTTTTAGGAAAGACAGAGGGTTTTGGATTGTGTAGTTCTTTGATTTTTGGGTTAGTCACCCATGCAGTAGCTAAGCCATTCTGTGGCTTGCTCATAGCCTTTGGTGAGGTTTAGCTAAGGCACTTGCAGATAACCTGTGCATCCCATCATCATCCTCACCTGGCTTGAGCCATGAATAGTCAAAGAAAACTTCTCATTGAGTGGTCAGTGGCATATCATCTGGTCAGCATCCAGCCCAGAGAGCAGAGCTAGAGAAAAAAGGGGAGGTTACAGTTCCTTTAGGCAAGAAGCAATTATTGTTATTTCCTGTTCTGCTTTATTCAAACTCTGTTCTGAGTGCCAAGTCAGATCACAGTCACCCCTGCTCTGGAAGGACTCACTGAGGCAGATTTGCTCAGTGTAAGGAAACTCTTTCCAGAGCTTAGACTCATTGGAAAATAGAATGGAGTTTTGTTGGTGGGGAATGATCTCTCTGCCCCATTGAATGACATTACAACATGAGCAGAGGTTGGCAGAAGTCAAGCAGCAGGTAAGGGTTGACTTAGGTGATCTTCTTCCAAGGTTGTTTTCAAATCTGGGACCCCACCAGAAATTTTGGAAACTGCAACCTAGAGAAAGGATGTTGCCTTTCTATTCAAGCAACAGTCACCCTGAAGGAGCACATCACTTAAACCCCCTTTCTAAAGGGGATAAGAAATCACCCAAGAGGTAACAATGTCCAAGGTAATGAGGAATAAACTGAGCAAACACATCTGGGGGATACAGTCCCAAGGGCAGATGTTAAGAGCCATGGGAGAGAGCTGACAATGGGAAAGGAATCAGGTGGTGGTGGTTTAGAAGCTGCCCTCAGAGAAATGGCAGTGATCAAATCCAAGCTCTTAGAGTTGTAAAACATGCAAGAAATAGAGTCTGATTTAATTCCCATTTTACAGCTGAGACAACCGAGGCCCAGAAAAGTTAAAGGGGTTAGTGTGAGGGCGAATGGAAGAGGAGGGAGTTGACCTGTGGGCTTCCTCTCCTTCTATGGTGCTATTGTCTTTCCTCCTGCAGATCAGTTTGTTGATCTGTGAAATAGATGGAATCTAGGCTCATCAAGGAACATTGTCCTTGCACCAAGCTACTCTCCAAAGAGGGCTGGGTACCCCCGCCATAGTCACCAGTAGTTGAGAAGAGACACACTGGGTGCCCCTAAGCAGTCCTGAGCCTGCCTGGTCTCTTCCACAGGGTGGCCCAAGGCAGGCAGCTGGGACCCCCAGGCTGCCACCCAGCAGCAGTCATTTACTCCCACTTGCCTGCCCATGGCATCAAGGCCCAAAGTGCCAGCTGTCTACTGTGGGAAGGAAGCGAAGGTCAGCACCTGTGGGAAAACTCATTTGCTGACCACATGGTTGGCAGGTGGGAGAGTCAGGGCCTGAGTGAGCCCTGCCAGCTGGCACAGCAGCTACCCAGGAGATGGGGGTGGTTTCGGTCCTCCTTTACTTGTCCTTGAGGCCTGTTGAAACCTATTTGTCCCTACCCTTAACACTTTCTCTTTTTTCAAGACAGGGTCTCACTCCAATACCCAGGCTGGAGTGCTGTGGTGCAATCTTGGCTCTCTGCATCCTCCACCTCCCAGGATCAAGAGATTCCCCCAGCTCAGCCTCCCAAGTAGCTGAGACTACAGTCATGCACCACCACTCCCAACTAATTTTTGTAGTTTTTGTAGAGATGGAGTTTCACCATGTTGCCCAGGCTGGTCTTGAACTCCTGAGTTCAAGCAATCCTTCTGCCTCAGCCTCCTAAACTGCTGGTATTATAGGCATGAGCCACCATGCCTGGTCCCCTCCCTTCATTTCCCCTGCCCTTCCCCTCCTGGGGCTAGCATCACCTCTCTCTAGGTCTCTGCATCTCCCTCCAGGTCATTTCCTAAAGTCCTTCTCAGCTTGAATCCTGTGGGTGATTCCTCACTGCCTTCAGATGCATTAGTCACGTGTCGGTTCACTCGTTCACAATCATTTTCACGTGGGTACAATGTGCTAGAGCTCTTCCAGCCTTGAAGGCACAACAGTGAGCAAAGCATCCCCCTTCCCTGCCTTCATGGACTGATGGTCCCATGGGGCACAGGCAATGGTTACCTATAAATACATACAGAATTACAAATGATCAAAAGCACTAAGAAGAGAAGGCAGGTGAGGAGAGCTATCATGTAATTTGGGCTTTATTTAAAGAGAATAACTCTGTGGAGAGGGGTAAGAATTTAGGTGGAGTCTAAGCACCAAAGCTAGGTATGCAAGGGTGATATTTTAGTCCATTTGTGCTGCTATAATAAAATACCCGAGACTAAGTCATTTATAAAGAACAGAAATTTATTTCTCACAGTTCTGGAGGCTGGGAAGTCCAAGATCAAGGCACCAGCAGATTCAGTGTCAGGTGTGGGATGCTCCCAGCTTCCAAAATGCTGCCTTCTTGCTGTATCCTCATATGGTAAAAGGGGACAATGAAGGATGAACGCATGGCAGATGAGATGGAAGGGCCAGGTAGCTCTCTGGAGCCTCTTTTATAAGGACATTCACAAAGGTGGAGTCTTCATGATTTAATCATTTCCCAAAAGGCCCTACTTCTTAATACTGTCACAATGGGGATTAAGTTTTGACATGAATTTTGGAGGGACACGAACATTTAAACCATAGCAGATGGACATTGATATGGGTTGAATACAGGCCCCATAAAAAGATATGTTAGAATCCTAACCCCCAGTACTTCAGAACATGACCTTATTTGGAGATAGGATCTTTACAGAGCTAATACAGTTAAAATGGGGTCATTAGGGTAAGCCCTAATATGATTGACGTTCTTCTATAAAGGGGAAATTTGAACACAGAGACACACACATCCTGTGAACATGAAGGCAGAGATTGCCAATGAATGGCTAGCAAACCATCAGAAGCTGTGGAAGACGCCTGGAACAGATTCTCCCTCGTAGCCCTCAGAAGGAACCAACTCTGCCGACACCTTCATCTTCGACTTCCAGCCTCCAGAAGTTGGGGGAGACAATACATTTCTATTACTTAAGCCCCTCGGCTTGTGGTTCTTTGTTATGGCAGCCCCAGCAAACTAACAGCTTCCATATGACCTCCGCCCAGCCTAATTTCTGCCAACACCTTTGATGCCTTCCCAGCTGATAATTGCCTACATAGAATGACACAAACAGTCAACACTTACGGTTCTGAACCTGCTTTTCCCCTCTTCTGAGCTTTTGCACCTGGGGTTCCCCATGCCAGGAATGTTTCCACATCTCCACCCCCACTCCCAGGTCTCCCAGCTTCATTTCTCCTCCAGTGCCCGGGGCTCCTTGCCAGCACGTTTCCGCCTTCATTTCAGGTCCCAGGTGAAACTCTCTCTGTTCACACAGTCTGTGACACTGGACGTCTCTTCCACATTTTCAGTTCCAGATTATACTCTCCAAGATTTTTCAGATGCCAGTAAATATGTGAACTCTATTCTTTCTTAAAAAAACTCTCATGGGCTGGGTTAGAGGTGGCGGCTCACACCTGTAATCCCAACACTTTGGGAGGCTGAGGTGGGTGGATCCCCTGACGTCAGGAGTTCGTGACCAGCTTGATCAACATGGTGAACCCCCATCTCTACTAAAAATACAAAAATTAGCCGGGCATGGTAGTGCGAGCCTGTAATCCCAGCTCCTCAGGAGGCTGAGACGTGAGAATTGCTTGAACCTGGGAGGCAGAGGTTGCAGTCCGCTGAGATCGTACCACGGCACCGTAGCCTGGGCAACAAGAGCGAAACTCCATCTCAAAAAACAAACAAAAAAACTTCTCATGACCCCCTGGAATATTCCTATTGACTTCATTCTATTAAGCCTCCGTTCAGGAAACAAAAGTTCTGCTACAAATTATCACAACAAAAAGGAAGATTTATTTCTATAACTGGTAAAGATAGATTATCATCAAAATGGAAACACATAGTAATTTCTCAGAGAGAGTCTGCCCAGGAGCCCTGGGAGTTAAATACTCCTGTATCAGGGCAGACTCACCTATCTGCACATGGGAATCACCTGTGGGCTTTTTAAAGTGGCCTGTGGCTTATGATTACCCTTTAATTGGTTGGGGTGGAACCTGGGATTTCTCTGTTTCCTTTTTTTTTTTTTTTTTAGCTCCCAGGTGACTCTGGTTTGCAGCCAGGATGGAGAACACGTGGCATGTCTTGATTGTGTTTGGGCTTCGTGCACCTTGGAATTTTATGCAGAGTATGGATTGGGTGGCATGGAGCCAACCTTAACAAGCATTGCTACCTAGCAGGGACCCCAAAGCTCTGCATGGCTACGGCCTTCTGGTAACTTTGGGGTGTGCGGCCAGACTGTGACCACACTCCTTGGATGACCTTGCTCGCCTTATAGCACACTGACTGAAGGCTGGGGCCTTACATTCCCATGGTGCTGCTGGTTCTGTTAGAATCCAAGCTTGTACAACCCATGGCCTATGGGCTTTGAATGCAGCCCAACACAAATTCATAAACTTTCTTAAAACATTATGAGATTTTGTGCAAGTTTTTAAAATTTTATTTTATATTTATTTATTTATTTTTAGCTCATCAGCTATCATTAGTGTATTTTATGTGTGGCCCAAGACAATCCTCCTTCCAGTGTGGCCCAGGGAAGCCAAATGGTTGGACATCCCTGTAAGTTAGACCCTGAAGACAACATGAGAAAGGCAGGCCTCAAATGTTGCATTCATTTTACCCATGAGGAAGCTGTGGTCCAGAGAGGTGGAAACCCCTTGTCCAGGGCCACCTGGCTTGACTAGAATCCTGAACGCTAGCTCAGTGCCCTTTTTCACTGCTTCCAACAAGACTTTATGTTAATAAAGTCAATGTTAATACGGCATATTTTCATGGCCCCAAAGACTCTATCCATGTGCATTCTGAACAATGTGCCACTTTTGTTACTTAAAAAACAAATAGTAAAGTCCAATCAAGTTGGCCTCATGCAACCCCTTAAATCTAGAAACCTGTTCAGATTTGGTCAGGGCCATAAAGACAGGGCAGGCCTACCCCAGAGAGGCCTGGACTCCGCATCTCCTCAAGTCAGGGTTTTAGGGCTGTGGATCTGTGGGTCTGAGCTTGGACTCCCCAGTGGCATCAGAAAGTGGACTGTAGACACCCACACTGATCAGTAGTCAAAGTTCACATTGGTGATCTTGGAACCTGCTGTTCTTTGCCTTCCTGGGGATTTTCTCCAGCTGCATAACTGATAAAAGGACAAAGGTTTCAGGAAGGGAATGTGGGAGGAGTGAGTAGGGGCCTGGCCCCGCTCCAGCTTGGGTCTCCATCTGCTGCCTTCCCTGTCCGTGGAGATGCAACCATCTCTGCCCCCGCAACTGGGACCCAGGTCACCACCGGTCACTCCAAGTTTCAGGGCAGTGCCTTGGCTGAGTGTTTATGGATGTGGCCAACAGCCTTGGGGAGCCTCCCCAACTGGCTTCCTCTCTCCAGGGCTATACCCCCTTCTCAGTTTCCTTCCTATTTTAAAACTGTTTTTCCCAAGTAATCACCCATAGCTGTTAGTCTGGGAAGCACGGTCAGACAGACTCTCCTTGACCAGGGAGCAGGGGTCTCACCCACGGCCAACCAACCACACCCCCTCCCTTATACCTTGGTTCCAATCACTACCCTCAGATGATCCCTATCACTTCTGGGTATTGGCAGATGCTGCCTCCTCCTAGCTGGCCTCCCAGCCTGCAGTCTTGGTAGGACATCTTCCTTCTGTAGCAGGACGAGCTGCAGACAGAACTCCTCAGACACCAGATTAAAGAAGAAAGAGGTTTTTTATTTGGCCGGGAGCGTCGGCAGACTCACGTCTTAAGAACCGAGCTCCCCCAAAAAGAAATACTTGGCCTTTTTAAAGGCTTACAGCCTTAAGGGGTCCATGTGAAAGGGTCGTGATAAATTGAGCTAGCGTGGGAAACGTGACTGGGGCCTACATGCATCAGCTAACAGAATAAAAAGTTTTACAATGCTTTTTTTTCATACAGTGTCTGGAATTTACAGATAACACAAGTAGTTTAGGTCAGGGGTTGATGTTATTATTACTACTTTTTATAAACTCCTAGGGCCGGGTAGTGGTGCCAAGGTTGTCTGGCTATTTATCTTACTTTTGTTTCTCTCTTTCCTCCTGTCTTGTGAACTAGGCAAGGTGGGGGGAGGAGGGCAGCAGGAGTAGTAGTGGTCTCCTTCCTTACTTCAAGCCTGGGCTTGTAACTACCCTCTCTGTGGAGCCTTCTCATCTTGCTCCTTCCCACTTTTGAAATTCCCTGGCCTGGGACCTGCCTTGCTTTTTGTGCCTAGCAGGCAGCATCACAGTGCTTTTTTCAGGGGCAGCCTCCCTAACACCCAGCACTGCTTGAGGGCAGCATGTCTTCTGCTTTCCTCTCCTGCCAATGCCTGGCACAGAGGTGGGCACAGAGCTGGTGTTTGATAAGTGTTTGGCGAATCGACGTTCCATTAATTGAGCTCTTCGCCAACACAGTACAGCCTTGTCTGGGATGTGGGTTCACTGCGGATGCTGCTGAAACTGACAGAGAACCAGAGGGTTCGGTTGTCTCCGAACTTGGTGCCACTCCCCAAGGGCTGCGTGTCCCTGGCCGCTGCCGTCTTTATCACCCTCGTTATCACCGCGGTCTTTCGAGCACTCGCCTTGCACCCTGTCCTGTGAGGCCCCTTCCTAAGGTCGCTCCTTTGATCCTCGCCACGACCCTGCTTTGGAGGGACAATCGAAGCCCACTCGCATTCAAGTCTTAAGTTCAATGATAGCTTGACGTGGCCAGGCAGGTTAGAAACAGAAGTCGGCACCAGGACTGCAGGGGTGGGATGCGGGGCTTGGTGAACCACGGGGAGACTCCCTGGGGGCAGTAGTGACCTGGGACACCGCAGGCCAGAAATGCCGCCTGGAAGAACGCCCGCTCCTCCCAGGTCTGTGTGGGTTGGGCCCATGGGTTTGCCAGATTGGCTGGGGGCTCCTCGGGGTCCCAGCCGATTGGCTGATGGAAAAGCCCGTTTCAGCAGGGCCCCCCCTGGGCCCTGCCTCCGCGCCGCTCCGTGCTTAGGCGGCCGCTAGGCAGCCCCGACCCAGGGGAGCGGGACGGAAGCCCGGGAGCACCCTGCACCTGTGCCCGCCTCTGGGCACCTCCCCAGCAGCCAGGGCCAACGAGGGGTCCCCTCACCCTCAAATCTACCTCCTCAGAGAGGCTCGTCCTCCCAGGCCTGCCGCGATCCCTCGGGGTGGTCTCGGTGAGTCAGGGAGGGTCCGTGAAAGAGGGGTCCGGGGCCCGGCCCTCCGGCCTGACGGGGACAGCGGGTCACTCTGTGAGTCTGAACAGCTACCTGCCCCTCTGGGCCTCAGTTTCCTCCCTGTGAAATGAGGGGCGGGGCTAAAGGCTGGTCCCCCTGGAACTGAGGCTCCGGAGTTCAGTCCATCGCCATGAGCTCAGGCACGGAGAAGACAGTCCACCCAGGCACAGGAGCCAGGGAGACTGTGTGACCCAAAGTCAATGGGGAGAAACCCAGGTATGGGGACGTGCTCGGGACATTTGCAAACGTTCCATTCCCTAATGTATCCCCGGGAGGCGGCCGCAGCAGGAGACAGACTCAGAGCATACAGATGCACCAGTGGATTTTATTGGCATGAACGCAGCAGCCACGTAAGCTACGAAGCTTACGCCACGTAGCAGGGCGTGAGGGTGAGCAGCGTATCTTCCCGCACTGTGTCTTCACTACAGAAGTTGTACCTGGGGAGAAAGGGAAGCTTTGTAAGCGTTTGGGGGTCACCTTAGCAAAA
Source organism: Papio anubis (assembly GCF_008728515.1). Lineage (NCBI taxonomy): Eukaryota > Metazoa > Chordata > Mammalia > Primates > Cercopithecidae > Papio > Papio anubis. The sequence continues at coordinate 16,632,152 of NC_044986.1, forward strand.
GCCAGGTGTTGCTGTTTTTGTTTTTGTTGTTTTTTCTTAAGGGGTTAAGCCCAAGTCACAGCTGATGAATGATTCAGGAGGCCCGAGGGGGCCCTAGGACTGGAGCTGCAACCAGCGCCTGCAGTGCTTGCTGCCTGGAGGCTCTAGGACAAGGTCTGCTATGGTTCTGGAGTGTCACACAGGACGGTGGCCTCCGAAGGAAGGGACTCTCACTCCCTTGTCCCCACAGGTGCCTGGCGGCCACCATAGGCTCAGCAGCCTGGCTTACAGAGGGATGCTGTCCTCCAGTCACTCTCGGAAGGGGACAGCGGCCAACACGCCCTGAGCCCTTCTCATCTGCGGCCAATTATGGGGCATAATTCACTTGCGCAAACTTGATCCTCACCACACGTGTGTGAGGGGGTCTGATTATTAGTTCTACATTACAGGAGAGGAAACTGAGGCACAGAGGGCTCTCCATTAATCAGCAGAATAACAAAGATGCAAAAACAGGTCCATCTGATGCCAGAGGCTGTATTTTCAGGATCACACTTCAAGCCTTCCTTGAGCTTGTCTTCCAGCTCTGGAGTCGGGGGACCTGGCGTTCCTCCCTGGAGTTCCTCATGACCTTGCCCTCCCATGTTTGAATGCTTTGGGGCTAGTTATCTGAGGATTCTGAGGAAGGATGTAATAACTGGGAAGCTAAAGAAAATCAAGATTTTGGTCCAAGCTCTTCTCAGAATCCCCTCATATTTTTTAATAACTTTATTGGGGTATTAATTCCTACTAAAGAACGTGCGCACTAGGATTCCCTCCAATGACACAGTATCAAAAGAGAAAGGCAAGGCCTGGTGTGGTGGCTCGTGCCTGTAATCCCTGCACTTTGGGAGGGCGAGGCGGTTGATCACTTGAGGCCAGGAGTTTGAGACCAGCCTGGCCAACATGGTGAGACCCCGTCTCTACTAAAAATACAAAAATTAGCCAGGCGTGGTGGTGCATGCCTGTAATCCCAGCTACTCAGGAGTCTGAGGCACAAGAATCTCTTGAACCTGGGAGGTGGAGATTACAGTGAGCTGAGATCACGCCACTTATACTCTAGTCTGGACAACAGAACGAGACTCCATTTCAGGCAAAAAAAAAAAAAAAAGAGAGAGAAAGGCAGCCCCTTCATTTGTAGAAGAGGGCTCCTTCTCATGACTGTTGAGAGTTCCATGATAAGAACGCAACATCCCATGATGGTAAATGTAAAAAGTCTTATAATTAACACAAAACAATGCAGATGTAAGCAGTTATTATTGTGGTTCTCTCAGGCCTAGCCACCTGTGAGTTCGGAAGCTTTGCCCCATTTCCTCACTTGTGTTCCTTGGCCCCTTCCCACCTTCTCTTCTGTGTTTCATTTTTTCTTCCAAGAAGCCCTAACCTGGCATCAGAGGCCTCCGATCATATTCCCTGCACTTAGGCCCTGTCACCCCTCATGCACCTGGACCTGTTGCCCTGCCCCGGTGCCTTTCCTCCCTCGTCCTCCCTCCCTCATCCTGAGAGCTGCCCTTCCTTCCATCACAGCCTCCCCGGGGCCCTCTGCTTTCCTCCTTGGCCACTGTCTTTCTGAGCCTCTCTTGGGAGTTCTTTATTTGGTCTTTTGACCTTTCCTGTGAACCATAAGTCTGATTTTTCTCAACAGCTAAACTGTAAGCTCCTTGAGTGTAGGCTCTGTCTTTGCATCCCTTACTATTTGCCAGGCCATACAATAGGTACTTAATAAAGTCATTTGCAAGGGTACATTTACAATAGGTACTTAATAAAGAAAGAGAGGCGGACAGGGAGAAATAAAGAGGGGGAGGGCTGCCTTTCTTTTTGGATACTGTGTCATTGGAGGGAATCCTAGTCTGGCAGGTTCCTTAGTAGGAATTGAAACCCCAATGAGGTTACTAAAAAATATGAGAGGATTCTGAGAAGAGCTTGGACCAAAATCTTGATTTTCTTTAGCTTCTTTATTATTATTATTATTATTATTATTATTATTAAATGTTACTGGCCATTTTCATAACAGGAAAACTTTTGAGTAATTCAACTAATTCAATGTTTTTATTCACCAAGCTAGTTTGAGAGATTTAAAGCTGGTTTTGACTTTCCTCTGTTTAAAAACCTGATGTCTTATATCCAGCTGCTCTTAAGAAAGAGTCTCTGGAGCAGACAGCGAGGGGAGCTGCACTCAGCCACTGGAATGCAGATGACAGCTGATGGGCACAGGGCCTCAGGTGTAGCCTTAAGTACCTTCTGTTCGATTTGCGGAAAGTTCAGAAAGCCTCAGCCTTTCCTCAGAAAACCTAGAAGATGCAATGCCCTGGCTGATTTGGCCTCGTAGGTCTTACCTGTGAGCAAGTCATCTCCTGGGAACACCTCTCATTTTTATTTATTTATTTATTTGTGAGACGGAGTTTCCCTCTTGTCACCCAGGCTGGAGTGCAATGGCACAATCTTGGCTCACTGCAACCTCCGCCTCTCAGGTTCAAGCGATTCTCCTGCCTCACCCTCCCGAATAGCTGGGATTACAGGCATGTGCCACCACGCCCGGCTAATTTTTGTATTTTTAGTAGAGACAGGGTTTCTTCATGTTGGTCAGGCTGGTCTCGAACTCCCGACCTCAGGAGATCCACCCGCCTCGGCCTCCCAAAGTGCTGGGATTACAGGCGTGAGCCACCATGCCCGACTGGACACCTCTCATTTTTAAGATTCCAGTGATGCCACCACCTGACGTGTTTTTAACCACACAGTCCCAGGATTCAGGCCATGGGATGCTTGCTAATGAGGCCTTGGGGAGCTGAATTTTAGAGGCTGAGAATCCTCCGATGGGGTCAGGGAGGAAAGGATTTGGCTGCACCTCCAGCCTGCACAGGGCTCCCCGCCAGCCCGGCCCAGTCTCCTCTATACTATGCTCTAGCTTATAAAGCCTCCTGGTTCCACTGACCACCTAGCAGGGCCAGCCTCTTTGTTCTCCTTGCCTTGTGGGGATAGGGAGAACCTCACTGGGTCACCCAGTCCGAGGAGATCCAGATGTGGAGTCAGCCCCCATTCTACTCTGCCACCCCACCCTCCCCACCTGGGGGAGTGACAGTCTCTGGGACCTGACCTCGGTGACTCCACCTAACCCCAAACTTCAAGACCATTGGTGGCTGAGAGACCAGGATCTCCTTCCCACAAAGCCACATGTTCTACTGACCAGACCTGGGATCTGAGGTTTGAGATAGTCGCTCTGCCCTCTCAGGTCACCACTCCAACTTTTCCTCCAGCTGTCCCTTTTTCCTACCCACGGCCCTGTGCTTATTCAGGCCCAAAGCCAGGGAGACCACAGGTCAGGATCTCACAAGTATTGCAACCCTAGTGCTTTCTTGTCCTATATAAAATTCTCCATCTTTTCCTAAAACCGATTTATTTTCCGTCTTATTATCCTGAAATGTGATTGGTCTTCTCGTCTTTCAAGTATAGCTATTCACTAGCCCATACTTATAAACTTGTACCCTTCAAAAGGATTTCTTGTTCTCTTTCTTATATTTTCTCATTTTACCTTGAAAGTACAGTCTTGTCTTCTGTATTCCCACAGGCAGTGCTGAGAACACCCAATAAGGTGCACCCAACAGAAACGTTTTATGCTCTTTGTCAGTTGCTTGTTTAGGGAGAAGGGGCCACAGATGAGTAAATTTTCTTGACTTTTCTTGCTTAACTATGCGTAACTTTCTGGGGTGGGTTTTCATTATAACATGAATCTCTGCAAACATTTTTCAGCACCAGCCAACAAAGATACATACACGGTCTTCTCTTCTCCCTTTTGCACAGTGATCTTGGCAGCACCCACTTTGGGGAGGGTTGGATTTATCACATTGTTATTCCAAAGAAACTTGACTTTCTCAATTGTTCCAACATCCAGCTTTGCATCAAACTCATAGGAGTGGGTTGAGCCTGGTGTGAGAATCCCCCTTGAAATAGAGAAACATAAACATCCCTGTTCATAGAAATGAGTTCTAATGACCATACAATGCCAGGCTGCTGTTTTCTATTCTAGATTAACAAGATTATTTTTCTGAATTAATTTCCAAATAAAGGATGGAGACATGGAAAAGCCAGCAATATGCAAGCACTGTTCAAACTATGGTTTTCAAAACTCAAGTTTTAAAATTGAATGCTTTCTTATAGAAAATAAAACAGAATTCCTGCATATCATTTTATATTTTTTGGAAGAATTATTTGTACAGTAACAAATTAGCCACATGGTATGGCACAATAAGCATGTGTTATTGTACTAATCAGAAAACCGGATATCTGAAGTAATATTAGATTTACGTTTAAGAAAAAACATCTATTACGAGAGAAAGAGGCCAGGCGTGGTGGCTCACACCCATAATCCCAGCATTTTGGGAGGCCAAGGTGGGCAGATCACTTGAGGTCAGAAGTTCGAGACCAGCCTGGCCAACATGGCGAAACTCCCTCTCTACTGAAAATACAAAAATCAGCCAGGTGTGGTGGCCCATGCCCATAATCTCAGCTACTTGGGAGACTGAGGCACGAGAATTTCTTGAACCCGGGAGGCGGAAGTTGCAGTGAACCAAGATTGTGCCACTGCACTCCAGCCTGGGTGACAGAGCAAGACTCTTTCTTAAAAAAAAAAAAAAAAAAGAGAGAGAGAGAAAGAACGAAATGCCTAGGTTTATAGCAGGAAAGAAAAATTATTAGCAGAAGTCTGCAATTAACTTCAGTCATAAAGTAATAGAGTCCTGCGTTGCTTAACAATGGAGATATGTTCTGAGAAATGTGGCCTTACGTGATTTAATCATTGTGTGGACATCATAGCATGTACTCACACAAACGTTGATGGCACAGCCTACTACATACCTAGGCTGTATGGTACAGCCTATTGCTCCTGGGTTACAAACCTGTACTACACATTACTGTATTGAGTTCTGTAGATGATTGGAATACAGTGGTAAGTGTTTGTGTATCTAAACACCCAAACACAGAAAAAATACACTAAAAATATGGTATTACAAACTTATAGAGCAACTCTTGTGTATGTTGTCCATCAACTAAAATGTTGTTATATGTTACATGACTATAATTAAAAACCATTGACATATGAAGAGATGATAAGTGTTCAAATTAAGTGTGTGGTTTGAAGACTGTGTATATCATCAAATGAGACGTAGTATTAAAATGGCAAATTACCTGAAGATACTGTACTGCTGAGTGTTTCCCTTATTTCCAAACAAAGCAACTTTGATCTCACCAGTGGCTGTTCTTCCAGACAGTGTGATGGAAACCCCATATCTCCAGCCTGCACAGGAGATGGAAGAGTTCAATTTATTCACATACAAATTAGGTAGCTTACATCCCAGACTTGTCTCCTTCTCTTACTCTGAGGCATCAAAGCATAAGAAATTCTTTTTAAAAAAATTATTATTATTTTTTTGAGATGGAGTCTCACTCTGTAACCCAGGCTGTAGTGCAGTGGTGCAATCTTGGCTCACTGCAACCTCCGCCTCTCCGGTTCAAGTGATTCTCATGCCTCAGCCTCCCTAGTAGCTGGGACTACAGGCACACAATACCACACCTGGCTAATTTTTGTATTTTTAGCAGAGACAGAGTTTCACCATGTTGGTCAGGCTGGTCTCCAACTCCTGACCTCAAGTGATCCACCCATGTCAGCCTCCCAAAGTGCTGAGAATACAGACATGAGCCACCACGCACAGCCAAAGTATAAGAAATTCTACTTGTTAATCTACAAATCAAACAAGGCCTTAAGGAGAAGTATATATTCAGCAATATCTCCCTCTAGAACTGCATTGCCCAGTGAGGAGGTCACTAGCCACATGTGGCTGCTTACATTTAAATCCAAATTAAATACAATTACAAATTTAGTTTCTCAAACTCATTAGCTGTGTTGCAAATGTTAAATTGCCACATGAGGCTAATGGCTACACAGAATATGCCCCTCATTGCAGAAAGTTCTATTGGCCAACTCTGCCCCAGAATGACAGTACAGTGAGTTAAGGTGAAGAGAGAGGGAATAGGGGCTTGTCTCCACATTTGGGAAGGTAGCTTGGGAGTGCAGCCTGGCAACCACCTCGAGGACAGGGACTGTGTTTCATCTTTGCTCCCCAGGACCCTGGGCAGTCTCTAGCACAGGGTAGGTGCACGAGCAGTTGTCACTTAGGCTTCTACCTGAAGTGCTGTCCCAGGGCCTGCATGCACACACACACACACAAATACAAATGCATATGTACAAACATACGCATGTGCGTGCACACACACAAATACATCTACACAAACATACGCATGTGCGTGCACACACACAAATACATATACACAAACATGCATGTGTATGTGCACACACACAAACCTACACACATATAACCACACACATACACATAGACACCCACATATGAATACACACACATGCATCCACATGTACATAAACATACAGACACACATACATACATATATAAACACATGCATACACACAAAGGTACATGCACACACAAACACACTCACACATGCATGCATACACCCACACATGTGCACGGATGTACATTAATATACACACACATGATTCTTGCCTAACTCCTGTTCATCTTTCATATATTCAGAGACCTTGTCCCTGACCCTCCTTCTGGTCAGGGCCAGGTTCCCTGTCCCATAATGTCATGGCAACAGCCACCAATCCCAACACGCTTGTAATTGCTTGCTCAGTTTCTCTCTTCGGCTGGATTATTAATTTCCTGAGAGGAGTGTCTTGTTCATCCCTGCATCCTCAGTGTCTAGCATAGTCTGTGGCCCATGAATAAGTGTTGATTGAGGAATGAATACATGATTTTTGAAAGTTTAATTTGTTGTTGAAATATTGGCAAGTATTTCATGCATCACAACATCAGTGGAAGGATTGATTAACCAATGTCTTCTTACAAAAAAATACAGAGTGATATATATGGTGATAGAAATGTTCTGTATTTTGATTTGGAGGTGGTTACACAACTATTCATTTGTCCAAACTCATAGAAGTGTATGTTAAAAAGCGTGCATTTTGCCGAATATAAATTATACCTCAATAACTCTGACTTTAAAAACTATGTAAGATGTGTTATATATTTATATGAATATATAACCTCTGTCTTTACTGGGCCACCTCCTATGGAACGGTCATAGGGCAAGTTGGTACTAAGTGGTCCGAATATGCCCAGTCTCTACCCTGTGTCTTAGTCCATTGTCTTAGTCCATTCAGCTGGTTTTAGAGAGAAACCATCCTTCCCCCTGATTCCCACCTGCACTCCACCAGCAAGGCAGCCCCTGGGCATCAGGGATGCATAGACAGAGGGGAAATCACAGTATGGAGCTGAGCTTCTTAAGGGACACAGCCCAGCAAAGAGCTGGTACCAATTACATCTTTGCTGAATGAAGAGAAGAACAGGTATGTCTGATGCGGCCTTAAAAAGGAAAGAAACAATGAACTGTGGAGTGGTAAAAATTCAGGGTAGCTGGTCACAAGGATGTGCAAACTGGCCTCATCCTATTAATTATACTGTTTGCTTGCTCTCATTTCATGCCAGAGAAATACAAGGGCTTGCTCTCATTTCATGCCAGAGAAATAGAATGGAAGAAATGCACACTCTTTCTAAATCCTCAGTTGACTTGTAACTGGGATAGTTTGGGTGAATGTGCCCATTTCTAAGATAATCAAAATGTAGGCACAAATATTTCAGGTTGAAAGCAAGCCCCTCATTTGTAACAGAAACTATATACTTGCTTTACATGGGCAGGTAGTCAAAGTGCAACTTACGAGCGAAATTGCTAGCCTCTCCTGTGTTCAAGAAGAATTTCTGCTGCTCTTCACTTGTCCTGCCAGCAAATTTATCAGCATAGTGACCCATCTGTGGGCATCCTTGATCCGGACAGGGGAAGCACTTGTCCTAATGAGAAGAGATAGATGGGACTGTAAGGAGAATTTGTATTTGTATGATTGATAGATCTGAGGGAGCAGACACTCAATTTTCCTACAGCCTAAGCGTTCTCCTTTGTGACAGCAAGGGGGTTGGGGCAGATGATCTCTAAGTTACCTTCATCTGGATCAGGGTTCCCAACTTTTAGGCACAACACATTAGAATTATTTGAGGAGCTTGAAAAAGTACTGATGCCCAGGACCTAGGTTAGATCAATTATACCTTCCGTTAAATGGTGAGGTGGTGAATGATAAGCAGCCAACTCTCTGGGACAAAAACCCTGGATTGCAGTGCCTACCAATTTCAGTGGTGTAAATACTCTGACTGTGGCCAATTTCAGGCTACCAACATGATGTCTCTGAATGTGGAGTTGGGAAGGGATACTCACACTGGCTCTCGTGAGCCAGAATAGGCAGTCTCTAGCCTATCATTCTTCCATCTCTTCCCTTGTTGCCAGTCTGGCATATAGGACTCCAGCATCCACCTTGCTTTCTCTCTGGTGTGAATTATTCTCTGTACATTCTTCTACTCTTGCTCTGCCCGTGCCAGAAATGTGCATTCCTGTGTTTTCTAAACGCTCTCATTTTTAAGCCAGATTCAGAGGTCGCCTCCTGCAGGGAGCCTCTCTGTATCATTGAATTGACTGCTCTTTCTCTCTGATTTCCCAGTTTTCCTCTGCCACATGACTTATCTCATCGAAAATTTTAGCCACCTCCTGCCTAAAGTTGTTTACGTCTTTTCCTCTTCCACTCCACAGGACCATGAACTCTGAGGGATAATGCAAAACATGTAGTGAGAAGGCATTGCAAATCCCAAACACAGCAGGACAACAGTCCCACAGTGGGGTGATGCCCATTGCTGGAGGCAGGACAATAGCTTACAGACTCAAAGGACTTGTAGGAAGTGCAGGGGTATGCAGCAAACCCATCGGGGTCGAGGATGCTTTCCAAGTAATACTTGTAGCTTCTTAGGTGATTACAAGCCACAAAATCCCGGGTTCCTGGGAAAACAATTAAGGAAGCCTGAACAGGTGGTTGGGGGGCTGAAACAGCTTCTCTGCCTCTCTCTCCAAATGAGATGGTTCCAAAGTAGGACCATACTTTCAGAAACTTAAGATAAATCCAAAATTCAGCCACAATAATGACAATTAACATATAGAGGGTGCTTTCTGTGTACCAGGCAACGTTCTGATCACTTTACATGCCTTGTCCATGTAATCCTCAGTCTTCCTAGGAGGTGGGTACTATATCATTCCTATTTATACATTATCATCTCATCCCTATTTTACAGAAAGAACTACAGAGTATAGGCTCAGATTTACAGTTTAGCTAATAGGTGGGAAAGCTGGTAATTAAACCCATGCCCATCTGGTCTTGAGCCCATCCCTCCAACTTTTGTGCCATCTCATGTCCCAGGCACCATGCTGGAGGTCCTCAAAGACATGACTAGATGTGACATGACCAAGCCAATGTGAGGACATTTCCATGCAGCAGTTATACAAATAAAAACAAGGACTGTAGAACTTTAGGTGGCTTTGTATGAGCTTCACTCTCATAGTGTCTTGATTTTCCTTGCAACCTTTCTTGGCTCCCTGCAACTCCTGCCAAGTGACAAATGTTACCTTGCACCTTCTAGACCTGGCCTGAGCTTGCTGGGCCATTACTGATGAAGAGTTTCAGCTGCCCTATGCATGCAAACCCTCACAAGGCTGTGACAGACAAACTGCTTATGTCCTCATTTTAAAAAATTATTATTATTACTATTTTTTGAGATGGAGTTTCACTCTGGTTGCCCAGGTTATGGTGCAATGGCATGGTCTCGGCTCACTGCAACCTTTGCCTCCTGGGTTCAAATGATTCTAATACCTCAGCCTCTCGAGTAGCTGGGATTGCAGGCACACACCACCACACCTGGCTAAGTTTTGTATTTTTAGTGGAGATGGGGTTTTACCATGTTGGCCAAGCTGGTCTCAAACTCCTGACCTCAAATGATCTGCCTGCCTTGGCCTCCCAAAGTGCTGGGATTATAGGCATGAGCCATCATGCCCGGCCTGTCTTCATTCTTAATATTTGCTTTGATGGCATCCATATATGCCAAGCCATTTTGATGAAATTCAATAAAAATCTTTACTCATTACATTTGGTCAGACTACTAAGGGTTTTTTCCTGTGTGGTGCCACATGATAAGTCTGGATGAAAACTTCACCTGTCCATTGTCCTTTTGGCCTCATTAGATACAGAGTCAGAGCTGTGTCTGCAGGATGCCCTTTCTTTCCAAGTGCGCTAGATCAACAACAAAGAATAACCATGTCCAATAACAGTCTCCCATCTCACCTTCCTTAACTGTGACTGCTCCTCATTCCTACTCAACATAGGTGAGCAATGGCTCTCATTGTGTAAATAGGCTTGCCGTGGGAACTACTGGGAATATTCTCATTCTAGCTACAGAAGGGGAGGTGATTACATCATTTTGAACCTTATCACTGATTCCCGAGGGAGAATTTGTAGCAAAAGTCTCTTAGTTACAGTCAGGATGTTTGCTCTTATGCTATTTCCTGGCTCTATCAGGTAACTACCAATTGATTGTTGGAGTCATAGCTTTAAGTGACAGTTTTATAATTCTTTGTTGCTTGTACGTGCCAGGACATCCACAGCAATGTTTTAAGGAAGCACAAAAGCAGTAAAGCTGAGATATAACAAATACTATGTAGCTACATTTTTTTCCGAAATAATCCTCAGAAGAGGGAATTGTATATTTTTAAAGACAGTTTCATTTTTATTGTTAAGATTTGCTATACAAAGGTATTGGTCGCTCCAGGAAAGCACCTGTCCTGTTCCCCTCACCCCACCACGACTTTACCTGCCCAGATGCCATCTAGATCCACAATCTGAGACAGGGCATTCTTCTTGCATCCCGGCATGTTCTCTCCTCCGTTAGGGAAGAAGTCAAGATGGCCCATCTGTTGATTCGTTCCAAAACCTGAAATGTTTAGAACAGCAATGAGCTTTCTGTCATGCAGGACTTTCATGCTTAAAACACAGTCACGCATGCTCACAGCTGGAGCATCGTGGGCCTCACCCAAGAATGGGATCAGGGGAGCTGCATCCGTGTGAATCACATCAACAAAGTCAGCATCAGAGGGATCTAGTCGCACCTCTTCAGGAGTACCTTCAAAACTTGCTTCTACAGGATCCAACCCTGAAAGAGATGATCAGCACTGCAGAACAATAGACCTGACTGTAGATGTCAGCAGCACCAAGGTGTACAGCTGCCCAGGCTATGCTACCCAAATCAAGGGGTACCATGCCCCGGAGTTGTGCACTGCCATGACCGTGGGTGCTAAATATGAGGACACAGAGTCTGAATGTGGTTCATTACAAAGGGGTTCCCAGTGGCATGGATAGAGGAGGGCAGATGAGCAAAGAAATTTAGATTTTGTTTAAGCAAGGATTTTTTCCACACCAGAGTCTCCCATTTCCTTGTGTATCTTTCTTCTTCAACATCCTTTCTCTCCTCAAGTTTGTAGAAAGAAAGGGGTGAAGCAATGTGGTATCATAGTTAAGAACACAGGTTCTGGGTCTAGGTTGCCTGGCTCCAAATTCCTACTCAGCTGCTTCTGGGGCAAGACGCATGACCTTGAGCATGTCACTCTACCATTTTGTACTTCAGGTTCTTCATTTTACAAAATGGGGTGATAATGGCATCTGTTTGATATGTTTGTTATGGATTAAATGAGTTGCTATGTAGCACTTAGCACAATGCCTCATGTATACTCATGGGTGTATACGTAAGATATTAATAATTATTATTTTTGACAATTTTCCTTCTTAGCAGGGATCTTGGATTTGTTAATAGTTTTTGAAGGCTTGGTTAGAGCAGCTGATAAAATAGGAACATGAATGTAGTTGCCAGCTGAAAATAACAGAGAGATTTCTTATAAAGAGTTGCTTGAACCAAACATCAGCAAAACTAGGTCTGGATCTCGGTTCTCCCACTGACGGGTTGTGTGGCTTTGGGCAAGTTATTTGCATCCCTGAGCCTTTTTCTTCAGTTCTGAGAATTACATGAGAAAATATAAATTTTTGTGCAATATTTGGGATAAGCAGGCACTTAATCTATGCTTACTATAATAATTATAATAACATTATTATTATGATCACCATCATATTATGTAGATATATCTTGTTGCTGTTATAATTCAAATGCTTTGATTGGGTTAAAAGAATGCTTTTGGCCATAACGGCGACTGGGTTTCTTCTACCAGTAGAAGCAGTGGGAAACAATTTTTAGATTCTATTCTGCCCTTGATTTCAAAGAGAAGGGAGAAAGACTTGGCAATATAGACCCTCCTTGATTATGTTTCGCTTATGTTGATACTAGTCTCACTGTGCGTTTTCCTGGGTGCCCAGTCCTGCTGAGAAACCAACACCACCAGAAAACTGGGACTTAGAAAGGAGGCACTAGGACAGAGGTGGAAGAAGCAAAGAGGAGCAAAATCACCCTTCCCTTGCCATGATGGTGGCACATGAGCTTCTTGGGGGGCTCCCTAAAATGTTCTGTGTAGGCTCCAAGCAGCTCTCTCACAGCCAAGGGGGCAGTCTCCTTCAGGGGAGCTCTGAACTGGGCTGCATTCTTGAGACCTCATTCTGGGGTTTCTGGGGACAAAACTGGGGCCCTGCCCCTGGGGCCTTACCTGTAATCCTGCTCAGGCCCGGAGTCTTGCTCCCTGCCTCTCCAGCCACGTGGGCTCCCAGGCTGTGGCCGATGAGGTGAACTTTGGAAGGTGGATAGCTGAACTCTGTCTGGAGAGCGGGGATTGTATTTTCAGGACATTTTTTTTGCTGTAGTTTTTCTAAAATGCCAGCCTGATGGATATTACTCCTCTGCTGAAAAACTTCCATGCCTCTCATTGCCTTCAGGATCAAGCCCAAACTCATTTTGAAGGCCTCAGAGGTTTCCTAACTCACCATCTATTTTTCTAGACTCTTCAGCCAAACCCTTTGTTGAACTTTCAGACCCTCGATTACATCATAGCCTCTCACCTCTGGGCCTGGTTCGTTCTTCTCTTCCTGTTGTTGCCTATCCCCCAAGCACTTGCCAGCTAACATCAACAGACTAGCCTTCAGCTCTCAATTTAGACATCTCTTCCTTGGGAGGGGAGACCTCCTTAATCCCTTTCCCTGCCCTATCAGTGTGGATTAGCTGCCTTCTATGTGTTCCTGCAAAGCTCCTACCCTCCCCATCAGAACCCACTAATAGATCACACTCTACTGGCATTGCAAGTCTTCACTGCAAGCTCCTTGATGGTCTGGGACCTCATGTATCTTTTTTACTTCCTCACACACTCCTGACACTGTGCTCCAAAAAAACTGGTGAACGAGCAAATCAAATAGAGCTATGAGGTATTTGCACGTGTTGATCTCGGAGACATTCACCCAAAGGCACTTCGTTTATTGGTCTCCCATACTTCTTGTACAAATACCATGGGTTTTGATTTCTGCAGGAGTGCAGAAGTTGGTTATTTTGTAGACCCTTTAGCTCTAAGAGAAATGGCTCTGGTCATTACCTAGTACAGAAAATAGTCACAAAGGATTAGAAACTTAAAGAATTAAAGACTGAAAGAGTTAGCTAAAATGAAACAGTGTAGGAAGAAAGAAGTGAAATGATTGCGGCAGAAGGAATTCCCCAACATCAACAGCAACCACACCACCAGGCCAGCAGAGTTGACACATGCCAATTGCAAGTACTGCCCGTTGGCTCTCTGTGGCTCTCTCTGGCCATGCTGTGTTTCACCCCAAACAGAGCCCACCTGGTGTTGTGGGTGAATTCTGAAGCTAGATGGTCTGGATCAAAAGGCACCTCTCCTATTCATTTGCTTTATGACTTTGGGAGCAAACTAGTTAAACTTTCTGGGCCTCACTTTCTTTATCTGTAAATTGAAGATGATTTAAAAACAAAAAACACTTTCTAAGTGTTAGCAATTCTCATGTTTGCTTCCACTGGCGTGTCATCATGAAGGCAAATTTCAGAGTTTTAGAAGTAAGATCTGGATATCAATTTTTTCTCCTTTAATCCATAACTCTCAGCTGCATCTCTACCAGAGACCAGCAGGCACTACTTCCCTCCTCACATAGGCCAGCCAGCTGACTCACCGAGAGGATGTCGAGCATCTGGGCCACCTGGGCGCCCACCACTCGCGCATTGTTGGCGGCCTGTGTGTAGGTGGTTTGGGAGCCCTTCTTCCAGTCCACACAGATGCAATTCACCTCCTCCACCTTGAACAGGTTCTGGTAATGGGGAGATAGCGGGGTTGGGGAGATCATGGGAGCAGGGGAAACCTTATCCAGCCAGGGCTCAGAAATGGTCACTTCTCTCTTCTCCCAGCTAGGGCATGAGATAAACTAGACTCTATTAGGGAATCCTGTTGGTAATTAAGAGTTATCCTTCAGGGCGAATGCTATGAGAAAGGCAAACTGATTTCCCCTCCAGCTTGCAGATTAATTGGAAGCTGGCCACTCTCTGGTTTCCTTCAACCAAACTCAGTAAGGTTGATTAGGAAGGGAAAAACAATTGCATCATGAAAAGAGTCCTGTTTCGAAAAAGAAAAGGCGTAGGTGCAATCTCCGGTGGCCAGTGTCAAAATGACCTTGCGGATTTGACTATGAGGCATCCGTTCAGGCTCTTGGCGATACCGCAGCCTGCTGGGCGTTTACAGAGCTGGAAAGTGAGAGAGAAGCTTCACTATTTTTATAGTCACGATGACACAGTACTTCATGGAGAAGACACATGTAGATATTTGAAAAACAGAACTGTACTGATTTAAAAGAGATTGAAGAATTCTGGAAGGAAAATGTCTTCCTGAATATCGAAGAAGCTGATATATCTTTAGGAGTTCTGCCAGGCAGTACATATTACCAGCTTGAATTTAAAAGGGTACTATAAATTTAAAATCCACTTGGAACCATTCCACATACAGTATACTAATATGTGTGATCACTTGCACAGAGATAGTGGGAGTTTTCTCCTCAGGACTTTTCTTTTCTTTTTTGAGACAGTCTCGCTTTGTCACCCAGGCTGGAGTGCAGTGGCGCGATCTCAGCTCACTGTAACCTCCGCCTCCTAGTTTAAGCGATTCTCTTGCCCCAGCCTCCTGAGTAACTAGGACTACAGGCGCCTGCGACCACACTTGGCCAATTTTTGTATTTTTAGTAGAGACAGCGTTTCACCATGTTGGTCAGGTTAGTCTCGAACTCCTGACCTCAGGTGATCCACCCACCTCGGCCTCTCAAAGTGCTGGGATTACAGGCATGAACCACGGCGCCTGGCCAGGACATTCATTTTCAAGCTATCCTGAGGAACTTTTCACAAGCCTGGATAATTTGGAGCATAAACTGCATCAATAACATGCTTATTAATGATAGGACAGGAAAGGTGCCAAGAGTGAAATGCCTGCTAAACCAAGGCCAAGTGCAGAATGACTTTAATTTTCTGGGTTTGTAATTTTTCCTTTTGACATTACCGGTTGGTGTTATTAATGTATGTGTGGAAGGCAGGCTCCTGGGGTAAATTCTTAGATGGCAGAAAAATCGATTGAACCAGTCTCCACATAAAGAGAAAGGATGACAGTATATTGTGGTATATCGCACGCACGTGTGTGTTTGTGCGCATATGCACAAGTTGCACACATGTCCGTGTGTGTGTATACACATGTGTGTATTCTTCTGTTGCTCTCCTTCTGACCTATATTACATGTAGGTGGCACTTTCTACTCTGTCATTGTAGTAACTCAATTTTAGTTTTCTGTTTTTCTTTTCTTTTTTTTTTTTTTTTTTGAGATGGAGTCTTGCTCTGTTGCCCAGGCTGGAGTGTAGTGGCACAATATTGGCTCACTACAACCTTTGCCTCCTGGGTTCAAGCGATTTTCCTGCCTCAGCCTCCCAAGTAGCTGGGACTACAGGCGCCTGCCACCACACCAGGCTGATTTTTGTGTTATTAGTACAGATAGGGTTTCACCATGTTCACCAGGCTGGTCTCGAACTCCTGACCTCAGGTGATCCACCCACCTCGGCCTCCCAAGGTGCTGGGATCAATTAAATGGTCACAGAAACACATGTCAGCCTCTCAGGGATATGGGAAAGATTTGAACAAAAAAAGCCCTATAGTCCCTTGTTTATGGGATACAAAGTACTCTCACTAAAAATGGAAGCAGAAAACATCGGGCCTTGGTTTAACCGGAAATTGGATAGTAGGAGTATTTTTCTAATAGCGAATGTGGTTGCTTCAGGGTGTAGACGTAGTGCAGAAACATGGAAAGGCATTTTAATTTTTGTGAAGAGAAACATTTTAATTGCATAAAGTTATCTAATATGTAAAGTTTTCTTGAGTGCATAAAGCGAGGCAGAGATGTCAGCAGGAAGTGTTGGCCTCAGCTGGCCACAGGGATCAGAGCCGGCTCCTACCTTGCACATGTCTATCACCCAGCGCTCATCTCCTTTGTCTATGAAGCCGTGGATGATGAATCGGGTCTTTCTGTCTGTTTGAAAATTTGATGCCTCAATTGTTGATGGATCAGAGGGGAGGAGAATCTGTGACAAATGCAGAAGTGCTGCATGTTCTCGCAGCCCAGCCTCACAGGCCTGTTTTTCTCCTTCCTCATCTCCGCCTGTCCCACTGCCTCTACTTTTCAAAGCTTAGCAAAAAGCCACCTCTTCCATGAAGCCCACCCCGATCTCCCTTTTCCTGCCCCATCTCTCCAGGTGAGTAATCACTGCTTCTACTAGGCCTGGATTGTGGTTTGAGTTCTTACCTTCCCTGTGGTTCTTGTTAGACAGTAAGCTGTTTGCTCCAGACCAGAATCACACAGCAGCTAGAGGTTCTGGCAAATGCGAACCATTCATTCATTCAAACCAACATTACTAATGACCTGCTCTGTCTAGGTCTAGCCAGGTCTGGGGGGCAGCTTGAGGGATGGGGTGGGGCATGGTGGAGGAAGGGGGCACAGAGATAAGGTGCAGGGTGGGCATAGCCCCGTGCCCAGTTACAGTGACATTAACATGACAGAGGTCTCACTTGAAAGTTGTTTGGGTTTTCGTTGGTGTACAGCAGGAAGCGGGTGCCGATCTTCTCAGGGGTCCAGGGGAGAATTTTTAAGGGCCTGATTGCTGTCCCGCCCCAGGGCTCAGTGTCAGAAAAGCACCCGAGGTCCTCATAGCAAACTTCTTTTCCTGCAGAGAAAGGTTGAATCTGCTTAAGGATCTGCTCTCGAGGCGTGCTCTGGGGTGTCACTGCTGTTCGGGCCTGGTCACTCTTCTGTTCAGGGACAGTCTGAAGACAATGGATGAAACTACTGCAACCCCTCCCACTCTCTTCTTGACCCCAGTGCCCACCTACTGGCCTGGTAGCAGTCCTATTGAATCCCACAGGGACACCACTGGCACCTTTGTTTAGAACTACCATCAAAACTGGAAAGTTCTAAGCCCCATTCCTAGCTCTTCTGATACATTTATTTGACTAATGTGATAATGGGCATTGATAAGTCAATATGTTAACTCAGGCAGATGTTTCATGCTTTACTTAGAAATGTCTGGCCTTGGGCTCCCCGAGCATGAAGGTAGGCCACTGGGGGGATCCCCAGAAACAGGTCTCACTTAAACTGCCTAGCCTACTCTCCCAGGCAGAGTGCCAGCCCACCTCTTCTCTCCGGTACCCTGGAGCTGCTGGGAGCCCTGCCACAGTTAAAGCTTTCTCTGGCCAGGGCTGAGAGCTTAAGTTTAAGCCCTTCCTACGGGGCAGGAGTGGTGTTTCTTACCTTTGGCTGCTCCCAGCAGGAAAAGTGTGATTGTCCAGAAGATCAGCATCTACAATAAATTCAAACATAACTCAGTTTCACCAGGCATTGCCAGAGCAGTGAGCACCGACGCCCTTGACTTCAGTACTGTTTGCCTCACCTGTACGTCACAGCAGGGGGAAAGGAGTGGCAAAGGTGGCTTACCCTGTCTAATGTTCCAGATGTTCTCTCCCACCAGATCGAGTATCCAGGCCTTTCTAAAAATATATATTCCAGCCTTATCATTTGGACACTACTTCAAGAAAACAGCAGGTGATGATAACCCATGCTGTGTGCGCTTAATACTTTAATCTGCCCGAATACACAAAACAAGATTAATAATAGCTGTCAAGTCTTCCCACAAGTCTGGAAAGATGACAGAATGCTTGGTTAAAACAGGGAGTGAGGTCACCAACCTTTCACCTATATAACTATGCATGTACTTGTGAGCTGAATGGGCCCCCACTTTTCAATTTTCTATTTCATCACCAAATAGTTTACAAGTCTCAATAGGGACACAGCAGCAAACCCTAAAAATAGAGGGTAGTATTTCTCACTTAGAATAGATGAAAATACCCGCAAATAGTTGAAAGTAAAGAGAAATCTCTGATTAAGAAAACCTCTTCTCTCTCTCTTTCTGTCTCTCTCTCTCTCTCTCTCTCTCTCTCAATTTTCCTCTCTCTCTTTCAAAGACTAGGAATACTGGGCATCTGAGCTTTGGAGAAAAATTCAACAGCCCCCACAGTAGCCTCTGACCACAATCCTCCCATTAACTGCCTATTCCAGTTATCTATTGCTATGCAATGAACCAATCCAAAAGACAACACTTTAAAAACGATAGCAATGATTGCATTATGCCACTATCATCTCAATAGTTGGGTTCAGGAGCCCCCAGAGGCCCATGTCATGTCTGTTGAATTTCCCCAGGTCCTCTGGAGGTTGCACACCTGCAGATTATTCTTGGCCCCTGTAAGGCCGTCATGATATACCCAGAGATCTGTGCATCTGTGAGCAGCCCAGCCAGTTCACACAGCAAGGCAGATAAGCCCTCACAAGGCAAACACCATGAGTGCCTCTCCTTGCCAAGTTAAATATGCCTCAGTATAAAAGTTCTCAATCTTGAATAACTAAAACACAAGGGTGCAGGCCTAAGGGCCTTCCTCTTAATAAAATGGAAAGGAATCCTGGAATCGTAAAGAATAGCTGCCAACTATTACGAAGTCTTGCCAAGTACAGTCAGAATTCCACGCACCTTACGTGTATTACCTAATTAGTCTTAAAACAACCCCACAAGCCTCTCTTTATAAATGTGGGAACTGAGGCACAGAGAGATAAGTAAATTGCCTAAAAAGTCACACAACTGATGAGTGATGAGGTAAGATTTGAATTCAGGCTGTACAGAGTGAAATAAGGAGTGTTGAATATTCAGTTGTGCTGTGCTAGTAATCAGCAAGCTTCAGTGGATGTCAACCATGTAGAACAAGAGGGATACAAAGAATGAGCCAAAAGAGAAAATGTGAAAACCCTTTTGGCCCCTGACCTGTTTCCTCCCCACTTCCAGGCTTCCCCAGGATGGAAAAACAGGCTAGACTTGGTGATGGATTGGGAAGGTGATCACAGTTCTTCATCCCTTCCTCCTGTACACACACCCTTTGCAATATGATCTTGCAGCTACTTCCATCAAGAACTGGAGTTTATTTCTCCACCTCTTGAATCTGAGCTAGACGTGGTATGACTTGATTTGGTCGTTAAGTGGGGTAACAGCAACATCTTTGAACAACTCAAAGCCAGCTGGCCCCCAAGTATGTAAAGGACCCAGCCAAGATTAGTGGCACTGCCTACTCAACCCACAGTAACCACAGATGCATGAGTAAATCCAGCCAAGACCAGAAGAACCTCCCAGCAAACTCAGATTTCTGAGCATGGATAAATGCTTACTGCTTTAAGCCACTGAATTGGGGATAGTTTGTTATGCAGCAGTAGCTAACCAATACAGGAACCCAAGCCATGCCTGGTATTCAGACAGCAGCACCTGTTGCACTCACTGTTACTATTCTTCGGCACACAGCATCAGGTCTGAGCGTACCCTTTCCCAAGACAATGAGGAAACTCCCTGCATCAGTCAATATACACTGCTCCAATGCGCTGGCTCCTGTTTAAATGCTCTGGGGAATTTAAATAGACTAAGCCTCTAGCAAGGCTGAGGTTCAAGCTGCTTCTCCTTCAGAGGCTGTCAGAACAATTTATTCATTCCACACCAATTGGAAACATTTCTGGGTGAGGCTTTGAAACAACGGTAACAACTGAAATTAATTAATTATTTATTTATTTATTTATTTATTTATTTATTTATTTTGAGAGGGAGTCTCCCTCTGTCACCCAGGCTGGAGTGCAGTGGCGTGATCTCAGCTCACTGCAAGCTCCGCCTCCTGGGTTCACGCCATTCTCCTGCCTCAGCCTCCCTAGTAGCTGGGACTACAGGCGCCCGCCACCACACCCAGCTAATTATTTGTATTTTTAGTAGAGATGGGGTTTCACCGTGTTAGCCAGGATGGTCTCGATCTCCTGACCTCGTGATCTGCCCACCTCAGCCTCCCAAAGTGTTGGGATTACAGGCGTGAGCCACCGCGCCCATCCCTTTTTTATGAGACAGAGTCTTGCTGCTCTGTTGCCCAGGCTGGAGTGCAGTGGCATGAACTCGGCTCACTGCAAGCTCCACCTCCTGAGTTCAGGCCATTCTCCTGCCTCAGCCTCCCGAGTAGCTGGGACTACAGGCGCCCGCCACAACGCCCGGGTAATTTTTTGTATTTTTAGTAGAGACGGGGTTTCACCATGTTAGCCAGGATGGTCTCGATCTTCTGACCTCGTGATCCGCCCGCCTTGGCCTCCCAAAGTGCTGGGATTACAGGCGTGAGCCACTGCACCTGGCCAACAACTGGAGTATTTTGAATGAACTTTTACATCCCAGTCAGTTTCAGGATCACAAGTAAGGATTCATAGACTAGAAATCTGTGCATCTCTTTTTGAAACCATGACTTCATTTCCACCAGACAGCTCTCAGGTCTTCAAGATGTATGACTCATTGAAGGTCAGGAACGTAAAGAGTGAAATCATCAGCTATTATCTGTTATATATGCATGTGTAGATGGAGCCCAAATATCTGCTTTCCTTCAGGCAATCAGTTCTGTCCTTGTTTGCTCCTTCAATTTTAATTCTGGGAGAATGATACAGTTGGGCTCAAGGTGGATTCTAAGAGTCCCTTAATTTTAGAGAAATGTTTGTTTTGAGAAAGCTGGTTTTTAAATCTCTTCCAGAGCCTAGACTCAGGCTGCATTACATTGAACTATGTTTCTAAATATCCCATGACCTGGCAGACTGTCCCTCTGTGTGTTGTAATGGAAGTAGGGTAAAAGACCTTGCCTCATCATTAGTCAGCTACTGATTTCTTTCTTTTTCTTGCATTAGAGGTACCTGTCTGTGGGAAGTGAACTCAGCTTCTGAGTTTCGCCTAGACTTCTCAAAGTCCTTGATGACCGTTGGTAGATCTCACCGAGGCCAGACAAACCCTGGTGCCAATTGGAGTGCATTAGGTCCAAAAGTCTGCACTCCTCTGTGGGGGTCCTTGGCATTTCCAGAACAACCCCCAGCCTTCAGAATCTGGGTGCTGTGAAGTTCTGCAAACTTAAATGATGATTAGATAAGGAAATGATCAGAACTTGCTCTCCATGCAAGTATCAACATGGTTGATTTACACCCAAAACTTGGCTGAAGCCACTTTTGGGGGCCTCTGCTCGTCCATGAGGAAGTCCTCATCATCCAGCTGCCATGGACCTTGGAGACCAGGAACTGGGTCTTTTTTTTGTTCACTTGTATGTCTCCAGAGTCTAGAAGAGTGCCTCACGTATGGTGGTTGCTCAATACATGTTTGTGGAAGGCATGAATGCTTACTCAAGGACCATCCTAGTCTTGTCTGCTACAGTTCTCCTCTCTGAATACTGCCCAGAAGCCATAACAAACTGTCTTCTTAATATTAAAAGAGCTAAGCTTTTAAAAGCTATGTAACTTTTCTGTACTTACCTTTAGTTGTTTCATAATGACCAAGATTCTATTTAAGAAAATGTTTTAGGTCTTTTGACATTTCTTACAAACTTCTGAAATTCTAAGTTAAGTCTTTTGATCTCAGAATAACTTTGGGACATACCAGAGGGTCCCTGGAGCTTCTCAAAGGAAGAGAGATATTAAATAAGTTAGGTTTATTAAATATGTTAAATTATATGGGAAGCATTGTAAATAAGAAATTATATTTCACCTTCTTTGAGTTATATTTGTATAAATGTGTTGTTAATATGTGTTCCACAAACTAATAAATTCTTAGAAATCTAATGTGTTAGCAGCTGTAATTTTGGTTATTATGTTAAAATGTTATATGCTGCAAAACAACCACATTTCCTTGTGAATTGTGTCACTATTATAATTCTCAACTTTTAATGATGGCCATTTTAAGTTCTGTTACACACAGATCGTTAAATAGTTAATTGTTTTCTTCTTTCTTTCTTTCTTTCTTTCTTTCTTTCTTTTCTTTTCTTTCTCTTTTCTTTCTTTTCTTCTTTTCAGATACAGAGTCTTGTTCTGTTGCCCAGGGGCTGAGGGCAGTGGTGCGCATCTCACCACTGCAGCCTTCACCTCTCGGGTTCAATCAGTTCCCCTGCCTCAGCCTCCTGAGTAGCTGAGACTACAAGTGCACACCACCATGCCTGGCTAGTTTTTGTATTTTTAGTAGAGACAGGGTTTCACCGTGTTAGCCAGGCTGGTCTCGAACTCCTGGCCTCAAGTGATCTGCCCGCCTCAGCCTCCCAAAGTGAGCCACTGTGCCTAGTCAGTTAATTGTTTTCTGAAAGCTTTTTGCAAGCAACTATAACCTTATAGAGCTTCAGCTTTATGGAGATTCATGGCAAGTACTCTGACAAGTATAGGCTGATAACTCTAAGATTATCCCAATGGATTGGGTAAGAATTCGCAGAGCTCTAACAAACTGGTGTCTTGATATAGGCATGAGCCACCATGCCTGGCCCTCTCTATCCACTTTTTAAGAACTAACGCAAATATCCTTTTCTTTCTTAGGGTGTTATTGTTTGGACATGGCCTAATTTTAAATACTTGACCCTAGTGGATCCATTCATTGTTTCCATTAGTGGGAAAATCATTCAAAAAATATTTATGTGCTCTCCTACTATATGCCAGCATGTAGGCAATAGGCAAACCCCTTAAGGAATTTAGAAATAGGATATACAGAGAAATGAACCAGCAATTATGATATGGAGAGTCAAGGGTTGAGGTGGGAACATTTCTGGGTGCAGTAGGATTATTGCCGGGAAGCCCGTTATCAAGTCTTAGGGGGTATGGGTGATGGAGGTGAGGAAAGATTTCCCGGAAGAAGTGACGTCTACTCAGATACTTAAGAATCAGTAGGAGTTGAACAGACAGGAAGATAAGGAAAAGATCA
Organism: Papio anubis; assembly: GCF_008728515.1. Lineage (NCBI taxonomy): Eukaryota > Metazoa > Chordata > Mammalia > Primates > Cercopithecidae > Papio > Papio anubis. The sequence goes on from NC_044986.1 coordinate 16,655,445, forward strand.
ACCCGGGAAGAGGAACCATTCATGGCAACATCCAGCCGCATCAGAGATCAAGGCCCTCTTGGGGGACAAGGCCAAAATGTGGAGTTCCAGAAGCAGCATGGTGAGAGATGACGGCTGGAGTCCAAGGTGACACCTAGAACATAAAGAACCTCACAAAGCTCATTAAGGAATGTGGATTTTGTCCTGGGGACCATTGGGAGGATGAAGAATTTGCGCTTTAAAAAGATCAAAGAGGCTGCAGAGAGATGAGAGGTCTGGTTTAATTTTGAGGTTGACATTGTCATGTCAACTTAGTTATAACTGGTAAAATTAAAACAAACACTCCTTTGGGAGCCTGAGGCAGGCAGATCACGAGGTCAGGAGATCAAGACCACCCTGGCTAACCCAGTGAAACCCCGTTTCTACTAAAAATACAAAAAATTAGCCAGGCGTGGTGGCAGGCGCCTGTAGTACCAGCTACTCGGGAGGCTGATGCAGGAGAATGGCATGAACCCGGGAGGCAGAGTTTGCAGTGAGCCGAGATCACGCCACTGCACTCCAGCCTGGGTGACAGAGCGAGACTCCGTCTCAGAAAAAAAAAAAAAAAAAGAAATAACCTACCTAGTTACTTTCACAGGGATAGAGGGATGAGTTAGGAATTATCGATTCTGTCCAGTCCTCATCTCCTTATGTGGCATCTCTCCTGAGATGTCTGTTGTGGAACAGACACAGAACTAAAGATGGTGGGAAAAGTGGCAATGATCGGTACTTTCCTCATGGACCTACCCAGAAGGGGTCATTTTGGACCTGGAAGTCTGCTTAAAGTGATCAGAATGACATCAGTAATATTAATAATGAAAATGATGACAGTCTCATGTAAACAGTATTCCCAAGTTCAAAAGGCAGCACAATTTAACAGTCATTTATGGTTCTTGAGACCATATTGAAAAATTTCATTGAGAATAATGGAAATTGATGATAGAAGACAAGAATGTATTGCTCCACCATTAAATTTTATTAGCAGTAAGATTTAGTGATCACATGTCAGCAGCCTTCTAACACAGTGTGAGGGTGAACAGAACTTCCTCTCACACTGTTTCTAGACTACAGAAGTTGAAAAATATAAAAATAAAGTTAAACCAAAGAAAGGGGAGAGGTAGTTTCCATACTCACTGTATTTGCAAGCTATAGTGGAAATAAAATGTGCACTCTCATTTGTTGAATGCTAATTATTATATTTTTGGCTTTAACCTAAGCATTCAACATATATCATCTCTTTAAGGCCTCCCACGAAGAATGTTGAGTGTACCATTAATATTTACATTTACAAATGAAAAACCTGCCTTAGAGAATTGAAATATTTTACCCAAAGTCATTCAGCTATTTAATGGCAAAACCAAGATTCAAATCCTCTCTCTTAGTCACTAAAACATATATCCTTGGTAATTTTGACTGCACTAGGCATTTTATTACCTGAAATGTTACTTCTAAGTGGCATACATTAAAATTTTTTATTTCCATAAAATTATACTGAAAAGAATAGTCTTTTATAAAAATCCAAGCAATAGGTATATAATTTTCAAGATTAGATATAAGAATCCAACCTACATATCTAGAAAATACCAAACAAGATAAAAAAAAAAATTCTTGGTAACTATAAGATTGCACAGAAATATCCACTTGTCCATAATTATATAGCTTAAAGGTCACCATTCAAGAAAAATTTCCCATGTTCATTAGCATCCTATAGACATAGTTTAGATTTACACAGACTCATTTTTTCTTTTGTTCAGAATTATTTCCAGAGCAAGTTTGAACATTTACCTGATGCATACATAGGTAATAGTGGCTAAGGTAGACTTTAGACGTTTTCATTTACAAATCCATTTTTCTTAAGTCCTCAAATACTTTATCTCTATTAAAATACTTATCTATGATCAAAAGTATACATATGCAAGTGTAAATATTCATTCAATAAGTATTTTACCTTTTCTTTTTTTTCTTTTCTTTTTTTTTTGAGACAGAGTCTCGCTGTGTTGCCCAGGCTGGAGTGCAATGGTGCAATCTCGGCTCACTGCAACCTCTGCCTCCCGGGTGCAAGCAATTCTCCTGACTCAGCCTCCTAAGTACCTGGGATTACAGGCACACCACCATGCCCGGCTAATTTTTTAATTTTTCTTTTAGTAGACACAGAGTTTCACCATGTTGGTCAGGCTGGTCTCAAACTCCAGACCTTGTGATCTGCCCGCCTTGGCCTCCCAAAGCTCTGGGATTATAGGTGTGGGCCACCGCGCCCGGCCCCTTTTTACATTTTCTGAGTTGGGCCACATGATCAGAAATCAGAACCTTTGGAGTTCTTGTATTTTTTTTAATGATGTTCATCTTTTGTCTATAGCACCTTGTTTAATATTACATGTGACTAAAATGTGCATTAAGGACATCCAGAGTTTTTATTCATTCATGTCTACTTTCCCATTAACAGGCATTTATAAAGAACAAGTTTCATTTATAGAATACATACCATAAATAATATTAGGTTGGTGCAAAAGTAATTGCAGTTTTGATCTTAAAAGTAATTGATAAGGCCAGGTGCGGTGGCTCACGCCTGTAATCCCAGCACTTTGGGAGGCTGAGGCGTGTGGATCACGAGGTCAGGAGATCGAGACCATCCTGGTTAACACGGTGATACCCTGTCTCTACTAAAAATACAGAAAATTAGCCGGGCGTGGTGGTGGGAACCTGTAGTCCCAGGTACTCAGGAGGCTGAGGCAGGAGAATGGCGTGAACCAGGGAGGCGGAGCTTGCAGTGAGCCAAAATTGCACCACTGCACTCCAGCATGGGTGACAGAGGGAGACTCCGTCTCAAAAAAAAAAAAAAAAAGTGATGATGAAAACTGCAATTACTTTTGCACCAACCTAATGGAATAAATAGAATTAAACCCAAAGGGTCAAAATCTGTCTAATTAATTATATTCTGCATCAATAGCATTACTAATGAGGCTAACCCTTATCGGCCACGTGTCGTGGCCCCCTTCGGTAATTTCCATGGAAGGTAAATGATTTTCATGTTTCTCTTTCACGGTTATAATGAGGAAGGGAATGAATTGAACTTCAGAAAAGGTGGAAGGAGCTCTACTTTGAGATTTTGCTATGTAGACTGAACCCTTAATGGACATGAGGAGTTGTTACCCAGAGATGATGAAGCAAGTATTTGGATTAGAAAGTAATAATGAAGGCAGTTACTTAAGCATATTCAAATACAACATTTTCTGTATTTTTGGTTACCAAATGAGATCAGCTTATTATCATTGTGCTTCTCTTCAAGAAACAAAAGCAAAAAGCTAGTTTAATTTTGAGGTTGACATTGTCATGTCAACTTGGATATAACTGGTAAAAATAAAACAAACACTCATGGAATTTATTAGAAATAACCTACCTAGTTGCTTGAATCAATTCAAACAAACAAATAAACAATACTAGTTTATTTACCCAACTAAGGCTATTGATGATGGCCAAAGCTAGATTTTTTTGCAGTTTTCTTTCAACTAAGGGGAAAGAGAAATGGCTGAAAATGGCTTTGTCATTGATCATACCTATGGATTTTTTTTTTCTTTTTTCTTTTTCTTTTTTTTTTTTTTGAGATGGAGTCTCGCTCTGTCACCCAGGCTGGAGTGCAGTAGCGCAATCTCAGCTCACTGCAAGCTCTGCCCCCTGGGTTCACGCCATTCTCCTGCCTCAGCCTCCTGAGTACCTGGGACTACAGGCGCCCATCACCACGCCTGGCTAATTTTTGTATTTTTAGTAGAGACGGGGTTTCACCATGTCAGCCAGGATGGTCTCGATCTCCTGACCTCGTGATCCGCCCGTCTCGGCCTCCCAAAGTGCTGGGATTACAGGCGTGAGCCACCACGCCCAGCCGGATTTTTTTTTTTTTTTTAAAGAGAATTCAAAGAGCAATGCGTATGGGTTTTTGTACAACTTGAGGATAATTACTGGAAGAACATCAACAAAATATGCCACTTCTGCTTTGGATGTTTTGTGAGGCTTGTGTGTATCCAGTTTGGGAGCCACTTTTCCAGTCCACACAGATACAGTTCACACTTTCCACCTGGAACAGATTCTGGTTAAAAAGATAATAAATGGATATATAATTTGGGATCTTTATTAATGACTAGTTAACACATTTGCAGACTAGGATAAATTCTCTTCTTGGCCTACACAATATCATTTTAACCCCAATGCAATTGACAAAATTTCTAGTCTTTTATGGATATGGAATCCCTCTTAAAGTTTAACATTGGCTCTAAGCTAGAGGTTTGACCACAATGGGAACTGGAATCTTGAGATTTCTATTGTGACAGATACATAGACATTTACTTCACAAAATGTACAAAATGTGCTATAATGGGTTGTTCCTTAGGTCATCTTAAATGTCGTAAGACATTGTCCCTTACTAGGATGCAACTAAGGACATTGTTTGCCTTGTTCACTGCTATATCCAATTCTTATAACAGATTCTTGCATACAGTAGGTGCTCAGTAAATATTTACTGAATGAAAAAAATATTATTTTAGGTTCTCTTATATAAACATATTTAAGGTAATGAAATAAGCTTTTCGATGATTGAGACTAAGCAAAGCTTTTGGATGAATGTATTTTATTGTACATCACTAAAGAGTTATTTCAATAGAAAATATAACCTACTAGATATGTACTGGAAGACTTGTTTGATGAGGGTCAGTTATAGTTTCATGAATGTTTCTTTGGGCAGGAGTTTTGTTCATCTGACTATGTGTTTATATATATCCTCATTTTTTTCCAAAAATAATTTGGAAATGATAAAGCAATCTTGGAAATGATCTCCAACTTTTTCATTTTACAGCAGGAAATATCCAAAGCAAGGAAATGATTCTCTTGAATCCAGTTTGGCTACTCTTGAATGACAACATAAAAGTGTGCATTGGGCACAGCACTTCTGATATCCTGGACTGAGTTTGATTTTACTAATATCATGGTTGGCTAAGGAGAGAATCAGGATGGGGATCTAGGACCTTTATGCTTCTAGTTTAATCTCCTTGTTTCTTTATCTAAATACAACAGTGTTGTCAAAGCCAAACCAAATACAAGAAAAATATAACTGCTTTTGGGATCTCAGAAATAAATTGTATTCACTGTCTAACAAAACTATATTCCTTTTGAGCTAAGAATCACATTTCATTTTTCACTGTTCTATAAAAATCTATTACTATCTCCAGTAATCATCAGCTTTAAATTATTCTGGAAGACAAATTGTGGTTTTACTGCTTGTGTTTAAACTTGCAAAATGTATGAACTCTAGGGTGCTCATCTGTCTTCAGGATCAATGGATATGCTCTGGAGTTAACTCATTCTGCCCTTGGTTTGAGCCACAGGCAGACCTGAAATTGTATGGATTTAGAAGGACCTTTGTGTCTTTCTTCTTGACACCTGAGGAAAGGGCTACCCCCTTTGTGCCACAGTAGGTCAAAGAAATTTGATGAATATATGAATAAACACTTGAATAAATGAATCAATAATAATGTTCCTCAAGCACTAGCAGTTACTAGGAAAATTTACTCTATTTGATTTTCTTTCTTTTCATTCTTTATAACAGGCACATAGCCAAAGGCAAATTAAAGAAAATAGGATCACTGCTGTTGGAGCAACAGAAGCCAAAACTGAAAACCTACACAGTTTCCCAAGATATTGCTATCAGAGGAGATCAAAGAGTAGCAAGTGAAAATCTAGGAAAAGAATTCGCTCAGGCAAGATGAGATCTCTTAGTGCATCACATGAAAATTGAAAAGTAATGAAAGAGAGGCAGGTGCAATGGCTCCGGCCTGTAATCCCTGCTATGGGAGAATATCCCTTAAGACCAGGAGTTCAAGACAAGCTGGGGACAACATAAGGAAAGCCTGTCTTAAAAAAAGAATTTTTTTTTTTTTTTTTTAATTAAGCAGGCATGGTGGTGTGCACCAGTAGTCCCAACTACTTGGGAGGCTGAGGTTGGAGCATCTCTTGAGCCCAGGAGTTCGAGGCTGCAGTGAGCTTTGTGGCACTGCACTCCAGCCTGTGCATAAGAGCGAGACTCCGTCTTTATTTTATTTTCATTATTTGTTTATTTATTGAGACGGAGTCCCACTCTGTTGCCCAGGCTGGAGGGCAGTGGCACAATCTCAGTTCACTGCAACCTCTTCCTTCCGGGTTCAAGCGATTCTCCTGCTTCAGCCTCCCGAGTAGCTGGGATCACAGGCTCCCACGACGCCCAGCTAATTTTTATATTTTTAGTGCAGACGGGGTTTCACCATGTTGGTCAGGCTGGTCTCCAACTCCTGACCTTGTGATCCGCCCGCCTTGGCCTCCCAAAGCGCTGGGATTACCGGATTGAGTCACCGCACCCGGCCAATTTTTCTTTGTTTCTTTTCTTTCTTTTTCTTTTTTTTTTGAGACGTTGGTTCGCTCTCGTTGCCCAGGCTGGAGTGCAATGGCACCATCTTGGCTCATTTCAACTCTGCCTCCTGGGTTCAAACGATTCTCCTGCCTCCTCCTCCCCCTCCGCAGTAGTTGGGATTACAGGCGTGTGCCACCACGCTCGGCTAATTTTTGTTTTTAGAGACGGAGTCTCACTCTGTCGCCCAGGCTGGGCGTGATCTCAGCTCACTGCAAGCTCCACCTCCCGGGTTCACGCCATTCTCCTGCCTCAGCCTCCCGAGTAGCTGGGACTACAGGCGCCCGCCACCACGCTCGGCTAATTTTTTTTGTATTTTTAGTAGAGACGGGGTTTCACCATGTTAGCAAATATGGTCTCGATCTCCTGACCGTCGTGGTCCACCCGCCTCAGCCTCCCAAAGTGCTGGGATTACAGGCATGAACCACCGTGCTCGGCTGAGCCTGTGTCAAATATACATATATACACACACACACACACACACACACACACACACACACACACATATATACATATATAGTGAAAAACAGGGGCCTCGGACATGCTGTAATGCATCAGTATGGTAGGAATTTTTGCTGAAATTTTGAAACATCTCAGTATTAGTTATTAAATAACCACTGTCTGGACCCAGGAAATGCCTGATAGTTGATGGATATCTGCAACCAGTTCCTGTTTAGGCAGAAAAGTGTTTCTTGTCAGTTTCTTATAGTAGCCAACAAAGCCATTTGTAGGTGGAGAGAGCCGGTAAGTAGAAGAGTGCTATCATTCAGGGATCCTTCTGAATAATGATTCTCCCATTACAACCACGCTATTCTCAATCATCACTATGTTGCTATTTCCTGGTCATCACAACATGTTTGCAATTGTTCAACTTGGGATAACTTATCTGTTATAATCTTGGTGGTAAGGATCTTCTCTTCACACAATGGAAGGCTTTGTGCGTTTGTGCGTATGTGTGCGTGTATCTCTATATATCGGTACTCTACTCATCATATATATATATATAAAATTGGGAGATTATATAAACATATAATATTGGGCTTTTTTACTATGTATAGAGTAAAATATGTATAAATCTCCTCATACTATGTATATAAAAATATATATAAATCTCCTCATATTTAGGTACCTCATGGTACCATTTGTTAAATGGTACCATGAAGGTGGAACAAAAATAATATGAAGTTAAAGAACTTTTTATAAAAAGTTACATAAAATAACAGTTCAGATCACTGCCCTAAAAGTGTCTATAGATGCAATTCCATTATCTGATTTGTTCTCTTTAGAAGATGTGTATATTCAGTATCCTTATTACGTAAACAGATGGAACTTTGTCCTGAAAACAGTAAGCGTTCATACGTGGAAGTCGTTTGGGTTCTCGCTGGTGTACAGAGGGAAACAGGTATTGACACCTTCTGGAGCCCAGGGCAGTATTTTGAGAGGTCTTTCCATAATTCCTGACCATGGGGCATCATTGCTGAAGCAGCCGAGTCTTGGGTAACAGATTTCTGTTCCTGCAGTCTCCTAGATGTGTTTCAAGGGTATTAGTTTAACCAGAACACTCTTTTTAATAGCCTCTCTGCCAAAATGTGAGTTAATTTACATTTTGTGGCAGATTTTCCTCCTCTGTTTCCCCAAACACCCTCTTAGCCAAACACTCACAGAAAACGCCACTGTTACAGACAGGCTACTGTTCCTAAAATCTACCACATAAGATCACCTCACTTCCCTTGTGTCTCTGTCCAGTCCCAATCTGAGACTCCTTTTAGCCTCTAAACTCAAATGTTTTCTTTGGCCCTTGGTACTTCAGACTTTGGGCCTATATAACTTTGGGCTTTGAATGGAGAGCTTAAGTTTCATGGAAAGGTCGCAAAACCCGTGTGTCTCCATCCTTGCTGTACTGAAGGTCATCTCCATTCCTGTGATGAAGAAGCTGTTCACAAACAATCAAACAAAAAATCCATAGTTTAACACAACTCTAGGCTTGAATGTCACTCCGTAAAGGAACAATCCAAAGAAGGGTTCTCTTTCCTGAGTAGGATAAATCTAGATTAATGGTAGGAGTAAGAGTAGTAGCTGTTGTGGGGGCTGCTTTTCTCAAAATCTTACCATGTGCCAGGTGCTAGGCAAGATGGTTTACTAATCTGACCTAATTCTCACATCATGGGAGAGGGGGAATCCTATTCTTTACATTTTACAGACAAAGAGTCTGAAGCACAGAGGGGTTAATGATTTTGCTCGGGATAATCAAGTTGTAGGTGGCAGAACCAGGGTTCAAACCCCTCACTTGACCCTAAACTAAAGTGGCTAGATTTAACAACAACAATAAATATATTCAAATTTAACTTGCATATATATATTTGAATTTCAAATAAGCAATAACATGTTCAATATAAATATATCACGTTTGTGGGAAACAGTTGCCATTTATCTGAAATGCAAATTTAACTAGGCGTCTTAGATTTTATCTGACAACCCTACTGCAAGCACCCGTGCTGTTAGCCATGCATCTCCCTCTCTTTACTCGTCATCCACATCATGGCTTGAACTCAGCTGCCATAGCCCTCTTGACTGTTGAACAGTGAATCTTTCCCAGCTCCATATTCATATTTTTCTTACCTGCTACTGCTCCCAGCAGCAGTGAAAGAGTCCAGAGTAGCAGCATCTACACAAAATTAAAAACATGATTGAATCTGGCTAATTTTTTTTTTTTTAACAAGATTGGCATAATTCATGTTCATTTAGCCCTCTCTGGGAAAATGGGTGCATCCTGATAAGTTAGGCCCGGAAAACATGTTCCTGACTCACCGTGGCAGTTCTGTCAGGTTCCACACACAACCAAATCAACGAAAGGTCCTTTTATAGGTAAAGCTTATCTTTTTGAGGAGTACCATGGAAAAGTGGCATGCAAAGAGAGAAAGTTCTAAGAATGTGTTTCTAATTTTAATTGTGGGTAAACCAAGGTTGACAGAGTAGGCAGTGTTTTCACAGTAGTTGTGGGAAGATGAGAAAGGCAGTGGATATGTGATTATGTAATGCTAAGAATCACTATAATTTCATTGTAGTGAAGGTTCTAGTCTCGCTGCCCATTTTTAGTTTACAATTCTCTGTGCAGGTCTGTGGGCATTGTTTTTACAGATTTGATGACAATAGCCTTATGAACAAATACCAAGAGCCTACCAGGTCATACAGTTTTTGTATAACCTTGCTTTTTCTTCAAAAACAGTGAAATAAAAGCAATCCTTCAAGAGTTTATTCCTTCTAGAAAAGCAGTTGATATGTTACTTTGATAGTCTGTAGAACTAATTTATTTCTCAGCAGTATCATGGAGGAAAGAATAAACAAGCTAACAAAAGGAACTGGGGAGGGGTCCAGGCAAAAGCACAGAGGAGGAACCAGCGACCCCACCATCTGATGGAGTTATCAATAAGAAAGGAAAATATGATTCAACTTCGAAAAAATGGTGTAGAAAAAATAGTCTGAAAGGGAAATGTTTGATAGAAGGAACTAGGATGATTTTGTGATATATTGCTTCCAATAAATTTTTAAAAGACAACAAAATGATACTATACTTTACAAGACCAGAGTCATTTAGCCTGACAGTGTCATAGATACAGGTCGAATCATTGAAACTGCCATGTTTGTAGGTCAAAAGTGGTCAAAAATAATTTAGTCCCCTGCTCAAGTTTACAGGTACAGAGAAAATCAACAAAATTATTGGTGTACAAGGAAAGTTCCAAGAAAGTTTGGCAAGGGAATTGTTAAAATAAAGAAAGAATGCATAAGAGACAAGGGAGGAATTCCAGTGGATAGGAACCATGGCAAATTCCCACACAACCCTTCATGTCTCAGCCCTGATTAGACTGGTAACCCTGTTCCCTTGAAGAAAGCCTTCTTTTTGAGCTTCCCTCGCTCGAGACCATCACCATCATTTGTGGGTTGTAAACTCAGAGAAATCTGGAATTTTCTGGGCCTCATTGTGACATGTTAGCATCTTTCCCAGTGGTTGGTACGTTGGCTCTCATCACATTCGTGTTGAATGGATAAACAAACAACTGAAGGAATGAATATGAAAAGCATAACCAAGAAGTTGGACAATCTAAATCAGGATAAATCCAGTGAAAATCACACAAAGCCAAAAAATAAGTCCAATGATAAAGAAAAAAAAAAATCAAAGTTTGACAGAGAGACCAAAAGATACATTACCTACAGGAAAAAGAAGGTAAGAATAACCTCAGACCTCTCAATGGAGACAGAAGACAATGGAATAGCTTATTTAAAGTGCTGAAAGTCATAGGTCTACATGTAAAAAGCAACCCAAAACCTTCTAATAGAAAACATAAGAGAAAATCTTTGTTACCTTAGAGTAGACAAAGATTTCAAAGCAGGACATAAAATTTACTCTATAAAAGTATGATAAACTGGGTTTCATGAACATTAAAACTCTAGTCTTCAAAACACATTGTTAAGGAAATAAAAGGCAAGATACAGACTGGGAAAAAGTGTCTGCAATAAGCACATTAACAAAGGACTTATATTCAGACTTAGAAAAGAACTCTCAGAACTTAATAAAACAAACAGCCTAATAAAAGTAAGGCAAAAATTTTAATCAATCACTTCACCCAAAAAATTTATGAATGGCCAATAAGCATGCAAACAGATGCTCAACATCTTTAGTCATCAGAGAAATGTACAATCAAATCACAAGGAAATACCATTACAGGCAAGTAAAAATGGCAAAAATTGACAATACTAAAGATGTGGAACAATTGGAACTTTTATAAACTGCTAGTGGGAGTATCAAATTAACAATCACTTTGGAAAACAAGTTGGCAGTTTCCTATAAAATTAAAGAATCACTTACATATCAACCAGCAATTTTATACTTAGGTATTTGCCCGAGAGATATAAGCATGTGTCAACACAAAGACTTTTATGTGAATATTTGTAGCAGTTTCTATGGTTTGTATGTGTCCCTGAAAGTTTATGTGATGGAAATATAAATCCCCAAGGCAACAGATGGAATCTTAGATAGGTGATTAGGTCTAATAAAGATAGATTAATGTCTTTATTGTGGGAGTAGGATTGTCTTTTTGAGATTAGGTTTGTTATGAAAGCAAGTTCACCCACCTCTTTTGTCTTGCATGCTGTCTTGCCATGTGACACACTCCACTGTGTTAGGATACAGCAAGAATGCCCTCATCAGATGCAGCCACTTGATCTTGAACTTCCCAGCCTACAGAACCATGGGCCAGATACATTTCTATTGTTTCTATATTACCCAGTTTGCAGTATTCTGTTATAGCAACACAAAATGGACTAAGACAGCAGCTTTATTCATAGTAGCCCCAAGATGGAAAAAATGCAAATGTCCACTGACTGGTGAAGGGAAAAAAGCTATGCTATATTAATACAATAGAATACGACTCACATATAAAGAAAAGAACTATGAATAAATGCAGCAACATGGATGTATCTCAGGGATCTTAAACTAAATAAAAGAAACACAATAACAAAGTATGCATACCACATTATTATCCTTACATGACATTCTAGAACAGGCAAAACTAATCTATAATGACAGGGAGCAGGTCAGCGTCTGCTTGGGTTGGGGGTGAATTAGGGGAATGTTTTCAGGAAATAATGGAAATGTTTAATTGTACACGTGGACATATACATTTTTCAAGGGTTTGATTGTATACATGGATATATACATTTTTCAAAACTCATTGAACCTTACTCTTAAATTGGGTGCATTTTCTTGTATGTAAAATACACTTCAATAAAACTGAAAAAATTTTACATGCCTGGCCCATGCTAAGAGCTCAGAAACTATTCGTTGAATTGAATCCTGTTAAGGGTGGCTGACAACTGGATGATTCTATCAATTCACCTTCTCTTGATATTTTGATCCTGGTAATTCATTCATTTGCTCATGCCTTGTTTCATTGTCAGTTGTGTATTTTCTGCATGACTCCTAGTTGCTGTCATAGGTCCTATGAATAATTAAGACCCGGAACTCTTTCATGCTAGCAGCAGAAATAATGCGAATTGCCCAAATTTCAGATACATTTTGAAGATAGAACTGATAGGATTTGGACGGGAGTTGGGGAAATGGAGATGAGTTAAGGATGACCCCCAAATTTTGGTTTGAGCAACCAGAAAGCTGAAATTGCATTAACTAAGATGGGGAAGGCTGCATGTCAGTGGAGCAGGTTTGGGGTGGAGATCCAGAGTTCAGTTTTGGGCATGGTTAAAATGAAATGTCTTCTTATAGTCTAAGTGGAGATGGAGAGTAGGCAGTTATTCTATAGTTCAGAAGAGAGGTCCAGGCAAGAAATATCAACTTGGGGTTCATCTGTTTCACATAAAGCCATTAGTCTAGATGAGGTTCAAGTATTAAACCCTAAGGCCCTAAAATGTTACAAGCACAGGGAAATGAGGAAGACTTGAAAAGGAACAGCCAGTGAAGATGGAGGAGAACCAAGGGAAAGTGGTGTCCTGGAGACAAAGAGAAGAAAATATTTCAAGGAGATGAGATGATCAGTAGTCTCAGAGGTAAGAATGGAGTTGACCATAAGAATGGAGAAAATGAGTGAAAACAATGATTTGGCTAGGTAGAGGCTAAGAGAGATTTCTATTGAAGTTATCATTTTCACTCTTTCAACTTTTTTTTTTTTTTTTAGATGGAGTCTTGCTCTGTTGCCCAGGCTGGAGTGCAGTGGCGCGATCTTGGCTCACTGCAAGCTCCACCTCCCAGGTTCACGCCATTCTCCTGCCTCAGCCTCCAGAGTAGCTGGGACTACAGACGCCCGCCACCACACCTGGCTAATTTTTTTTTGTAGTTTTAGTGGAGATGGGGTTTCACCGTGTTCGCCAGGATGGTCTCAATCTCCTGACCTCGTGATCCACCCGCCTCGGCCTCCCAAAGTGCTGGGATTACAGGCATGAGCCACCGTGCCCGGCCTCTTTCAACATTTTATTAGGAACATGCAGCATTTAACTGACCACCCAGCAGTTATTCTCTGAAATTTAGAATTCTTTGCCATCTTTTATATCTTAACAGCCACACTCTTCCCTGATGTAAACACAGTAGGGGTTCTATCCCTGTAGATCCCAGTGCCTTGTTTTCGGTCTGTGTTATGGCTCACAAAACAATGTTCAATGAAAATTAAGTGATCAAGTAGACAAAAAAATGAAATGTGTAAAGCACTCTTCCTTGTGCCTTGTGTGCCGGGAACCAATTCCAAGTCTGCACATGAATGGGGCCATCCAGCTGTAATGTGAGACATCTCTCCAGCACACTCCGGATAGTAAACAATATGCCAGTGATACTATGTAACATCTATGGTGGTCATCTGATAAGGGAATTTGGCTGATAGCATATTCTTCGTTTTCTCCCCCAATATAACAGGTATCATTATCATTTTGGCTTGTTTTTTGGCTTCTGTGTGATGGTGTGATTTGCAACAGTTTTTACTACAATAAATGTAATTTTGAATAATGGCTATCGCTGTGGCTTTATTTCTACCTTTAATTGCAAAATTAATTGATTTTATCCTGGAAAGTATTATTTGTTGCTTGTTTTAGAAAAAGATCAATTATTTATCTGAGCATACAAAGATATTATTTGAAAATATTACAAAAACAGCAACATCATCAACTCTACTTAGGGCAAATATTCATGACTAAAAGCAATGCAGACAGGGAGTTGGGTACAGGATACTGTATGGGACAAATGATCTCGGATCTAGCATCAGCCAAGTTTAGCTGATCATTGCTGTGTATCCCATTAGCAACAACACATTTTCCACTTGTTTCAAGATACAAGGATTGATAGGGAGGAGTTTCATATGAGTCTTATCCACTATTTCAGTTACGATCTTACTCTGAGATATTGTATTTGTGTTAGTATTTTCATTGCTGCTTTTTCACTTCAATGAACCACTTGAAGCCATTGATTTTTTTTTCACATCCCAAAATGAGAATATAACTTAACAGAATGGGAATAATAAAAAATGCACATTTAACACATTAGAGTAAGCAACTACTTGTAAATGATGTGAAAATACATTCACCCACAAGAAATGTTTTCTCGGTCAAGGAAATGATGCTGAGGCAAAATGTCAAGGGCCTCTGCACCACAAATGACCACAATTCAAGAAAGGAAATGAATTTCTGTGGAAGTATTAATAGATTTTATAACTCAAATTTGTCAAAAGTGAGAGAAAGAAATGTTTCCATCACATTCCTTACTAAAACTGAGAAACCCCCTAGATTGATTACAAAAGTGGTCCCAGTTCCCTACCACTCTCCCTAGCAATGCCTTTTGCAATATGACTTTTAGCTCTTCCCATCAAGAAGTATAGTCTATGTATTCATCTTTGAAGTTGTGCTTACCTTGTGACTTGCTTTGTTCAATAGAATGCGGGGAAAATGATATTTTGCTACTTCTGAACCTAGCCCTCAAGCAGTCTTCCTTGCTTATGCTCATTTCCTTGGTCCCTTGGGAGTTCAAGTTCGATAGCATAGGCTAGCATGCTGAAGAATGAGAGATCATGTGGAGGAAAGTCAATGCACACAGGCCCTACTAAACCATCCAGCCCTCCGCCAACCTACAAGCTGACCACCAATACATGAGTGAGACCAAGCAAGATCAGCCAACTCCGGTTGAGATCAGCAGCTCTGTCTGTTGGCCCACAGGACCATAATACATGATTATTGTTTTTAAGTTACTGAGTTTTGGGGTGATTTGCTATGCAGTGCTAGTCAACTAATTCATCACCTGTATTCTATTAGGTGGATCACAATTTGAGAAACATCAAATAAGACAGAAAACTCCATGAGGGTAGGGATGATACCTTTATTTTCAACTTTAGTTCTCTGATATAAGTCTAGGGGTTGGCACATTGTCAACACTCTCTAAGCACTTATTGAATTAACAAATTCATCAATTCTCTGCCATTGCCTCCACCACTATCTTACATCACACATTCTGAACATTATCAGTATCCTTTCACAAGTGTTCATCTCTAAGGGGAAGAAAAATTTGATTTAGGGTTCTAAAAGTAGTATTTTCAAAAAATTCACTAAGTTTAGAAATATGTAAATAATTTGAGTAAACCATTCATTTGAAATGATTAAACTAACTTGGAAACAGCTTCATTATGATGAAAATGGATATCTTTCTTAACAAAAGGTTTTTAACTGATTTTGAAAAATTAAACTCCTTTGTTTCATCTTATTAAATGAGTAAATTTGCACATAATCCTATTGTTTCATGGATTTTTATTATTCATTATCATTAATGTTTAGGAAAATTTCATGAGGTCCTTATAGTAATTACAAGTGTAAACATTTATTAAGCACTCACATGTGATAAACATTGCGTTATTCTCTTTGCAGAGAAGTGCAGTGCTTAAAAATGACATCTATAGACTAAAGATGCCAAAGTTTGTGTGTCTAATCCAGATTTCTGTCCTCACCTCTGTGCTTATATATCCAAATGCCTGCATTCCATGGCCAGTTGCATGCCTGATGAGCCTCTCAAATTTGACATGACTAAAACGATCTTCTGACTTGCCTCTTCAAAATAGTGCCTCTCAAAACATGTCCGTTTCAGGCAATGGCAACTCCATCCTTCCTGTTGCAATGATGACCCATGAGTCATTCTTAATTCCCTTTTTCATTTAGATATCAATTCCTTCTCTATATAGTTCATGTACATTGAGGATGCTGGCCTTGTTCTTTGTCCAGGAGTGTTCACTGATTGACTTAAGACAATCAACACATTCTACTTCCCTGGTCAGAGGCCAGTAAGAGTGAATCTCACAAGTTTTGTGAGGAAAAAAATAGGAAAGGAGATGCACTTTCTCTCCTTGTTATATGTGAAAGAAATGTTTATAGCCTCGATTGTGGGAGATGGCCTTTCTTCAACGGAGAAGGAAGCCAGAGTTAGTATAAAACTAGCACCATAGATATCGGAAGACAGAAAAAGAAAGTGGCTCTTGAAGAGGTCATTGAGTGACTGGGTCATGAAAACCTGAAGCTTCCTCCACCTCTGAACTTTCCAATCACGTAAGTCAAATATTGCCTTTTTGTTTAAGCAACTTTGAGTTGGAGCTTTTGGTTCATGCAAGTGAAAGCATCTTAATTAATATAAATGGATGGCCCTTTAACAAGTCTTTGTGTGTTAACTTTATATATTTTGACGAAATACAGAATAAATGGCATTTTCAATTTTTCATAGCCCTGTGCCTTTGGCTATGTTATTCCTTCTCTCTGGAGTGCCCTTCCCACCATATCCTCTTAGCAAATCCCTACTCAACTTTTAAGACCTAGCACAAATATCCCCTTCTTTCTTAGGATGTTATTGTTTAGACATGGCCTAATTTTAAGTACCTGACCCTAGTGGATTCATTCGTTGCTTCCATTAGTGGGAAAGTCATTTTAAAAATATGTATTTGTATTTTCTCTTCTACTACATGCCAGGCATGTGCCAGGCACATACAATGGGCAAACTCCTTAAGGAGTTTAGAAATAGGCTATACAGAGAAGTGAGCCAGCAAGCAATTACAATATGGGAAGTTCAGTGTTGAGATGGCAAAATGTCTGGGTGTGGTAGGAGCATAGTGGTAAGCCTCTAATCAAGTCTTAGTGGGCGCGGATAATGGAGGTGAGTCCTGGAGGAAGTGATGTCTACAAAGAGATTTAAGAACCAATAGGAGTTTAACAGACAGGAAGACAGAGAAAAGAACATCCCAGGGAGAAGAGTTCCTGACAACATCCAGCAGCATCAGAGATCAAGACCCTCTTGGGGGACAGGGTCAGAATGTAGAATTCCAGAAGGAACATAGTGAAAGATGAAGCTGGAGTCCAAGGAGACAACCAGACCAAGAAGGACCTCACAAGGCTTACCAAAGAATATGGGTCCAAGCGTGGTGGCTCACGCCTGTAATCCCAGCACTTTGGGAGGCCAAGGCGGGCAGATCATGAGGTCAGGAGATCGAGACCATCCTGACGAACACGGTGAAACCCTGTCTCTACTAAAAATACAAAAAAGTTAGCCAGGTGTGGTGGCAGGCACCTGTAGTCCCAGCTACTTGGGAGGCTGAGGCAGGAGAATGGCATGAACCCGGGGGATGGAGCTTGCAGTAAGTGGAGATCATGCTGCTGCACTCCAGCCTGGGCAGCAGAGTGAGACTCCATCTCAAAAAAAAAAAAAAAAAAAGAATATGGATTCTGTCCTGGGGACAACTGGGAGGATGATTTATTTGTGCTTCAGAAAAATCAAAGAGGCTGCAGGAGAAGTGAGAGGTTTTGGGGAGCCCCACATAAACCAGGTAGACCTGTTAGGGAGCATTGGATCTGTCTAGTCCTCATCTCCTTGTGTGTCATTTCCCCTGAGATGTCTGATTAGGAGCAGACACAGAACTTAA
Source organism: Papio anubis (assembly GCF_008728515.1). NCBI lineage: Eukaryota > Metazoa > Chordata > Mammalia > Primates > Cercopithecidae > Papio > Papio anubis. Next base: position 16,673,328 of record NC_044986.1, read on the forward strand.
AGATTATAAAAAATGTGGCAATTGTGAGTCTTTCCATGTGAGCCCACCAAGAGGGGGTCATTTTGGACATGGAAGACTGCCTTAAGTGACAAGAATGGCATAAGTAATATTAATAATGAACATGATGACAGTACCCTGTAAACAGTATTCTTAAGGTCAAATATGCAGCAAAATTTAACAGTCATTAGTGGTTCTTTTGACCAACTCCAAATTTTGGAGTTTAGTCACTTTATCCAACAGATTCACTTGAAACTATGGAGGTTTTGGACAAAAGAAACAGGCGCGTAATGCATTACCACCAGATTTTATTTGAAGTCAATTCATTGGTAACAGTAGTCTCCTAACATGGTGTGAGGGTGAGGAGAACCTCCTCCCTGACGGTTTCTGCACTACAGAAGTTGAACCTGTGGAGAGAAAACAACACAAAGTCACCTCCTCTTCCTGGCACACATCTGGAGTGTGACAATGAGGACCACCTCTGCCCCCAACCTCCCAGTCTGAGGGAAGGGCACACCCTATGCTGGAGATCAGACAATGGCTGAGGGAGGACATCTTCTACATAAAGGAATGAATTCTCCTTTCCAGTGTTATTTTCTGGTTGTGCACCAGCAGAGAGAGAAGCTGTCAATAGACACCCCAAAGAAAAAGAAAGACTCATTTGTCATGAGCAGTCACTGAACACTTAGCCCATGTCAAAAAATGCAACTGAGGAACAGCAGAGTCACCATCATAAGAAATCAGCCCAGTGTATAAAAGTTAATTTCTGGTATTATATTGGCTAACCATTATTTTAATTCAATATTGGAATTAAAATGACAAACTTTTCTCATTAAGACTGAATAATATGCCTTCTTTTCATGTGTGCATCAAATAAAGAAAAGAAAAGAAGGAAGGAAGGAGAAAGAAAGAGAGAGAAAGGAAGGAAGGAAGGGAGGGAGGGAGGGAGGAAGGAAGAAAGGAAGGAAGGAAGGAAGGAGGGAAGGAGAAAGAAAGAAAGAAAGAAAGAAAGAAAGAAAGAAAGAAAGAAAGAAAGGAAGGAAGGAAGGAAGGAGAAGAAAGAAGGAAGGAAGGGGAGGAAGGAAGGAAGGGAGGGAGGGAAGGAAGGAAGGAAAAGAAAGAAGGGAGGGAGGGAGGGAAGGAAGGAAGGAAGGAGGGAGGAAGGGAGGGAAGGAAGGGGAAGGGAAGGAGGGAAGGAAAGAGGGAAGGGAAGGAGGAAGGGAGGGAAGGAGGAAGGGAGGGAGGAAGGGAAGAAAGAAAAGGCTGAGCAATACTTAGGATGCTTTGGAATATTTTTCTTTAATAAAATACCTTAGCATATGTAAACTATCAGGCACGGAAAAAGATGCTCAGAAAATGTTTTTTTTTCCCTTCACGCTCACTTCCTCAATGACTGGCAGCCTCACAAATAGGAAGTTAAAGGTGAAAACAGTTATCAATCAGGGACACAAGAAATGAAAGGCACCAATATTTATATATGATTAAAGGTGAACTGAATTTATTTTGTAGTAGTTAAGAATTTTGTAGAGTCAAACTTCCTGCACAGAAATTCAGAAACGGTATCTTCATTTAATTATCCATAAAATAAGGATAATGAAACTACCTCATAGGATATACATTTTTGTTTTAACAGCTTTATTGAGCTTTAATTTACCTGGAATAAACTGTACATATTTAAATTGATACATTTTCACACACACAACATACACCTTTGAAACCATTACCAAAATCAAAGTTATAAACATATCTATCATCTCCCCAATTGTCTTTCTTCCCCTTTGTAATTGCTTCTTCCCATTCCCTCCAATATTCACTCCTCCCAGGCCACCACTCTCTGCTGTCACTATAGAGTAGTTTGAATTGTCTGGAATTTTATATAAATGGAATCTAAGGTGTATGCACTCTGGTCTAGCTTTTCATTCAGTATAATTATCTCAAGATTCATCCATATTGTTGAGTGTACCATTAGTTGATTCCTTGTCACTGCTGAGTAATATTCCATTGTATGGACAGACCATAGTTTGTTTATCCATTCCTCTTTTGGTAGACATTTGGATTGTTTCTACTTCTCGGCTGTTACAATAAAAGCTGCTATAGGCTCAGGCGCAGTGGCTCACCCATGTCATCCCAGCACTTTGGGAGGCCAAAGCAGGTGGATCACCTGTGGTCAAGGGTTCAAGACCAGCCTGGCCAACATGATGAAAACCCGTCTCAACTAAAAATACAAAAATTAGCTGGGCATGGTGGCGCATGCCTGTAATCCCAGCTACTGGGGAGGCCAAGGCAGGAGAATCACTTGAACCCAGGAGATGGAGGTTGCGGTGAGCCAAGATTGTGCCACGGCACTCCAGCCTGGGTGACAGAGCAAGACTCTGTCTCAAAAACAAAAATTGCTACAAATATTCATGTACAAATCTTTTGTATAATCATATGTGTTCTTGCCTCATGGGTAAAGAGCGAAGACCGAAATCGCTGACTCAGCTAGATGCATGTTTGGCTTTTTAAGAAACTGTTAAGGTGCTTTCCAAAGTAGTTGTATCCTTTTTATATTCCCATCAGCACTGTATGATAGTCCTTCACAAGAGTTGGTATTATCAATCTTAATTTTGGCCATTTAAATAGGTGGTATCTCTTTCTGTTCTTAATTTGCATTTTTCTAATGATTAACAGTGTATCATTTTCGGTTCTTTCACATTGAGAAATCTATTTGTGTTTTTATGTTTAAAGTGCATTTCAGGCTGGGCACAGTGGCTCACGCCTGTAATTTCAGCACTTTGGAAGGTCGAGGTGGGTGAATCACTTGAGGCCAGTTTGAGACTAGCCTGACCAACATGGTGAAATCCTGCCTATACTAAAAATACAAAAATTAGCTGGCAGTGGTGCTGCTGCCTGTAATCCCAGCTACACAGGAGGCTGAGGCAGAAGAATCACTTGAACCTAGGAGGCAAAGGTTGAGATCGTGCCACTGCACTCCAGCCTGGGTAACAGAGCAAGACTCCATTTCAAAAAAATAAAAATAAAAAAGTACATTTTATATAGCCAGAATACAATTGGATATTGAGTTTTTAAAAATACAGTGGAGTAAGTTTTGTCTTCTAATTGTGGTATTTAGACCATTTTTACTTTATACGATTATTTATATGGCTAGGTATGAGGTTACTGTCTTTTTTTTTTTTTTTTTTTGAAACAGAGGAGTCTTGCTCTGTCGCCCAGGCTGGAGTGCAGTGGTGCAATCTCCACCTCCCGAGTTCACGCCATTCTCCTGCCTCCAGCCTCCCGAGTAGCTGGGACTACAGGCATCCTCCACAACACCCGGCTAATTTTTTGTGTTTTTAGTAGAGATGGGTTTCACCGTGTTAGCCAGGATGGTCTCAATCTCCCGACCTCGTGATCCGCCTGCCTTGGCCTCCCGAAGTGGAGGGATTACAGGCGTCAGCCACCGCACCCAGCCCCTTTTAGTTCTTTTTATACTATATTTTGGATTATATTTTATTCCATTTTATCTCCTTGTTTGGGTTATTTGCTATCATGCCTTGTTTCATTATTTTCGAATTTATAGCACATATTTTTTATTTATCACGTCTTACTTTCAAAAGAGAGTATACCAATTCATAAATGGTATAAGAACCTTCCAATAGTATATTTTCAGTTCTCCCCCCCCGCCCTTCATGTCAGTGTTAAATTTTACTTATACATCTATTATATACTCCCCAAAATACTGTCATTATTTTTTAAGTAGTCAATTTTTTCAATGAGAATTTAGTAATAAGAATTAAACATACTATGTATTTATCACGTATTTCCTATTTCCTGTGTTCTTAATTTCTTTTAGTGAATTCTTTTCTACCTGGTATCATTTTCCTGTGCCTGAAGTCCTTCCTTTGACATTTCTTTTAGTGTTAACCTGCTGGTGAGGAATTATTTCAGTTTTAAAAGTCTTTATTTCATCTTTGTCTTTGAAAGATATTTATGGGTATAAATTCCAGGTTAACAGTTTTTCCTTTCCATATTCAAAGATATTGTTTCACCGTCTTCTAGCTTGCATTGTTCCTGATTAGAAATTTGCTGTAATTTTCTTTCTTCACTGTTCTAATGTGTCATTTTTCTCTGACTGCTTTCAATATTTTGTCTTTATAATTGGGTTTCAACATTTTTTTATTTGTGGAAATGTAAGGGAACAAGTTAAGTTTTGTTAGACGGATATATCGTATAGTGGTAAAATCTAGGTTTTTAGTGTAATCACCTGAATAATGTACATTCTGCCTGGTTTTGAGCATTTTGATTTTTATGTGTGTTGGTGCTGTGCTGTTTTTTTCATGTTTCTTGTGATTTTCTTTGATCTGTTGGTTTATAGTTTTCACCATGTTTGAAAATTTTCAAGGTATTATTTCTTCACATATATTTTTCTGTCCCTTCTTTGTTAGGGTCTTATTTCCAATAAATAAGGCTTATTATTATTGTCCTACAGATCACTGATATTCTTTTAAAATTATTTTAAAGATTTTTTCTCTGTGTATTTCATTTCAGAAAGTTTCTATTATGTATTCAAGGTCATTAACCTTGCCTTCTATAATAGTCTAATCTACTGTTAGTTACATTCTGTGCATGTTTTGTTTGTGACATTGTATTTTTCATCTCTAGAAACTCAGTGTGGGTCTTTTTCTATATAGGTTGAGCATCTAAATCTAAAAATAAAAAATCCATTCCTGAGGGAAGTAACTCAGGAATGGAAAACCAAACATTGTATGTTCTCACTGATATGTGGGAGCTAAGCTATGAGGACACAAAGGCATAAGAATGATACAATGGACTTTGGGGACTTGGGGAGAAGAGTGGGAGCGGGGCGAGGGATAAAAGACAACATACATGGTGCAGTGTACACTGCTCAGGTGATGGGTGCACCAGGATCTCAGAAATCACCACTGAAGAACTTACTCATGTAACCAAATACCACCTGTACCCAATAACTTATGGAAAAATAAAATAAAAATGAATTAAAAATCCAAAATGCTCTGAAATTTGAAATGTTTGATTGCCAACATGATGCTCGAAGGAAATGCTTATTGGAACATTTCAGATTTTGGAATTTTTTTTTTTTAATTTTTGATGCTCAACTGGTACATATAATGGAACTATTCCTAAAGTCCCAAGAAATTCAAAATTGAATCACTTCTGATCTCAAGCATTTTGGATAAGAAACATTCAACCTGTATATGCCACGCCTTTACTGACCTTTTAAGCAAATGGAATACAGGTTTAAGAACTGTTTTAATTTTCTCCTCTGCTAATGTAACATCTGTGTCAGTTTCGGTTTGGTGTCGATTGATTATTCTCCTCATTATAGGTTGGATTTTTCTGCGTCTTTATATACCTGGGAATCCTTGAGTCAAAGTCAGATACTGTGGATTTTAGATTTTTAGGTGCTTGATAATTCTGGATCTTTATAAATATTCTTGACCTTTTTGTTCTGCAACGCAGTTAAGTTATTTGGAAACAGTTTCTTTACAGATCTTGGTCAATATAGGTAAATTATTTTCCACTATAAAGCAAGACCTTCTAAAATACTCTACCCTGTGTCCTTTGACTTAGAAACTTTTCTAGACTGCTTGGTGGAAGTAAGCACCATTCCCAGTCCTGCAAGAGTATGGGAACTATTTTCTCTAATCCATCAAATGGATATTTCCATGACCTCCAGCTGGTTTGTTCTCATACATGGGCCAATCAGTACCTTGATGAATATTCAGGGGGACTTTTCATAACCTCTGGGATTCTCCCTCGGCAACTCACTCCTGTATGGTATGCTGTCCTGTGAAATCTACTTCCCTGGGTCTTCTGATTCTTAACTCTGATTCTTTAACTTAAGGAGTCCACTGAACTCTGCCTGGGTTTCTCCTCCCTGTGACACATCCTGGAAATCTCTCGGAGCAGTAAGCTGGGGCAACTGCGAGGCTCCATCTTGTCCGTTTTTGTCTCTCAGGGATCACTATCCCTTATTCCTTGATGTTCAGTGTCTGGAAAACTGTTTTTTCACATACTTAGTTTGAATTTTTGGTTATTTCAGTCAGGACAGTAAATCTGGGTTCTGTTACTCCATCTTTGCCAGAAGCAAAGTCCCCTCATTTGGTTTTTATGAGGATGGAAGGATAGAACGACAGAAGCACAGGGCTTGCCTCAGCATTTGGCCTAATACTCAGAAATACTTGGTCTAGTGTTGGTATTGTCATGATTATCATCAGATCACCTTTCCTGGTAGTTCACCTTCCTTTGGCTCCCACACCCTCCAGTCCTGGTTGAAACCAAGGATTATCTCCTGGACCTTCATCTTCACTAAGAAGACCAGTGATTCGGAAAAGCCTATTTCTATTCCTTGATACATTCACTGTGTTCCTAGCAACTTAAACAGCAATTAGGTGAGCCCGGGAAGTTTGGAAGATGCACACAAGAAGCCCTCACATAGCACAAAACACAGCTGCCAAAGGAGGCATTCCTCTCACCTAAGAATCATGAAGCCAGATTCTCATTCTAACATTTAATTTGTATCAGCTATCACATATTTGTCTACAAATTGATCAAAGCTGTTTCCTAAAGTTCTACCCTTTTTCCTAAAGAAACAGAAGGCATTAGGAAGCAACTGTAACTAGGATGTAGGTGATCCCCTGTAGGAGGTTTCACTTAAATTAGACTTTTAGAAGGAATAGAACTATAAACACAGATTTGATATTTCACATCTCCTGGGATTTTCATTACTTACTGTTTTCCATCATTTGTCTCCACTATAATCTTGGATGCTCCCACTCTGGGTAAATTTAGGTCGATCACGTTGTTATACCAGATAAATTTAACCTTCTGCAAGTCCCCAACGTCCACATCTGAGTCAAATTCATTGGAATGAGTATTATCTGATTTGAGAGTGCCCCTGAGGATTTAAGAAGTGAACAAAAACATACATGAGCATACATATAAATATATACATATATATTTTTGTTTGTGTGTGTATATATATATATACACATATACATACACATTTATGTTTCTAAGACCAGCTTACAGTGCATTTCTGGCTAAGGTGATTGGTAGTACATTTTTCATTCTAATGTATTAAACAAATTCAGACATGCATGCTAACTCACTGGTAGTCCATTTGCCGTGAATACCTCATATTAGTCACCTTTGCTTTAATAAAACTTCAAACATGTATTAGTCACAATTCCTCCACAATTTAATAAATGATGAGAGTATTCCATCATCTTTTTGCATGTGTTTTGTAGACAGACTAATTAATTACTGATTATAAATCAGATGCCAGTCATCAAAGCAAACATGAATGGTTTTATCAGGAAATAGCATGAAAATATTTAGAAACCGAATTCTGAATAGTATTAAGGCATAAGGATGACACAATTTCTTCCTTTTTCCTTATACATGTCAGTACTCTACTTCCATATAGTAATGAATAGACAAACTCTTAGGTTGATGACATACATTATACATGTGCAGTATTCCAACATTAAGAAGTATTGGCTGGCCACCATGGCTCATGCCCATAATCCCAGCACTTTGGGAGGCCTAGGTGGGCAGGTCACCTGAGGTCAGGAGTTTGAGACCAGCCTGGCCAACATAGTGAAACCCCGTCTCTATTAAAAATACAAAAATTAGCCAGGCGTGGTGGTGGGTGCCTGTAATCACAGCTACTCGGGAGGCTAAGGTAGGAGAATTGCTTGAACCCTAGAGGCAGAGGTTGTAGTGAGCCAAGACTGCACCACTACACTCCAGCCTGGGTGACAGAGCAAGACTCCAGCCTGGGCAACAGAGTGAGACTTCAACTCAAAAAAACAAACAAACAAACCATAGAGCAATATTATTTTACTCACTTGAAAATTTCATACTGCTTAGAGTTTCCTTTACTTCCAAACAAAGAAACTAGTATATGTCCTGTGACCTTTTTTCCAGACAGTGTGACAGATACCTTATACCTCCAACCTGCAAGGGAGAAAAATTGCAAAATGTCAGTTTGGAGATAAAAGACACTAAAAACAAGTTAATTCGGATCCCACTACTGCTGAGTTTTGAATAATTTATTTATAATTTTTGTGTGTGTGTGTGTGTATGTAATTTTCTAATCAAATAGTCATAGATATTCCTTTATATGTGTTTAGGGGATAGGCATTAGGTAGCAGGGGCTTTGCAGAAGTTTTTCAAAATTAAGACAGATTTTTTTTCAAGCCAAGGGACTAAAGAATACATTTAGTTTTCAGTTTCCAACCTGACAATTTATCCTTGAAAGTTATAAGAACGTTATGTTAAAAGGTAGTTGTAAAATTGTGAACTGTGACATTTTTTCAGTTTAATTTATTTTCATAGATCACCAAATTTTAGAGTACTGCCATCTTTTTGTCTAAATATCTACATTTATTTTCAAAATTCCATAATTCAACTTTTCATTGCCTTTGGGAATATATTAATTTATGAAAACCAAAAGAACGTTTTCTTGGTACTAGCCAATAGTTTGCCATTTAGAGATAGCCTGAGCAAATTGCGGAGGAGATAAAATTTGTCATCAGTATTAAAAAAAAAAACGGTAACCCAATTGACTCTCATCCAAATAGTTTTCTTCTTCTATTATTAAGAAAAGAAACCCAGAACCTGTTCCCATTCCTACTACTACTCCATCCTCTAATTCCCATCACTCATGGAACCTACAATCCTAAACATCTCTTACATCTGTTAATGTCTTTCCATTCTCACAACCTCTGCCATCTCTCTCTCCTAGATTACCTTTGTGCTTTTACGAAAATCTCAGAATTTTGTTCAGTGAAACTTTTGAGTGAATATAAAGAGGCTGGAGCAGAGAAAGTCTTCTGAATATAGCACCAGAACCAAATGTGAAGAAACTTATTTTTGCAGCTCTAAGAGTCCAGGACCCAAACTCTGTTCTGCCACCCTAATTAGCTATAATTACCTTGAACATAGCATTGAGCATTTTTCCACATTGCAGACGGGGTGTTTAAAGCTTTTGTATAGAAAAGCAAGTATGCACATTTTCAGAGGACATAATAATAAAATATATAGCAATACGAATATAAGATACAGAAAATAGAAACTTACGTGCAAAATTACTGGCATCACCAGTGTCTAGATAAAATTTCTGGCCCACATCATTTGTTTTCCCAGAATATCTATCAGCATAGTGACCCATCTGTGGGCAGCCTCCACTTGGACAGGGGAAGCACTTATTCTAGTGAAAACAAACAAATGATGAATGAGGATGCCCTTTCTTTTAATTGTGTACCATATTTCCTACATGTTGTTGTCATTCAAATATTCTAAAGCCAGTTCTGTTCTGATGGTAAACGGGGATTTTAACAGTGTCTCAGCAGCAAAGATTAACAATGCATTTCATTATTCACAACAGTAAGTCACCAACTTCACTGTTAAACAACACAGTACTATAAAAATCATACAGTGAGCTGGGTGCGGTGGCTCACACCTGTAATCCCAGCACTTTGGGAGGCTGAGGCAGGTGGATCACCTGAGGTTAGGAGTTCAAGATCAGCCTGACCAACATGGTGAAACCCCGTCTCTACTAAAAATGCAAAAATTAGTTGGACATGGTGGCGGGCGCCTATAATTCTAGCTACTCTGGAGGCTGAAGCAGGAGAATTGCTTGAACCCAGGAGGCAGAGGTTGCAGTGAGCCGAGGTTGCGCTATTGCACTCAAGTCTTGGGCAAGAGAGCAAGACTCCATCTCAAAAAAAAAAAAAAAAAAAAAACAAAAACAAACAAATAAAAAATACAATGAGAAAATATATATCTGTGTGTGTGTGTGTGTATCTATCTTCTATTTTTCCTCTTGCCTAATTTGTTCCTAAGACATTCATCTACTTATAGCTAGAATTTATTTTAGAAAGATTGCATAAGTAGAATAGAGGTTATAATCAGCTTCTGATAAACAAAATCAATTCTTTTCCTTTTTTTTTTTTTTTTGTTTGAGATAAAGTCTCTCTCTGTCACGCAGGCTAGAGTACAGTGGTGTGATCTGGCTCACTGCAAGCTCTGCCTCCCGGGTTCACACCATTCTCCTGTTTCAGCCTCCAGAGCAGTTGGGACTATAGGCATCCGCTATCACGCCCAGCTTATTTTTGTATTTTTAGTATTTTTAGTAGAGACAGGGTTTCACCATGTTAGCTAGGATGATCTCGATCTCCTAACCTCATGATCCACCCGCCTCGGCCTCCCAAAGTGCTGGGATTACAGGCGTGAGCCACCGCGCCTGGCTTTCTTCAATTGTTTTAGCTCATGTTTAGCATATCAAGCCCTGAAGGATTCGTATCTTCACATAGAATTTCCTCTATGTGAAGAGAAAATGCCCCAGCTAGCCTAAGGCTTACTGCGAGACTGATACCTGGAGAAGACATATTCATATGGGAAAATACTCCTTGTTTCTGAACCAAGGACTTATGAGAAAAAGAGATGGAGAGGGAGGAACCAAGTTGGCAGGACAAGTGTCCCAATTCCCACTATGAGGGGCAGGGCTACTCTACAGTAAAGGCAAGTGGTGGACTCCTGGCTCAATGGACCATATTATGGGCTTATCACAGTCCCAGGGTTGGCATTCAACAAAATCCAGGTGTTGCCTAAGCCAGCCAGGAAGAAATAGCCAAAGCTCTCTGAGGGCATTGCTAGAGCCAGAAGAACAGACAGGCCCAAGACTTCATCTCTAAATACAGCAGTGTGACCATCAATAAAAGACAAGGCTATTACCCAGCGTCCAAAGGAGCCCAAAGACTTTGCACCCACGGACTCCCAATTCATTTCCTCTGCTGAACACACATTGACCACCACCACCAGATCACCTGGCCCCAGCACTCACTTGGAGAGAAGCTTAGAAGGGAGTGCAAAGGTGAAGAAATCTGCAAGACTGAGACATTTTTTCTTATGCAAGTGCTGAGTATCACTTAAAAGAACTGTTTATATCGTTGAATTAGACTAAGTTTTAACTGGATGAAACCTGAGGCTTTTGTGTTTGCTTCTTTATTTTTTCCCCATTACTTATTGTTGGGTATTGGGGAAGAAAATTAAAATGAAGTTAAAATAAAGAAAGAGGAGGGATCTTCTGTCTTATTGTATATGGAAGCTGTAGTGTGAATAATATATGTACTCCCTCTCCCATAATAGCTAACATTAATTGAATGCCATTATATTTTTTGCTCTGAGCTAAGCAATTAACATATGTATTCTCATTAAGTCCTCTCACCAAATATGTTGAGTTTACCATTAGTATTTACATTTACAGATGAAGAAACTTCTTGGAGAAGTGTTTTGCTCAAAAATATTCAGCTATTTAATGGTGAAACCAGGATTTGCATCCTCTCTCCTAATCACTAAGGTATATATCCTGGGTAATTATGACTTCAGCTGGCACATTTGTTACTGGAAATTTTCTTATTAAATCCATAGGTTTTAAATTTTAATTTCAAAACTTTATGGTGCAAAGAAAAGTCAATTTTATAATTTTATAAAAAAAAACCCCAGAGAATAGATATGTCATATCTGAGATCACATATAAAGAATTCAACCAAGAGCAAACCACTACAGCACACATTTACCTATGTAACAAACCTGCACATTCTGCACAAGTATCCTGGAACTTAAAGTAAAATTAAATAAATAATTCAACCAAGATATCAAGAGAATACCAAATAAAATGAAAACTCAAAAAAAAAAATCTTGGCAATTACGAAATTGCACAGAAACATCCACACGTCTATAATTATATATTAATAGTTTAAAAGGTCAGCATTTAAGAAAATTTTTCCATGTTCATCACCATCCTATAGATATTTCTCAGATTTCCATAGACTAATTATTTTTTGTTTGTTTAGGGTTATTTCTAAAACAAGTTTGAACATTTACCCAATGAATACAAAAGTAATACAAATGAAAGTAAACATAGGACATTTCCATTTACAAGCTCATTTCTCTAAAGTGCTCTAATTTATCACTATTTAAATACATATCTATAATTAAAGGCATGTATAAGTTCGAAAGTATAAAAACGTTCATTGAATGAGGTCATGTATAGGAAACCACACCAGTCATGTGAAGTGACAGTCACAAAATTCTTTATGCAGAAGGTGGAGTCTACTTACTGCAGTGAAGACGTTGTAAGAGGCACAGGGAAATCCAGCAAAGCCATCAGGATTGACAATGCTATCAGTGTAATATTTGTAGCTTCTTAAGTGATTACAGGCCGCAAAGTCTCGAGTCCCTTCGAATCAGGCACAATTACACATCAAGGACAGATTGCATTTTTCCGAGTTAACGTCATATTCAGAATATAGTGGTTGAATAGATTTCTCTAATTAACGTGAGCTCATGCGGGTCACAGAACAAAGTCATTTGTAAAGTATATTTATGATTTGTGATGTAATCAGAAGTTGAGTACTGTTAAAGATTATAATAGATAATACTGTAATTAAATGAAAGGTTTAACATACTGTAGAAGAAAAAGATTGGTCTAAATAAATAAAAGCTCATTCCCTGGATTAGGTGCTTGGAAGTTGACTGAAAATCCACTTTCTTTCCCAGTCTCCTCATGCCCACTTATCCCAGTGAAAACCTACATCTCATGGATGCAATTAAAAGTCTTTTGTTACATAAAATGTGAGACCTGTACAATTCCAAAGAATTTAACAAGTTTAGCAAAACAAAACGCAAGCTTTCCCCCAAGAAGATCTCTTTGTACACGTAATAGTTCTACCTTGCCAGATTCCATCTATGTCCACAATCTGAGAGAGAATGTTCTTCTGACATCCAGGCATTTCCACTCCTCCATTTGGAAAGAAATCTAGATGGCCCACAAGTTGGCTCATTCCAAACCCTGAAGAAACATAAAAGTAAATGAGGGTTTATGCTAACGTATAGACTCAGACAATATAACACCCTTTGGGGGACAGGTTGAGGAACTCACCCAAATTGGGGACTATGGGGGCACCATCCGTGTGAATTACATCCACAAATTGGGCATCACTGGGGTCCAATCGGACTAATTCAGGTGTACCCTGAAAGCAAGGTTCTGCGGGGTCCAACCCTAGAGTAAAGAGTATGTGTCGTGAATTATGACAAGTCCTAAGTACAGTCCTGAGTACAAGTATTAAGAGTAAAATATGAGTTATGCATGGAAAGGGATGAACGAGTTCTTCCTTACCTGACCATTTGCTGAAGGGGAATCTGCTTCTAGCTATTTGCTTTAAAGTGAATTTTCTCCAAACCAAAGAATATGCCTTTCCTCATGGCCGTGTAGTCAGTGGGAGAGTCTTGGTCACTAGCGCAGTTACAAGAAAAGAGGCAGACTCTGGGACACACTGGACTAAAAACCACTCAGGGTAAAAGAGTCCCCAGTAGACTGTGAACTCCCACAAGAGCAAGGACCTTGGCTTCCATAAACGTCACTGAGAACACAGGCTTGCATTGCACAGCGCCTGGCTGAGCAGGCTATGGGAAAGAAACATTTACAGACGGTGGAAAAGAAAATCCTGTGCAGAACTCCCCTTCAGCAAATGAACGGATAGGCATTCCAGATTATTCCAAGTCCAGATACAGCCGACTTATCCCAAGGGTTAAAAAGAGAATCACCAAGTCAGAGACAAAAAGGTTGAACACTGATGGAAGAGGAAAGTGGTCCTTCCTTGAAATAATCACCTCTCAGATCCAGGATGGTAGACTCTTTCTTATAACCTTACAGAGGTTTTAGAATCTGGATATCCAATATATGAGCTCACTGGCCGAATGCAGCCAGCCTCAGGTTTGTAAAATACTATTTGTTATCTCATTAGCAGCACACAGAACTGGCAGCCCAGGGCACCCTGACCACATTTTCCCTGACGACTCTGGGGTTACGTTTGAGGTTTAAGCACATTAGCAATTGCTACTGAAGCAGAATATAATCAGTTATACAAATTTCAGCTTCTTGGGTTTCATTGTATTTATTCTACTATTTATGAAGTGTACTCTATTCATGAAACTGATCCTTTGTGAATGTTGGTCAACGGGGAAATAGGCATGAATAAAATCTCTATGTCCTTAATTCACATTTTAGTCACGTGCAATATAAATATGTTAAACAGAGTGCTGTAGACCAAAGACTGGTATCAATGAAGACTTTACAAAGCCTCAGAACAGAGTGATTTCCGATTGTGAGGCCCAATTCAGAAAACATGAGAAGGTAAAAAGTAGAATTGCACCAAATTTCCGTCTTGTATTTCCTTTTAGACCACAGACAGTCTACATGTAGTCTAATTTTGTAGCTTTATTTATTTATTTATTTACTTACTTACTTTTTTATTTTTATTTTTTTAAGGAGATGGGAGTCTCACTATGTTGCCCAGACTGGCCTCAAACTGCTGGGCTCAAGAGATCCTCTTGCCTCAACCCCCTGGCATCTTTCACTGTTTTGACCAACCTGTGATGCGTCCAACGGTCCCATTGGTTCTCCTTCCAGCCTCCCCAGCAGCGTGGGCACCCAGGCTGTGGCCAATGATGTGCACACTGGAAGGTGAGTAACCGAATGCCGACTGTAGGAAAGAAAACCTTTTTAGAATGTTTTCAAGTACAGTCACGAGTTGCTTAACAACAGGGATATGTTAAGAGAAATGCATCGTCAAGCGATTTTGTTGTTGTGGGAACATCATAAAGTGTACTTACATAAACCTAGATGGCATAGCCTACTACACACCTAGGCTATGTGGTACAGCCTGTTGCTTCTAGGCTACAAACCTGTACTGCATGTGACTGTACCATGTACTGTAGGCAATTGGAACACAATGTAACTAGTTGTGTATCCAAATATATCTAAACCTAAAAAACATACAGTAAAAATACAGTATAAAAGATATTAGGCTGGTCTTGGTGGCTCAGGCCTGTAATCACAGCACTTTGGGAGGCTGAGGTGGGCTGATCACCTAAGGTTAGGAGTTTAAGACCAGCCTGGCCAATCTGGTGAAACCCTGTCTCTACAAAAATAAAAAAATTGGCCAGGTGCAGTGGCTCATGCCTGTAATCCCAACACTTTGGGAGGCCAAGGCGGGCGGATCACGAGGTTGGGAGATCGAGGCCATCCTGGCTAACACAGTGAAATCCCCTCTCTACTAAAAATACAAAAAATTAGCCAGGCGTGGTGGTGGGTGCCTATAGTCCCAGCTACTTGGGAGGCTGAGGCAGGAGAATGGCACGAACCCGGGAGGCCGAGCTTGCAGTGAGCCGAGATCGCCCCACTGCATTCCAGCCTGGGCAACAGAGCAGGACTCCGTCAAACAAACAAACAAAACAAAAATTATCTGGGCATGGTGGTGGGTGCCTATAATCCTGGCTACTAGGGAGGCTGAGGTGGGAGAATCACTTGAACCCGGGAGGTGGAGGTTGCAGTGAGCCAAGACTGTGCCACCACACTCCAGCCTGGGTGACAGAGCAAGACTCTGTCTCAAAAAAAAAAAGTCCCAAAGTGGTACATCTGTAGAGGCCACTTACCATGAATGGAGCTTGCAGGACTGGAAGTTGCTCTGGGTGAGCCATGGAGTAAGTGGTGAGGAAATGTAAAGGCCTAGGACGTCACTGCACACTGCTGAAGACTTGATACACACTGTACACTTACTCTACACTCAGTTCATTTAAAATATTTTTCTTTCTTTATGCAATTTTTATTTTTATTATTTTATTTATTTATTTACTTATTTATTTTTTGAGATGGAGTCTCCCTCTGTCCCCCAGGCTGGAGTGCAGTGGCATGATCTCAGCTCACTGTAAGCTCCGCCTCCCGGGTTCACGCCATTCTCCTGCCTCAGTCTCCCGAGTAGCTGGGACTACAGGTGCCCGCCACCACACCCAGCTAAGTCTTTGTATTTTTAGTAGAGACGGGGTTTCACCGTGTTAGCCAGGATGGTCTCAATCTCCTGACCTCGTGATCCGCCTGCCTCGGCCTCCCAAAGTGCTGGAATTACAGGTGTGAGCCGCCGTGCCCAGCCATTTTAACTTTTCAAAATTTTTTGTTAAAAACTAAGACACAAACACCTGCATTAGCCTAGGCCTATACAGGGTCAGGATCATCAACCTCACTGTCTTCCACCTCCACATCTTATTTCCTGGAAGGTCTTCAGGGGCAATAACATGCATGAAGCTGTCATTTCCTATGATAACATGTCTTCTTCTGGAATACTTCCTAAAGGATCTGCCTGAGGCTGTTTTTCTTTTTTTTTTTTAATAAGTAGAAGGAGTATACTTTAAAATAATGATAAAAAGTACAGTAAATATGTAAACCAGTAATGTCATCGTTTATTATCATTATCATGTATTATATACTGTACATGATTATATGTGGTAGAGTTTTATATAACTGGGAGTGCAGTAGGTTTGTTTATACCAGCATGACCACAAATCCATGAGTAATACGTTGTGCTATGGTATCATGATAGCTATAAGTCACAAGGCAATAGGAATTTTTTAGCTCCATTGTCATCTTATGGGACCTCCATCATATCTGAAGTCCATCATTGACCTACACATCCTTGTGTGGTGCGTGACTGTGTTGCAGAAGTCGTGAGGGGCGCAGGGGGAGAACCTTCAAAAACCTCAGTGTTAAGAAGGTACACTGCCTTTCCAAAGCACTTGACGTCCATGTTTTTTAAAATAGTTATAATGAAAAATGGAAATGGGTTTAACTTTTAATCTGGAGGAAGTAGGGCTGTATTTTGTTGGAGAGATAAACCTTAATGAATATGAAGAGCTGTTATCCAGAGATGATGAAGCAAGTATTTGGATTAGAAAGTAAAAATAAAAACAGTTATTTAAACACATTTGAGTATAACATTTTCTGTGTTTTTTTGTTACCAAATGAGGTTAGCTTGTGATCACTGTGCTTCTCTTAAGAAAACAAAACTAAAATCAAACAAAACTAGATTAATTTTAAGGTTGACATAGGTAATAACTAGTAAAATTAAAACAAATACTTGTGGAATTTATTAAAAACAACCTACCAATTGCTTGAATAAATTAAATTTAAAAAACCAGTTTATTTTTATTTTATTTTATTTTATTTTTTTATTTTAGACGGAGTCTTGCTCTGTCACCCAGGCTGGTGTGCAGGCGCGATCTCGGCTCACTGCAAGCTCCACCTCCTAGGTTCAGGCCATTCTCCTGCCTTAGCCTCCCAAGTAGCTGGGACTACAGGTGCCCACCACCACGCCCGGCTAATTTTTTTGTATTTTTAGTAGAGGCAGGGTTTCACTGTGTTAGCCAGGACGGTCTCGATCTCCTGATCTCGTGATCCGCCTGTCTCAGCCTCCCAAAGTGTTGGGATTACAGGCGTGAGCCACTGCACCCAGCCAAAAAGAACTAGTTTATTAACATAATGGGTTATTGATGAAACCCAAAGCTAGATTTTTAAAAAAAATTTTCTTTGCAACCAAGGGAAATGTCATATCTGAGTAGAGAAATGTCTTTATCTATGATTAAATCTACAGACTTTTTTTTTTGAAAGACAATCTGGAAAACCATGTATACAGGCTTTTATACAATCCAGGGGTAATTACCTTCAGAACTTCAACAAAATACGCTACTTCTGCTCCCACAATCCTGATGTTCTGTGACGCTTGTGTGTATCCAGTTCGGGAGCCACCTTTCCAGTCCACACAGATACAGTTCACACTTTCCACCTGGAACAGATTCTGGTGGAAGGGGCACAATAAACAGATACATAATTCAGGATCTTTATTAATTACTAGTTAACATATCGGAGGACTAGGATAAATTCCTTCCTTGACTGACACGACATCATTTTAACCCCAATGCAACTGACAAAACTTATAGTCTGTTATAGATATATCATCTCTGCTAAAGTTTAACATCATCTCCAAACTGGAATTTGACCATAGTGGGAACTGGATTCTTGGGATTTCTGCTGTAGCAGATACAGAGACATTTAATTCAAGAAAAAAATGTATAAAATGTGGTACAATGGGTTGTTCATTAGGTCATCCTAAATGCCACAAGACTACATTGTCCCTTACTAGAATGCACCCAAGGACATTGTTTGCCTCGTCCACTGGTGCAGCCTCAGTGTCCAGAAGAGATTCTGGTACACAGAAGGTGCTCAGTAAATATTTAATGAATGAATGAAAGACAATATATAAATACATTGAAGGTAAATAAGTTTTTCCACAATGGAAATACTAATCAAAATTTTTAGATGAACATGTTTTATTGTACATCACTAAAGAGTTATTAATATTTCACATGGAAACACTGCCTACCAGATATCTACGGAAAGCCTTGCTTGATGGCATTTAATTATGGCTTCATGGAGGTTAGTTCTGAAAGGAATTCTGTTGTCTGAGTGTGTTTATGTATACCCTATTTTTTTTCCAAAAAGAATTTGAGAATAGGCCAGGTGCAGTGGCTCACGCCTGTAATCCCAGCACTTTGGGAGGCCGAGGCGGGTGGATCACGAGGTCTGGAGATCGAGACCATCCTGGCTAACACGGTGAAACCCCATCTCTACTAAAAATACAAAAAATTAGCGGGGCCTGGTGGCGGGCACCTGTAGTCCCAGCTACTCAGGAGGCTGAGGCAGGAGAATGGAGTGAACCCGGGAGGCGGAGCTTGCAGTGAGCCGAGATTGCACCATTGCACTCCAGCCCGGGTGACAGAGCGAGACTCCATCTCAAAAATAAAAAGAATTTGAGAATAATGGAACAATCTTAGAAATCATCTCCAACTTTTCCATTTTCAAAAGGAAAAATCCAAAGCAGGGAAAAGATTTGCTAATCATGGCTACGGAAAGAGTCAGGACTGAAATGTAGAACCTTTATCCTTCTAGTTTAAACCACTTGTTTCTGCATCTCAAAACAATAGTGCTGTCAAAGCCTAATCAATGCAAAACAAAACAAAACAAAAACAAACCACAATTGCCTTTGGGATCTTAGAAATAAATTGCATAGCCATATCAAAGGAAGCTATATTCCTTTTGAACTGAGAATAATATATTTTTTTTCTTCTCTGTTGTGTAAAAATCTATTACTACCCTCCAATAATCATCAGCTTTAAATTATTTTGGAAGACAAGTTGTAGTTTTACTGCTTGTGTTTAAACTTGCAGAGTGTACGGACTCTAGGGTGCTCATCCGTCTTTAGGATCAATGGATATGCTCTGGCGTTGACTCATTCTGCCCTTGGTTTGAGCCACAGGCAGACCTGAAATTCTATGGGCTTAGGAGGACCTTTGTGTCTTTCTTCTTTTTTTTTTTTTTTTTTTGAGACGGAGTCTCACTCTGTCACCCAGGCTGGAGTGCAATGGCGCGATCTTGGCTCACCGCAACCTCTGCCTCCCGGGTTCAAGTGATTCTCCTGCCTCAGCCTCCTGAGTAGCTGGGATTACAGGCATGCACCACCATGCCTGGCTAACTGTTTTGTAGTTTTAGTAGAGATGGGGTTTCACCACGTTAGCCAGGATGGTCTCGAACTCCTGACCTTGTGATCAGCCCGCCTCAGCCTCTCAAAGTACTCGGATTACAGGTATGAGCCACCACACCCGGCCTGTGTCTTTCTTCTTGATACCTCTGAAGAAAGGACTACTCCCTTTGTGCCACAGTAGGTCAAAGAAATTTGATGAATACATGAATAAACACTTGAACAAATGAATCAATCATAATATTCCTCAAGCACTAGCAGTTACTAGGAAAATTTATTCTATTTGATTTTCTGTCTTTTCATTCTTCTTTATGACAGAGCACATAGCCAAAGGCAAATTAAAGAAAATAGGACCACTGCTGTTGAAACAACAGAAGCCAAAATAAAAAACCTACACAGTTTTCCAAGTTATTGCTACCAGAGGAGATCAAAGAGTAGCAAGTGAACATCAAAAGAAAATAATTCATTCAGGCAAAATGAGACCTCTTAGCGCTTCACATAAAATTAAAAACAAATGAAAAATCAGGGGCCTATGACCAGCTGGTGTGCATCAGCATGAGAGCATCTGTTGCTAAAATTTTGAAACACCTCCATATCAGTTGTTAAATAACTAGTGCCTAGATCTACCAAATGCTTGCCAGCCTCACTGCTCTGAGCATCCTAAACCCCCTCTTCCCACCAACACCTCCTTGACCTCCCTTAGGAACTCTAGGCCCCGCAGGGGTCTGAAGATCCTTCAAGACTGTGGGTACCAGCACTGTCCTCACTGGTTGGGGCCAGTGCCTTACTACTGGTTGTTAATTATCACTTTGGAAACAACCTTTCCTTGAGAGATGACTACATCTCACCTTGCATATATTGGCCAGCCAGTTTTCTTCTCCCTTGTCTATGAATCCATGAATAATAAAGCGAGTTTTTCTATTTGTTTTGAAATTGGAGTTACTGATGGTTGATGAATCTGCGACAAGTTCCTGTTTAGACAGAAAAGTGTTTCATGTCAGTTTCCTATAGTAGCCAATAGAACCATTTGTGGAGAGGGTTCCACATGGAGAGGGGCGGTAAGTAGAAGACTGCTAGGATTCAGGATCCTTGTGAATAATGATCCTCCCATTATAACCACAGTATTCACTATCATCACCATGTTGCCATTTCCCAGTCATCACGACATGTTTGCAGTTGTTCAACTTGGGATAATATGTCTGTTATAAACTTGGTGGTAATGATCTTTTCTTCATACAATGGAAGGCTTTGTGTGTATGTGTGTGCATATGTTTATGCATCTTTATCTAATATAGATATACATACATAATGGAAGATTATATAAATATATAATATTTGGAATGTTTATATACTTTATATATATAAATATAGCCCTATATTTACAATATTTATTAAATGCTATAGAGGAAGGACAAGAATAATATGAAGTTAAGGAACCTTTTATAAAGAATTTACATTAAGAAATACCTAAGCTCAGTGCCCTGAATATCTACAAAGATGCAAATTTCACAGCCTGATTTGTTTCTCTTAAGAACGTGAATATTCAGTATCCTTATTACATAAAACAGGTGGAACTTAGTTCTAAACACAGTGATAGTTCTTACTTGAAAGTTGTTTGGGTTCTCATTAGTATATAGGAGGAAGCGGGTGTTGACATCTTTTGGAGCCCAGGGCAATATATGGAGGGGTCTTTCCACAATTCCTGACCATGGGGAATCATCGCTGAAGCAGCCGAGTCTTTCATAGCAAACTTCTTTTCCTGCAATCCCCCAGAAGGATATTATTTTACAAGCATGCTCTTTTTAACGATCTGTCTGCCAATATATATATGAGTTAAATTACACTGTGTGGTAGACATTCCTCCTCTACTACTCTCAACACCTTCCTAGCCACACACTCACAAAACAGCTTCAAAACACAACACAACTGTTCCAGACAGGCTGTTGGTCCTCAATTCTACCACACAGGATCACTTCACTCCCCTTGTGTCTCTGACCAGTCCCAATGTGGGACTCCTTTTAGCCTCTGAACTCAGATATCTTCCTTGGGCCATAGGTGCTCAAGAAAGGGACAACCCTGTGTCCCTAAGCCTTAACTTCTTGTAGCCACCATTCAGCTATGGGCTTTGAAAGGAGCGCTTACATTTTATGGAAAGGTCAAAACCATATATCCCTATCCTTGCTGTACTGCAGATCATCTTCATTACTGTGATGAAGAAGCTGTTCACAAACAACCAAACAAAAAATCCATGGTTTAACACAGCTCCAGGCTTGAATGTCACTCCATAAAAAAACAACCTAAAGAGCCTGTAATCCCGGCACTTTGGGAGGCCAAGGCAGGTGGATCACAAGGTCAGGAGATTCAGACCATCCTGGCTAACATGGTGAAACCCCGTCTCCACTAAAAATACAAAAAAATTAGCCAGGTGTGGTTCCAGGCACCTGTAGTCCCAGCTACTTGGGAGGCTGAAGCAGGAGAATGGTGTGAATCCAGGAGGCAGAGCTTGCAGTGAGCTGAGATGGCACCACTGCACTCCAGCCTGGGCGACAGAGCGAGACTCTGTCTCAGAAAAAACAAAAACAAAAACAAAAACAAAAAAAACCCAAAGAAGGGTTCTCTTTTCTAAGGAGGATAAATCTAGATTAATGGTAGGAGTAAGAGTAGTAGCTGTTGTGGGGGCTAACTTTCTCACAATCTTACCATGTGCCAGGTTGTGGGCTGGATGATTTACTAATCCGACCTAATTCTCACAATAATCCTAGGAGATGGGGTATCCAACTCTCCCCATTTTGCAGACAAAGATTCTGAAGCACAGAAGAGTTAAGAATTTTGCTCAGAGTAATACAGCTGTAGGTGGTGGTGGAGCCAAGGTTCAAACTCCTAACTTGACTTAATGTCAGGGTTGCTAGATTTAGCAAATCAAAATACAAGTAAATTTGAATTTCAGATAAATGATAATGTTTTAGTATAAATACGTCACATATTTGTTGTTTGTGGGAAATATTTGTTGTTTATCTGAAATTCAAATTTAACTGGGCATCTTAGATGTTTTCTGACAACCCTACTCCACATACCTGTGTTCTTATGCATCTCCTGTGCTTTACTCCTTGAAGTAATGCTTCCTGTTATTACTGTGGCCTGAATTCAGCTGCCATAGCCCTCTTGACCGTGTTGAAAAGTGAATCTCTCCCAGCTCAACATTTATATTTTTTTCTTACCTGCTACTGCTCCCAGCAGCAGTGAAAGAGTCCAAAGTAGCAGCATCTACACGAAATTAAAAACATGATTGAGTCTGGCTAAGTTTTAAAAAGATCGGTAAGTTTTAGTTCATTTAGATGTCTGGGGGAAAATGGATAAATTCTGATCAATTAGGCCTAGAAAACAGGTTCCTGACTCACCGTGGCAATTCGGTCAGGTTCCACACGCAACCAGATAGCAACAAAAGGTCCTTTTATAGGCGAAGCTTATCTTTTTGAAACCGTGGAAAAATGGCATGCAAGGAAAGGCCCAAGGATGTGTTTCTAATTTTAATCACAGATAAACCAGGGTTGACAGAGTAGATAAAGTTTTCCATAGTAGTTGTGGGAAGATGAGAAAGGGGGTAGATATGTGATTATGTAAAGCTCAAAATCACTTTTAATTTCATTATAGTAAAGGTTCTAGTCTTTCTGTCCCTTTTTTAAGTTTACAATTCTCTGTGCATGCCTGTGGGCATGTGTGAAACTAAATTGTTTTCACAGATTTAATAACAGCAGTCTTAAAAGCAAATGCTAACAGCCTACCAGCTCTTGCCATTTTTGTATAACCTTGCCTTACCCTCAAAAACAGTGAAATAGAAGCAATCCTTCAAGAGAATTCATACCTTCTGGAAAAGATTTGATTTGTTATTTTGATAGTCTATATAACTGATTTATTTCTCAACAATATCATGGAGGAAAGAATAAATAAGCTATGAAAAGGAATTGGGGGTACAGCCAAAAGCATAGAGGCAGAATCAGTGACCCCACTATCAGATGAAATGATGAATAAGCGGAAAAAATATGATTCAACTTGGAAGAAAATGGTTTAGAAAAAATAATCTGAAAGAGAATTGTTTGATGGAAAGTAACTGGGTATGTTTTCAGCTAAGGATGGATTGCTTACAATAAATGTTAAAAAGAGTACAATGTGATACTATAATTTTAAGAGACCAGAACCTTTCAGCCTGGAAGTGTCGCAGCTATACATTGAGTTATTGAAATTGTCACATTCGTAGGTCAAAAGTGGTCAAAAATAACTCAACCCCCTGGAAAAGTTTATAGGTATAAAGAAAAGCAACCGAATTATTATGTACAAGGGAAGTTCAAGGAAGTTTGGCAAGGGAATTGTTAAAATAAAGACAGGAGGCACAAGGAAGGATCCATGGATGGACACCATGGCAAATTCCCACCTAATCTTTCAAATATCAGCCTTTCATCCCCTCCTCAGGCAGTCTTCCCCAGTCATGGTTAAGCTGGTTCCCTTGTTCCCTCTAAGGAAGATTCTCTTTAGAAATTCTCTTACTTGAGACTGATCATTTGTATATTATAAACTCGGAGAAGGCTGGAATGCTCAGGGCCTTGTTGTCACATCCTAGCACCTAGCCCAGTACTTGATACACAGCAGGCCTTCAACACATCTCTGATGGATGATTAACCAAATGAGGGAATGAATACGAAAAGCAAAGCAATTTATTTTGCATAATTGCTGAAATAATAATTGTCTCCACAATCTCATAAGTAAAAAGCTGTTGAAACTTCTTTTATTCAAAACATTAAAAAAAAAAAAATCCAGAAGCTTCTAAGAACAGAAATCTTGCATCTCTCTCGTATTTAGCCATGGTAATACTGTTTTGATCTCAGAGTCATATCCTATGAGAGTCATTGTTTACTCTGGTTTTACCATGAAGTCATTTATTTACATTTTGTGTGACTTACCAAGTAATGCACACAAAGTTTCTAAGTTGGCATTTTAGATGGTACAAAATGTAATCCATAATTAGGGGGACATTTGTTTAATATAGTTTAAAGAATTAGGATCAATAGTCACCAAATTCTGAAATAGAGAGTAAAATCTGTGGGGATATTTTGCAAACTAAAATAAGTTCAAATTTTATAATATCTCAAGAAGATTCAACTTCTCAAATTTATAAAAGCTAAGAACAGAATGGTACATAATCAGCCATCTATTACATCTGCTCTGGTTGAATGACTTCCTCTATACATAATCCTGCTGAACTCTTAAGCTGGGTTGTGAAATGTTATAAACCGCATTGTTTCATTCAGACGACAATGTACTATCTAGAAGCGTCTATTTACATAGTATGTATGGCAGAGTTGCTAGCATCTTTTTTTTTTTTTTAGACGGAGTCTTGCTCTGTCGCCCAGGCTGGAGTGCAGCAGCGCGATCTCCTGACCTTGTGATCCATCCACCTCGGCCTTCCAAAGTGCTGGGATTACAGGCGTGAGCCACTGCGCCTGGCCTTGCTAGCATCTTTCTACAGAAGATAGAACTAGACTCTATTCTCTGTCCTCCCTTGCAGGGAGATGGGGTCATATTAGCAATTTTCTGGCCAATGAGATGTGAGTGCATGGATGTGCACCCCTGTCCAGTCCCGTTCCTAAAAAACCCACGCGTGGGCCAGGCAGGGTGGCTCAGGCCTGTAATCCCAGCACTTTGGGAGGCCGAGGTGGGAGGATCACAAGGTCAGATTGAGACCATCGTGGCCAACATGGTAAAACCCCGTCTTTACTAAAAATCCAAAAAAATTAGCCAGGTGTGGTGGCACACACCTGTAGTCCCAGCTACTTGGGAGGCTGAGGCAGGAGAATCGCTTGAACCTGGGAGGCGGAGGTTGCAGTGAGCTGAGATCACGCCATTGCACTCCAGTCTGGTAACTGAGCGAGACTCCGTCTCAAAAAAAAAAAAAAAAAAAGGTAAGAAAAAACCACACATGGTCCTCCATGTGCCATGCCTTCTGTGGCTGGATGCAGACAAAGACAAATCCTTAAAGGCCCTGTGTTGAAGCTGGTAGAAACACAAGATGGAAGGAACCTGGGCTCCCTGCTTAAAGGAACACTACCCACAATCACAAACA
This sequence comes from Papio anubis, assembly GCF_008728515.1. NCBI lineage: Eukaryota > Metazoa > Chordata > Mammalia > Primates > Cercopithecidae > Papio > Papio anubis. The sequence goes on from NC_044986.1 coordinate 16,698,897, forward strand.
TCCATTTTAAATTGTATGTAAGCAATAAATGAATGATTATTTTAAGCCTTGAGATTTAAGGGTTATAACAATTAACATTATCTTAACCAATAGATTATTTATTATATAATGCTTCTCCTACTTCCATGAACAGTCCATGTACCAAACATTAAATGCTGGGTTAAAAATTTCAACATGAGATTTGGATGGTACTTACGGATAACACTAATACTTGGACAGGTTTTTTCTAATACTTGATTTTTTGAAAATCCCTTTCCTGCCACTTCCCATGTCACAGAAAATAAGTGCTCAAGTATTCACTTTATTTTGGTAAATTTTAAATTCTAATGGGCACTTTTCAGTTCAGCCCCTAGTGGTGACCATTGTTCTACAGACAATCGGAGCCCGTATGATACCCACGGTTTAGAGAAAATTCACCCAGTGTTGCTTGGGTCCCTAGACACAATTGATGTGAACTTGGAGTAGCTCAATGTTCTTGATACACAGGAGATCCTCAAACACCAGAGGCAGACTGGAGCTCCCATCAAAATCCTACTTTCTACCAGCCTCTGTCACTTCTCACATCTCAGGACTGCAGGCTTGACTAGAAGCTGTTCAAATGGTAATGAAGCATTGAGAGTCCCCACCCTACTACCTCACGGCGTTGACAGCCAAGACGGGATCTCACTGAGAATTAATACCATGTGTCCTGTTTACCGGTGCATTATATAACATCAATTCAACTTTGCCCCAGAAACCTTGCACATTTGAAAACAAAAATGCCAAACTTGGATGCTTCTAATCAAGTTGCAGCAGAGTTAAATATTGGTTTAAGTTTAGGCTCTGCTTCTGACAACCTTGTGATACTAAACTCCTGGTGAGGGAAAGAAAGGTTTCAGAACACCTGTGTGGCCAGATAACCAGCATGTTAGCCAAAGGAGGTCTCATTTACTTAACCTTCAGAGAGCCCGGACTGCTTCCCTTTATCTAGCTCCGTCTCTTTCCAAGATCATTGAAGGTAAGGAAGACTTGCCGTCTGGAGCATCCCAAACTTCCCTGAGCAGAAAAACACTGTGAAGTTTTGGGGGTGGTTAATTGCTTTACACTTTCTAGAGCTACCATCCTGCCAAGCGTGAGTGGGTCACACATTCACTATCCAGGCCCAAAGCGTGAACGTACAGTCAACCCTCTTGTGTTACACATAAAGATGGTTTTCTTTGTGGCCTAGAATAACAAGCATACCTAAAATTTTATAGCATTGATTATTTAGGTTTCCATACTTTTTAAGTTTTTGCCTTTAATCTCCCACCAAACTTAAAGGATTAGCTGTTTTCCTTATGAAGTCAGTGAGACATGAGTTTAATCAACCTGCCCAGGAACACACAGTTGGTAAGTAGCAGAGCTGTCAGGAGGGACAATTTCTTCCCACCATTTCCAAATGACTTGTTTGTGTCAATCCACAGAAGGCCATGTTCTCCCAGGCTGTGTTAGTCTAGCCTTGCACTAAAATACAGTCAGGAATGAATACCAGGGGGCATTAATACATATATACAGGTGTGTAAAACTGGGTATTTGCTTTCCAAAACAAATTCATGCAAATACGCTTTGTGTAGCCTATTTTTTTGTTTTATTTATAGTCTGCTTCCCAATACTAATGCAGTAAATGGTAATTTTATCAAACAGAAATACAACTTTTGTGATACTGAATATGACAAATCATGTGTTTCCTAAGCCATCACAGTAGTCTAACTGCCTTCCTTGCCCTCAGACTGTTCCTCTTCTGTCTGTTCTCTATACACCATTAGAAAGTCAGTTCTAAAATGCAGACTGGTCATTGTACTGTCTTTCTTAAAACCTCACTTCCCTTCCCCTCTCCTGTACTTTCTAGATTAGCACTGCCCAATAGGAATATAAGCAAGCTGCATTTAAAATGCAAAAAGAAACCAAGGAAAATAATGTTAACAATTTTTATAATTTAATACATACAAAATATTATATCAATATTAACATGTGGCACTAGCCTCATTTCAACTGATCAATGGTCATACGTGGCTAGTGGCTGCTGTAATATATTCCACAATTCTCAATTAACTTTACTCTCTTTATATCACAAATACAGCTGTACAGATCCCATTAGCTTCTCCATGGTTTACATTCCAGTCAACCCTGTTGTGTACCCACTTAGCCCATCTTCCACCCCTTCTGAGCTTCTTTCAAAATATGGACTCTCAATGGGTTTGGAATGGGAGACAACTGAAAGTACTAAAGAATGGAATAACAAGATTTTCCAGGTGCCAATGAACAAGAAGAGAGAGTAAATAGGAAGAGGTGCAAAATTCAACAGACCCAAAGATCACAGCATGAATATTGAGAGGTGTGATGAAAGTGGAAAAAGAGAGAGAAAGCACAAAAGAGAAAAGTAAAAAGGAAAGAAAAAAAAGACTAACAATAATTGGTACCACATATATATATTTGTTCCATACCTAAGGTGTTTGAGGCACCAAACAATTATGAATTATACAAGCAGCCTCACAAAGGGGCAGGCTAAGCCAGAGATTGTTACACATGTGCATTTCACAACTACCCTTGTAAGGCAGGAAGCAAAGTCTCTTTCAAAAATTACAAGCTGAGGGATTTACACCTCTAGCCATGATGGGGCAAGTGGTTTCAGACTTGCTCTTTTACCATAAATAATTAAAAGTCTGGAAAATATATATGAAGCAATAGTTCTCCAAGATTGGACAATGAGCAATGCAAGATTATAATAAGTGAAAAAGGAAAACAAATGAGGTGAGATCACTAATTACTTCAGCTATATGTCTGGAGACATTTCCAGAACCCTAGCAGAGAGAGGGAGAATCTGAGAAGGGAAAGACTCATCAGGCTGAGGAGATAAAAATCAGAGTTTAGTGAGGCCAAAGTATTTGGAATGGGCAGAGCAGAGTACTGAAGAGAAGAAGCTACAAATATGAAAAGTTCCAGAAATTGGCACAGGAGTCCACCTGAGTCTTTGAATAGGAAGATTCCATGGGACTGGTCAGATAACAACCATATGAGAAAGAATAATTTGCTGATGGAATTTGTAATCCAAACAACTCCTGGAGCTCACACATGATGGGAGACATTCAGTCCAACAGAGTAAGATATTTTATTGAATAATCAGAGCATTTAGTAGACACCCCAAAAGGCCATGCTTTCGGAGGACTAAAATATCCCTAAAGATTAATCTCAATGTGCCATAAGAAAGCATAAAAACAAAACTTCAAGCATCAAAAATGTAAAATTATTGGTATTCAGCATCCAATATCAAATTATTAGGCATGCAAAGAAGCAGAAAAATATGACTTACTAGTCAATAGAAGGAGATCTAGAATTGATGGGGATTATATTAGCAGATGAGTACTTTAAAACAGCTATTATAAATAAGCTTAAGAGCTAAATGAAAACATAGACATAATGAGAAGACAAATAGAAACTATTAGGCAAGATTAGCATATTAAGAAATACAGAAGAGAAGATCAGAAAACTGAGACATGGCAATAGAAAAGCCATTCACTCTGAAGTTCAGAGAGGGGAAAAAGGGCTGAAAATTTGCAGAGTCTTGGTGATCTTTGGGGTAATAATAAGCAGTTTCACACACACCTAATTGCAGTCCTAGGCCAAATGTTAAATAAAATAGGAGAAATCATGGCTGAAAATGTCCAATATTGTTTGTAAAAATGAATCTATGTATCCAAGAAGTTGAACAATATCAAGTAGGATAAATCCAATGAAAACCAAACAAAGGCAAAAAATGGTAACATTGTGAAACCCAATAATAGAGAGAAAAAAAAAAAACTTAAAGGCAGACAGGGTAAAAAGATACAGGGAAAATAAAGAAAGAATGACTGCAGACTTTTCAATGGAAACAGTAAGCCAAAAGACAATGGAATGGCTTACAGTAGTTCCCCTTTATTCATGGGGAGTATATTCTAAGACCCCCAGTGGATTCCTAGAACAGTCAATAATACCGAACCTATATATACTATATTTTTTCTATACATACATACCTATAGTAAAGTTTAATTTATAAATTAGGCACAGTAAGAGAGTAACAACAACTAATAATAAAATAGAACAGTGTATGTTCATAAAATTGATGTACACGTGGTCTCTCTCACTTTCTTTCCCTCCCTCTCTCTCTGTCTTAATAACTTATTATATTCTACTCACCCTTCTTGTGATGATATGAGATGATACAATGCCTACGTGTGGTGATATAGTGAGGTGACTGACATAGGTATCACTATTCTTGTGATTGAGGGCCATTATTAAGTAAAATGGGGCTTAACTGAAAAACAGCACTGGATACCACAGCAGCTGACTGGATAACCAGGACAACTGACTACCAAGTGACTAATGCCTAGGTAGCATGTCCAGCCTGGAAATGCTGGACAAAGGAATGATTCATGTCCCAGGCAGGAGGGAGTAGGGCACTGTGAAATGTGATCATGCTACACAGAACAGCATGCAATTTAAAACGCATGAATTGTTTGTTTTTGGAATTTTCTAATTAACATTTTTGGACTGTGGTTGACCACATGCAACTGAAGCTGCAAAAAGAGAAACATGGATAAGAAGAGACTACTGTGTTTAGTGTGCTGAAAGTCACAGACCTAAATGTAAAAGCCAAAACTAAAACCCTCTAGTAGAAAATAGAGGAGAAAAATATTTGCTACCTTACAATAAGCAAAGATTTCTTAGACAACACATAAAAAACACTCCATAAAAAACAGATAAACTGGACTTTACAAAAATTTAAAACCTACTCTTCATCCTTGTGCAGGGTCATGCTAATCTTCTCTGTGTAATTCCAATTTTAGTATGTGTGCTGTTGAAGCAAGCACTAAAACCCTATTCTTCAAAAGATATTGTTAAGAAAATGAAAAGGCAAGACACAGACTTGGAAAAAGTGTCTACAGTACACTTCTAACAAACAACTTGTATCCAGAATATAAAAAGAATTCTTACAAACTTGAGAGTAAAACAAACAACTTACAAAGATAGAAAAATATTTAATCAGGCTGGGTGCGGTGGCTCACTCCTGTAATCCCTGCACTTTGGGAGGCAGAGGCGGACAGATCACCCGCACAATCAGGAGATTGAGACCATCCTGGCCAACATGGTGAAACCGCATCTCTAATAAAAATACAAAAATTAGCTGGGCATGGCAGCACATGCCTGTGATCCCAGCTACTCATGAGGTGGAGACAGGAGAATCTCTTGAACCCAGGAGGTGAAGGTTGCAGTGAGCCAAGATCACACCACTGCACTTCAGCCTGGTGACAGAGCTAGACTCCATCTCAAAAATAATAAAAATAAAAATAAAGGGCTGGGCACGGTGGCTCATGCCTGTAATCCCAGCACTTTGGGAGGCCAAGGCAGGCGGATCACGAGGTCAGGAGATTGAGATCATTCTGGCTAATATGGTGAAACCCCATCTCTACTAAAAATACAAAAAATTAGCCGGGCGTGGTGGTGGGCGCCTGTAGTCCAAGTTACTCAGAAGACTGAGGCAGGAGAATGGCATGAACCCAGGAGGTGGAGGTTGCAGTGAGCTGAGATAGTGCCACTGCACTCCAGCCTGGGTGACACAGGGAGACTGTCTCAAAATAAAAAATAAAAAAATAAAAATAAATAAAATAAACAAATAAAAATAAAAAAAGAAAGAAAAATGAAAAACATTTAATGAATAACTTCACAAAAAAGATGCATAGGTGGCTAGCAAGCATGCAAAAAGATGCTCAGCATCTTTAGTCATTGGAGAAATGCACAATAGAATCACAAGGAAATACCATTACAGCCCAGTAAAATGGCAAATATCTGACAATTCCAAAAGTGTAGAACAACTGGAAATTTCATAAAGTGCATAAAGTGCTAGTGGGGGTATCAAATTGACAACCAATTTGGAAAAGTTTGACAGTTTCCTATAAAGGTAAACATCACTTACATAAAAACCAGCAATTCCACAACTGGGTATAAGCATATATCCACAAAAAGACTTTTCCATGAACAGTCATAGCAGCTTTATTCATAATAGCCCAAGATGAAAATAACCCAAATGTTCATTAATTAAACTATGACAACATTAAATACAGTAGTCTCTTTTTATTAATAGTTTCTCTTTCTGCAGTTTCAGTTACCTGTGGTTAACCACAGTTTGAATATATTAATTGGAAAATTCTAGAAATAAACACTTCATATGCTTTAGATTGCATGCTTTTCTGCATAGCATTATCAAATTTTGCACTGTCCTACTCCCTCCTGCCTGGGACATGAATCATTCCTTTGTTCAGCATTTCCAGGCTGGACATGCTACCCATGTGTTAGTCATTTGGTAGTCAGTTGTCTGGGTTATCAGATCAACTGTTGGGGTATCCAGTGGTTTTGTTCAGGTAAGCCTTATATTACTTAACAATGGCCCTAAGTCATAAGAGTAGTGTCATAGTTGTTTGTATCCATGTGAAAACTACATAATCATCCTGATAGATGCAGAAAATGTTTTGATGAAATTAACCATCCATTCATGTTAAAAACCCTCAACAAAATAGGTGTTGAAGAAATATATCTCAAAATAATAAGAGCTATCTATGACAAACCCATGGTCAACATCATACTGAATGGACAAAAGCTGGAACATTTCCCCTGAAAAGTGGAACAAGACAAGGATGCTCATTCTCACCACTCTTATTCAACATAGTTCTGGAAGTCCTAGCCAGAGCAATTAGGCAAGAGAAAGAAATAAAAGGTATTCAAATAAGGAGAGGAAGTCAAACTATGTTTGTTTGCAGAGGATATTATTCAATACCTGGCAAACCTCATGGTCTCTGCCCAAAAGCTCCTTGATCTGATAAACAACTTCAGAAAAGTTTCAAGATACAAAATCAATGTACAAAAATCAGTAGCATTCCTAACACCAACCACATTCAAGCTGACAGCCAAATCAAGAATGCATTCCCATTCACAATAGCCACAAAAAGAATAAAATACCTAGGAATATAGCTAACCAAAGACGTGAAAGACCTCTCCAATGAGAATTAGGAAGAATCAATATTGTTAAAATGGCCATATTACTTAAAGCAATTTACAGATTCAATGCTATTCCTATCAATATTATTCACATAATTAGAAAATTCATATGGAGGCTGGGCGTGGTGGCTCACACCTGTAATCCCAGCACTTTCAGAGGCTGAGGCAGGTGGATCATGAGGTCAGGAGATTGACCTCATGTTAGTCATCCTGGCTAACACGGTGAAACCCCGTCTCTACTAAAAATGCAAAAAATTAGCTGGGCGCGGTGGCAGGTGCCTGTAGTCCCAACTACTTGGGAGGCTGAGGCAGGAGAATGGCGTGAACCTGGGAGGCGGAGCTTGTGGTGAGCAAAGACTGTGCGCCACTGCACTCCAGCTTGGGCGACAGAGCGAGACTCTGTCTCAAAAAAAAAAAAAAAAAAAAAAAAGAGAAGAAAATTCATATGGAATCAAAAGAGAACCTGAATAACCAAGTAAGTCCTAAGCAAAAAGAACAAAGCTGGAAGCATTACATTACTTGACTTCAAACTATACTACAAGGCTACAGTAACCAAAACAGCATGGTACTGGTACAAAAACAGACACATAGACCAATGGAATGGAATAGAGAGCCCAGAAATAATGCTTCACGCCTACAACCATCTGATCTTAGATAAAATTGACAAAAACAACCAGTGGGGAAAGGACTCCCTATTCAATAAATGGTACTGGGATAACTGGCTAGCCATATGCAGAAGATTGAAACTTGACCCCTTCCTTATACCATATACAAAAATTAACTCAAGATGGATTAAAGACTTAAATGCAAACTATAAAAAGCCTGGAAGACAACCAAGGACATGTCATTCTGGACACAGGACATGGCAAAGACTTCACGATGAAGATGCCAAAGGTAATTGCAATGGAAACAAAAATTTATAAATAGGACCTAATTAAGCTAAAGAGCTTCTGCACAGCAAAAGAAACTATCAACAGAATAAACAGACACCCTACAGAATGGGAGAAAATATTTGCAAACTATGCATCCCACAAAGGTCTGATATCCAGAATCTATAAGGAACTTAAACAAATTTACAAGCCAAAAACAAATAACTCCATAAAAAGTGGGCAAAGAATATGAACTGACATTTTTCAAAAGAAGACATACATGTGGCCAACAAGCATAGGAAAAAATGCTCAACATCACTCATCATTAGAGAAATGCAAATCAAAACCATAATGAGATACCATCTCACACCAGCCATAATGGCTATTATCAAAACGTCAAAAATAACAGACAGATACTGGCGAGATTGTCGAGAAAAGGAAATGCTTACACACTGCTGGTGGAAATGTAAATTAGTCCAGTCATTGTGGAAAACAGTTTGGCAATTTCTCAAAGAACTTAAAACAGAAGTACCATTCGACCCAACAATCCCATTACTGGGTATATACCAAAAGGAATATAAATCATTCTACCATAGAGACACATGCATATGTACATTCATTGCAGCACTTTCCACTATAGCAAAGACATGGGATCAACCTAAATGCCCATCAGTGGTAGACTGGATTAAAAAAAGTGGTACATATACACAATAGAATAATACTATGCAGCCATAAAAAAGAATGAGATCATGTCCTTTGCAGCAACATGGATGCAGCTGGAGGCCATTATCCTAAGCAAACTAACAAAGAAACAGAAAACCAAATACTACTCATAAGTGGGAGCCAAATTTTGAGTACATATGGACACAAAGAAGGGAGCAACAGACACTGGTGCCTATTTGAGGGTGGAGGGTAGAAGGAGGGTAAGGATCGAAAAACTAAGTATCTGTTACTATGCTTACTACCTGGGTGACGAAATAATCTGCACACCAAACCCTTGCAATGCAGTTTACCTGCATATTAGTAACAAACCTGCACATGTACCCCTGAACCTAAAATAAAAGTTTAAAAGTAAACAAATAAGAAGTAAAAAATAACAACCATAAAAAGGAATGAAAACATGTCCTTTTTAGCAATATGGATGCAGCTGGAGGCCATTATCCTAAGTGAATTAACACAGGAACAGAAAACCGAATACCACATGTTCTCATTTATAAGTGGGAGCTAAACATCAGGGACTCGTGGACATAAAGATGGCAAAAATAGACACTGGGGACTATTAGACAGGGGCATGAGTGGGGGCAAGGGTTGGAAAACTGACTGTTGGGTACTACGCTTAGTACCTGGCTGACGGGATCACTCATACCCAAACCCCAGCATCATGCAATATAACCAGGAAATAAACCTGCACATGTAACCCTGAATCTAAAATGAAAGTTGAAAAAAATCACGCAATATTCATACAGCGGAATACTACTCAGTTATATAAAGAAATGAAGTATGAGTACATGTAGCATCATGGACAAATCTCAGAGATATTAAACTAAATGAAAGAAACCCAACAGAAAAGAGCATATAACTATATTATTAGGCTTCCATGAAGTTCTAAAACAGGCAAAACTAATGTTAACTACAAAGAACAGATCAGTGTCTGTCTAGGGTTGAGGGTGAATTAGGGGATTATTTACAGGGTGCCTGTAATCCCAGCTACTCGGGAGGCTGAGGCAGGATAATTGCTTGAACCTGGGAGGTGGAGGTTGCAGTGAGCTGAGATTGTGCCACTGCACTCCAGCCTGGGTGACAGAGTGAGACTCCGTCAAAAAAAAAAAAAAAGAAAAAAAGAAAGAAAAAGACTGATAGGATTTGGATGGGAGAGTTGGGGAAATGGAGATGAGTTAAGGATGACTCCCAAATTTTGGCTTGAGCAATGGGAAAGCTGGAATTGCATTAACTAAGATGGGGAAGGCTGCATGTCAGTGGAGTAGGTTTGGGGTGGAGATTCAGAGTTCAGTTTTGGGCATGGTTAAAATTAATGTCTTCTTAGAGTCTAAGTGGAGATGGAGAGGTGGCAGTTTTTCTGTAGTTCAGAAGAAAGGTCCGCGTAAGAAATATCAACTTGGGTTTTACATAAAGCCATTAGTCTAGACGAGATCTCTTAGAAGATGTTTCTAAGTACTAAATACTAAGTCCTGAGGCTCTACAATGTTACATGCACAGAGAAATGAAGGATTTGAAAAAGCACATCCAGTGAGGACAGAGGAGAACCAAGAGAAAGTGGTGTCCTGGAGACAGAAAGAAGAAAATGTTTCAAGGAGGTGAGACAATCAAAAGAGTCAAAGGTAAGAAAGGAGTTGATCATAAGAATGGAGAACATGAATGAAAACAGTGATTTGAGTAGGCAGAGGCTGATTAAGAGAGATTTCTATTGAATTTACCATTTTCACTATGTCTTTCAACATTCAATCAGGAACATGAAGCATTTAGTTGATCATCAGCAGGTCTCTGAGATATAGAATTCTTTGCCACCTTTTATATCTTAACAGTCACATTCTTCTCTGATGCAAACACAGTTGGGGTTCTATCCCTGTAGATCCCAGGGCCTTCTTTTCAGTCTGTGTTATGGCTCCCAAAACAATGTTTAATTGTGAAAATTCAATGATCAAGTTGACAAAATCAAGTAGACAAAAAAGAGTGTAAAGCACTCTTCCTTGTGCCATGTGTGCCAGAAACCAATTCCAAGTCTGCACATGAATGGGGCCATCCAGCTGTAATGTGAGACATCCCTTCAGCACATTCTGGACAGTAATTTTAAAAAATATGCCAATGATATTATGTAACATCTAAGGGTCATCTGATAAGGGAATTTGGCTGATAATTCATTCTTCATTTTTTCTCCCAATATCGTATCATTATCATTTTGGCTGGTTTTATAGCTTCCGTGTGACAGCATGATTTGCAACAGTTTCCACTACAAGAAATGTTAAGTTTGAATAATGCCTGTGTACTCTTGGGTTGAATTTCACCGTTAGCCACAAAATTAATCATTCTTACTGAGCTTGGGACCCTTCCAAACCTTGTCCTGTGTGTCTCTTCGTTTAGCTGTTTCATTTGTATCCCTTAAATTATCCCTTGTAATCAGTGGGTAAACTAGAAAAAAAAATTCATTTCTTTTTGCAAAGCATTATTTGTGCTTGTTCTGGAAAAAAAAGTGACTAAATTTATTTATCTGAACAGTCTCTAGTATTATTCAAAATATTATGAAAAGAGCAACATCATCAATTCCACTTAGGACAAATATTCATGAGAAAAGTAAGGCAGACTGGCAGTAGGGGACAGGACAAATGAATGTGGATCTAGTGTCAGCCAAGTTTAGCTTATAATTGCTGTGTACCCTGTTAGCACCATCCCATTTTCTGCTTGTTTCAAGACATAGAGATTCATATGGGGGATTCTCCTTTGAGTCTTGTCCACTATTTAGGTTATGAACTTATTGTTTACTATTTAGGTTTATGAGCTATGATATTTTTGCTACTGTTTTCATCACTGTTTTTTCATTTTAATGAACCACTTGAAGTCACTGATCCTTTTTTTTTTTTTGAGATGGAGTCTTACTCTGTCGCCCAGGTTGGAGTGCAGAGGTGTGATCACGGCTCACTGCAAGCTTCGCCTCCCAGGTTCACACCATTCTCCTGCATCACGCTCCTGAGTAACTGGGACTACAGGTGCCTGCCACCACGCCTGGCTAATTTTTTGTATTTTTAGTAGAGATGGGGTTTCACCGTGTTAGCCAGGATGGTCTCGATCGCCTGACCTCGTGATCCGTCTACCTCAGCCTCCCAAAGTGCTGGGATTACAGGCATGAACCACTGCGCCTGGCCTATCCTTTTTTTAAATACCCCCAAATAAGAATATAACTCAGAATAAGTATAATATAAAATAGAAATTTGACAAATGCGAATGAGCCAGTACACAAGGGTTGTGAAAATACATTGGCCCATGAGAACTGTTCTCAGGTGAGGAAATGGTGCTGAGTCAAACTGTCAAGGGCCTCTGCACCACGTATGGCCACAATTGTTAAGAAATGAAAGGGATTTCTGTGAAAATCATAAAAAAATTTCACAACTCAGATCTGTCAAATGTAGGTCAACAAAATGGTTTCATCACATTCTCTATTAAAACTAACAAGCCACCCAGATTGATTCCAAAAATGCTCTAATTGCCTACCTCTCTCTCTATCCATGTCTTCTGCAATATGGCTTAGCTACCTGAATCAATAAGTAGAATTTACCCTTGAATTTGAACTTGCCGGGTGACTTCCTTGTCCAGTAGAATGTGGGGAAAATGACACTTTGCTTGTGAACCTAGGCCTCAAGAGGTCATTCTTATTTATATTCATTTTCTTGGACCTATGGGAGTCCAAGTTCAATAGCACAGGCTAGCATGCTGAAGGATGAGAAACCATGTGAAGGAAAGCCGATACACACAAGGCTGCTCTAAACCATCCAGCCCTCTGCCAACCAGCCAGCTGACCATGAACATATGAGACCAAGCGAGATCAGCCAACCCTGGCCCAGATCTGCCAAACCATTTAGTTGATTCATAGAACAATAATAAATGATTATTTTTCAAGTCACTGAGTTTTTGGGGTGGCTTGTTATGCAGTGCTAGCCAACTGATTCACCATCTGTCTTCTGTTTGATGGACCACAATTTAAGAAAAATCAAAGAGGCAGAAAACTTCATAAGTGTAGGGATCATGTCTATATTTTCAACTTTTAGCTCTCCAATACCTAAATTAGGGTTTGGCACATTGTCAACACTCTCTAAGCACTTACTGAATTAATGAATCTATCAACTGCCTACCATCATCTCTATCACCATTTTACATCATGTATTCTGAACATTATCAACATCCTTTCAAACTGACATAAAGCTCATCTCTTCAGGAAGGAAAAAAATTTGAGTTAGGCCTCTAAAAACAGTATTTTCCAAAAAAAGTACCAAGTTCAGAAATAGGTAAATTATTTGAGTGAACTATTCATTTGAAACAATTAAACCAATTTGCAAATGACTTCATTATGATAAAAGTAGATATCTTTCTTAACAAAAGGATTTTTTTTTTAATTTGTAAAAATAAACATAAGTTTATTCGTGGTTTCTTAAATTTTGTACAAAGACTATATTTGGGTCTGTTAATACATATAAAAATTAATGGGAAAACATATTTTAATTATTATTATTATATTATTATTATTATACTTTAAGTTCTAGGGTACATGTGCATAACGTGCAGGTTTGTTACATATGTATACTTGTGCCATGTTGGTGGGAGTTGATGGGTGCAGCACACCAACGAAAGGATTTTTAACTGATATTTTTAAAAAATAATTTACACTCCTTTGTCTTAATGAGAAAATTTGCACATAACCCTATTTCTTTATTGATTTTTATTATTCATTTTTCATCATTATCATGAATGTTTAGAAAATTTCATGAGGTTCTCATAGTAATTATAATTGTAAACATTTACTAAGTATTCACATGGGGTATTGTGCTGTTCTCTGCAGAGAAATGCAGTGCTCTAAAAAAAGCCACCTGCAGTCTTGATTCCCTTTTTCCACATAGCATGACATATTCACAGATTCTGCGATTAGGATGCAGACATCTGGGCAGAGGGGACTGTTATGCTGCTGACCACTGCCTTTAAGTACTGAAGGGGGACTCAGGCCTCTCTGAGTAGGTGTTGGGAAGTTTCTTTTTGAGGCTATTAGGATTTTATTAGCTATTATGAGTTTTTGAGTCCATTATGACTGATTTCTCTGAAAAGGTAGGGTTTGTCTTGCTCACACATAGCTTTATATAGTGTATCCAATAAGGCTTTGCAAAAACAAGAGGCACATAAATCAAAAGCTCCAAATCTGGGGAACTTCTGTAAAGTCTGGATTCCTGGGATGCACTCTTATCTATTAAATCAGACTCTCTGGGGGTGATACTGAGGACTATGTATTTTTCAGAACCTCCCCTGGTGTGACTCACGGCACACACGCTTGGGGAACACTGATACAACGAACTGGGTTTGGGGTGTTGACTGAAATGTTTTTTCCTCTGGGCAGGATGCCCATGGAGCTGCAGAGTTGCTGCTCGGGGATCCCACAGAGCAATGCTGCACTGCATTTTCCCCAGTGGACGCTTCACCTTGCCCACACAGACATCTCAATGTGTTCAGTGAAACTGCTGTGTATTTCAAAATCTGTTCCAAAAAAAAAAAAGCCTAGAACCTCACCAAACCAAACTTGAATGTAAAGACGTTCATTTTTGTATCATCTAGTGTTGTGGTCTTTCTGCTCCTTAGCTCAGCTAGGTTCAAGCTTTTGTCTTGCAACCAGGAGGAATTAGGCTTGCAGACACCAGAGGGTGAGTGGAGTAGAATTTATTAAGCAAAAGGAAAGCTCTCAGCCAAGAAAGGACGCAGTTTGGGGGGTTGCCCTATCCAACGGCAGGGAAGTCCCCCGTGTGCCTGGGTCTGGGGCCTTTTATGGACTCAGACTTGGGAGTGAATGCTGATAGGTTTATGAGTATGCAAAAAAGGTTGAAGTGAAGACACCACTCAAAGGTGGGCGTGACAGTGTAGAAAACCAATTAGAAAAAGGTAGGTATATGTAAAATAGGTGAAGGGTGGGGGACGCACCAAACAGGAAGACAAGTTCTCAATCCAGTCTGAGGATTTAGCTTGTATCTTGGCTTTCAGGCTCTAAACCGTCTTCAGCTTGGAGGTGGGATTTCAATGGGGACCCACCCCTATCTGCCTAGGCATTTGGCTGCTTCCTGCCACTCTCACTAGTAGTTTAAGAACCCAAATCCTGCTGTGCTATCCAAGCCAATGATACTAGCTTTCGACAGACATATTTTTATCCATAAACATGATACTATAGAGCACATCTTTCATAATGGCACAGAACTTCATCATTTGAGAAAGTATAAAGGAACTTAGGAACGAAATGACCGGTATCTCCAGTGTTTGCTAGCTGACCTGACTCACTTTACAGGCCTCAGTCACAGTCCCATCTGGGCAACCATGCTTGGTGTGGGAAGTTCTTGTCCTAATGAAAAAAAATAAATCTTTGGGATCTTACCTTTTCAGGAACTGGAATGGTCTCAAGTCATCGCTATTTGGGAGGTAAAAAGTGATCTTAATAACATTTTAAAAACATCATCTCTTGAAAGACCATTTTCTTGGCAAAACACATATAGAATGAATAGCTTTCCAGCAAATACTGCCACTTTTATAACAGGGGCACATGAGTTTAGTGCCTAATTTGAGACACAGGAAAGTTCCCCGCCTTCCTTCCCCCATGATCAGGCAGTCTGCACTCAAGCCCATGTACACCCCATCCCACCCCTAACCCAGCCCTAACCTGGAAAAATACTCTGCAGGTGTCCAGTCCAAAAGCCCTTCAGACAGCGAAGACAACAGGTAGAAAAAATTAGACTTTGTCTTTCCTTGATTGACTGGCTCTGATTTTTACCAAATCAATAGAAGTGGCAGGTGTGTTCTGTATCCAAAAGCTTGGGACATAATTCTGCCCCTCCAGATCTTATTTGGCCCAGACACCTCCCAAATTCCTTCCCACACCTACACCCCAGGAAAAAGCAGCCTAGGCAGCCACTTTTTTTTTTTTTGCCTCTAATTGCTACTTACTCGATTGTATGTAGTTTTTCTCATTATACTATCATTTTTGTAACATGAGGTCCCATTGCCAGGTAACCTTGCACAACACAGGGGTCATTTTGGATGGACCCTCTGTTGCATTTGCTCAGATTCCAACTATGTTCTTAGTTCCCTTCACCTCTGTGGTCTATGGCAGAGACTGGTAAATTTTTTTCTCTAATGGGCCAGAGAGTCTCTGTAGCTACTCCCCTACCTGGCTGCTGTGACATGAAAATAGCCATGGACAATATATAAACAAAAAAGTGTACTGTGTGTCAATGAAACTTATTTATGGGCACTGAAATTCTAATTTCAGATAATTTTTGTGTTTCACAAAGATTTTTTTTTTCAATGTTTAAAAAACGTAAAAACCATTCTTAGCTTGCAGGCTTAAGGTGCAGACCCCTGGCCTAAAGAATGCAAAATCTTCCACAGTTTTGTGGTGATGTATGTGGGATCAGAAATCAGATTTCCTTGGTATAAATCCCAGCTCTTCTACATGCTAATGTGTTCTTAGACTTGTTGCTTAAGCTCCTTGTATCTCGGTTTCTTCATCTATAAAAGACGAATGTTATAGAAGCTACCTCACTGGGTTCCTGTAAAGAACAAATGAGACAGGAAAAGCATACAGAATAAGGCATGGCACATTGCAGGTACATAATAAATATTATTATCAGTATTGTGATCATGATTAATTTTTCCTGTTTTGTATTCCTATATGATCTTGCAGAATTTACTAACTTAATCTATTTTATTTCTTTGAGTTAAGCTCAATCCTCCCCTCTTCTAAGTGAATAGACCTCACCTCTGATTAATACCACACACTTAACGTATAACTTGATATTTTCATTGTGAAATGATGTGTATCACCAAGTCTGAGTTTAATAAATACATATTTTTAAAAAATGATTATAAGAAATAACTGATAATTAACATTGCATAATGAAAATTACAACACATGAAAATGAAACCAATTACATTATTTTTGTTTATTTTGTGACTATAACTTTGTCTAGAGAGTATCAAACATGTAGTTGAAAAGTAAATATTTCAGATGAGCCAGTAACTTGAATAACTGAGGTTAAATTAAATTTAAAGTTAAATTAAATTTTCTCTAAAATATCCTTTCCTGTATAAGCAGTATGTAAGATAGTTCTTAAATGCATAACGTGCAGAAAATTGTATGAGTCATAAAAATTACTGAAAATAATATCCTATTTCTTTATGGGTGACATTATTCCTAGTCACTGCCATGTCAAGACACTTTCCCTTATGAAACTTTACAGGAAGGGCAAGGCTATCCTGCAAAGATATCTGTGTTGAGAATATTACTGGAAAAACCATTTAGCTGTTGACACACTATAAATTCTCTTATAAAATCAGACGTGATTACACATTAATGATCTTTTTTTTTTCTAGTTAGTATCCTGCTCAGGAAATAATGAGATATGCATTATTGTAACTGGATCAGAATCACACTGAGACATTACGGCCTTAGGACTCATTTTGTAGTTCCCAAGAGCTGTTTCAAATAGGTCATAGATAAAAGTGCAAAACAAATTTAGAGAAAAAGATTGATTCATTTAGATGAGTTTTACTCATTAATGGATACTCTAGATTAGCTCAATGAAATGTTTATAACAAACATTCTTTCTCCAACAGTTTTCTTCATTCACCCTGGCAGAATACTCACAGAACACTGGCAATCTTTGGAACAATGTTTGAAGTCCTTATACATTAAATAAAATAAGAACTAATAATATTTAGCAAGTTTGGCAAAACAACATTTTCCTGGAAAAAATCTTTCTACACACAAAATGGTTTAATGGTCCCAAACTCATTCTCTGTTTACAGAATAGAAGAGAGAATTCTTTTTGTATATGATATATTCCTTTACTTGGAAGAAATGTAGATTCTTGCTATTCAAAGCGAGGTCTGCAGACCAGCAACCTTGGCAGTAGCTGAGAGCTAGCTAGTTACAAGTGCAAAAGCCACTTGTTCCTGCTGAATGGGAATCTGTATTTTAACAGGATCTCCACAGGGCTTTGTGAGCACATTGAAGTTTGAGAGATGCTGATCTGGATGGTCCCCAATTTGACTTATCCCCAAACCTAATACACTTGAAAAGGGGCCGGGCGCGGTGGCTCACGCCTGTAATCTCAGCAGCTTGGGAGGCTGAGGCGGGCAGATCACCTGAGGTCAGGAGTTCAACACCAGCATGGCCAACATGGCAAAACCTCGTCTCTACTAAAAAATACAAAAATTAGCTGGGCGTGGTGGCAGGCACCTGTAATCCCAGCTACTGAGGAAGCTGAGGCAGGGAGAATTGCTTGAACCTGAGAAGCAGAGGTTGCAGTGAACCTAGGTAGTGCCACTCCATCCAGCCAGCCTGGGCGACACAGAGAGACTCCATCTCAAAAAAAAAAAAAAAAAAAAAGGAGAAGAGGAAGTTCATAAAATTGCCATCTGAGCAATAATAGCTGATCACCTTGGAAACTGGGGTCCAGGAGCTCCTCTATTTGGGGGTTATGCTACCACCTTCTACATAGTTTGCATCTACAGATGTAGCATCAGCAGCATCTTTAGGCTTCTTCAAGCTGGGCAGATCCAAGTCTAAAGAAATATTTACACTGCTGGGAAAAGCAACCATCATGGGAACTGCCTGCCCCTCTCTGGGATTGCTCGGTCAGAGCCCTGGGTGTGGAACATCCCTCTATATGGACGCTGGGTGCTGAGCTGTTGCTTGTTCTATGATGCTTTTTCCTAATCAGGAGAAAATTCGCCCCTGTCCTGGGTACTGACCGAGCTTCCTTGTATTGCTCAAGTGGGTGCTACATGGCCAGCCTCACCAATATATCTTCCACCACCACACCTCCCAAGGGAATGTGGGTGTTCTCCAGCAGCCCACGAGGTCTGTGTTCAGTCCATCACCCTGCGCTGGCTACTGGGAAGGACTTCTGGCCATGGGAGGTGGGTGCACACTACAAGGTACTGTTCACGCTGGTCTCTTCTTCCTGTGAGTAAAGCATTGCTCCAACCAGTGTCTTGTGTGTTGAGCCCTCCTTGGCATCTCCAAACCCATAGAAGATGCAGTAGGCTCTCATTTCTGGTGGTTGGCATTGCTATGGTCTTTGGTGTCCTTACCTGAGATTAGGAAGCTGGATCTTCCTGCCAGACACACTCATCATGTTAATAGCACAGATGTGAATGCCTAGGGGCATTCCCCTCTGTGGGTGGGAATGTGCACAAAAATCCAGCTTTATAATTGGGTCTACGTATGGGATGAGACTCCCCTGCCATTTGTTGTTGTTGTTGTTGTTGTTGTTGAGACGGGAGTCTCGCTCTGTCACCCAGGCTGGAGTGCAGCGGCGCGATCTCGGCTCACTGCAAACTCCACCTCTTGGGTTCACACCATTCTCCTGCCTCAGCCTGCTAAGTAGCTGGGACTACAGGCGCCCACCACCATGCCCTGCTAATTTTTTGTATTTTTAGTAGAGACGGGGTTTCACCATGGTCTCCATCTCCTGACCTCGTGATCTGCCCACCTCAGCCTCCCAAAGTGCTGAGATTACAGGCCTAAGCCACCGCATCCGACCCTCCCCTGCCATTTTCTGAAGTGAAATCGCCTAGATTGCCATTTACTTTACCGAAAAAATCCACAAAATTATCTCCCATAGTGTCTGGAATTGGTGGGTTCTTGGTCTCCCTGACTTCAAGAATGAAGCCACGGACTCTTGTTGTGAGTGTTACAGTTCTTAAAGATGGTGTGTCCGGAGTTTTTTCCTTCCGATGTTCGGACGTGTCTGGAGCTGACTTCCTTCTGGTGGGTTTGCAGTCAGTCTTGCCCACTTCAGGAGCGAAGCCACAGACCTTTGCAGTGAGTGTTACAGCTCTTAAAGGCAGCGCGTCGGGAGTTGTCAGCCCTCCCAGTGGGTTCATGGTCTCACTGGCTTCAGGAGTGAAGCTGCAGACCTTCAGGGTGAGTGCCCAGCTCATAAAGGTGGGCCAACCCAAAGAATGCACAGCAGCAAGATTTATCACAAACAGCCAAAGAAAAAACCCTCCCCAGCACAGAAGAGGACCCAAGCAGGCTGCCACTACCGGTTCTGGTGGCCTGCTTTCATTCCCTTATCTGGCCCCACCCACATCCTACTGATTGGTCCATTTTACAGAGAGCTGATTGGTCCATTTGAACTGGGCACTGATTAGTGCGTTTACAAACCTTTAGCTAGATACAGAGTGCTGATTGGTGCATTTACAATCCTTTAGCTAGACAACAAAAGTTCTCCAAGTCCCCACTAGATTAGCTAGACACAGAGCACTGATTGGTGAGTTTACAAACCTTGAGCTAGACACAAAGTGCTGATTGGTGCATTTACAAACCTTTAGGTAGACGTAAAAGTTATCCAAGTCGCCGCCCAACTGAGGAGCCCAGCTGGCTTCGCCTGGTGGATCCTGTGTCAGGGCCGCGGGTGGAGCTGCCCGCCAGTCCCATGCTGTGTGCCCACACTCTTCAGCCTTTGGGCGGTCCGGGCGCTGCGGAGCAGGGGTCGGCGCCCATCGGGGAGGCTGGGCTGCGCGGGAGCCCACGGGGAGGGGCATGGCGGGCTGCAGGTCCCCAGCCCTTCCCAGCTGGGAGGCAGCTCAGGCCTGGCGAGAATTCGAGTGCTGCAGGGCGGGCCGGCAGTGCCGGGGACCCAGCGCACTCTCCGCAGCTGCTGGCGGGGGTGCTAAGCCCCTCAGTGCCCGGGCCGGCAGCGCCCGCTGACCGCTCCAAGTGTGGGGCCTGCCGAGCCCGCACCCACCTGGAACTCGCGCTGGCCCGCGAGCGGTGCGCGCAGCCCGCGTTCCCGCCCTCGCCTCTTCCTCCACACCTCCCCGCAAGCAGAGGGAGCCAGCTCGGGCCTCGGCCAGCCTACAGTGCAGCGGTGGGCTGAAGGGCTCCTCAAGTGTGGCCAGAGTGGACGCAGAGGCCGAGGAGGCACCGAGAGCGAGCAAGGGCTGCTAGCACGTTGTCACCTCTCACTATCTCTCTAAACCTCCGTTTTTCTCTGTAGAGTAAGAACAATAATGGTAACTTCATCACAGTTATTGTGGGGAATATATAAAATAATGCATGTAAGGGCTTATCACAGCCCCTGCTAAATGCCCAAGAAGGGGCAGCTGCTGCAAATATCTAAGGCTGCTTGACTCTGAGGATTTTCTCCTCTGGCAATTACTAAGATTATGCCAAAGGTGGGAGATGCTGATTCCATAAAAGCAGCTCAGCTGTGATGGAGAACGCCTCTTCAGCAAATAACCTGCTAGAAATTATAAATATCAAATATCTCTTCTGGGAGATCTGAAGACAACCAAATTTCCTGAAGAACTGATGAATTTTAGGAAAGCCACAGAGAGATAAGAGACACATTAGCACAGAGAGGAAGTAACAGGAAGAGGGTTACTGGTTCCCGAAGTGCCCCTCATCCACTGGGGGATTATGGGAATTGCATCCATGTGATTTTCATCTACAAAGTTGACCTTGTTAGCCAGAGTAGCAGATAACAGGTGCCCCCGGTTGCCTACAGATGGCCCAGGGATTCTGTAGCCCACGCCATTTTAATGTCATTATTGAGGGAATAAGAACCAGAGGGGTCTGACCTCCTTTCCTTCCTTCTTGAGTGATTGACACTACCTGGAGTCCAGCTGGTAGCTCTGCATCTATGAGTGATTGCAGTGGAATCTGGCTGTGAAGAACTACACAATTTCCAGCTCTACAAGTTTAATTCCACTTAAATTACATCATGGAACTGGGGCGTGGATGCAGATGAGGTCCCCAAAGCACTTTTGAGTCTCAGTATTTATGTGTGAAACATGTTCTGGCAACCTCGCTATCGGTATCAGTAAAACACAATCATGCTCCCTATCAAACCTTCAAAACTGGATCCTGTGTTCCCGTACTGAAAACACCTGGGAACCACTCTCCCGGGCGAATATGTAACTATTTGAAGTTAAAAGTGCTGCCTGTTCTGCCCTGGGCTGTCAGATGCACAGGCTGTGAGTTGCCTGATGGCCCCATCTGCCTTTCTTCCAGCCTCCCCAGGAGAGTGGGAGCCCAGTGGTCTCCAATGATGTGAACCTCAGAAGACCAGTGCCCACTTTTGGAGAGTAAACGGTTTCAGAATGTGCCAGAATGAGCCAGTAATAAAATAGTGTATGTAATGGGAACCTCTGGCTCCTTGATTTGCCAAGATAACCTGACAGTAACATCTACGGAGAAATAATGGGATTTGGGTCCAATTAAAGGAAGATACAAACACTCCAACTATTCATTAACAATTTTTCTGCGCAGCCATATGAGAAAATAACAGTACACCTAACTCTTAAGGTAGTTGTCATGGGTTATTATCTTGTCCCTCTGCTATGAAGAAGGAGTTAATTTAATAAGAATCATTGCAGGAACTTGTTATTAGAAAGAATTTCTTCAAGAAAATAATAATGAGAATAATGACTTAACCCCATGAAATTCAAGCATATCTGTTTCTTATAGTAAGTTTAGCTTTTCATTTACTCCATGAGTAAATGAAAACACACCTATTTAATATTTTGGATGAATTACACCAATTTGTCAGAAGTGACACTGGTAACACATGAAAATCAGTTTAAAGATGAGATTAATTGCTTAAGTTGCCTTAGCTATATTTACATTTTAAAAACAGAAAAGACTAGTAAATGAGGTCAAATTGGCTTCTGACTGAAGCTAAAAATAGTTGTCATTCACAGTATTTTTCTGTTCAATAATGGGTAAAGTTAGTGCTCCTGGGAGAGTGACTGTATCATTGAGCACACCTAGAGCATTGCTTTAGGAAAAACCCCAGAGAGCAGAGCCTGTGGGTTCCCATGTAACTTGGATAGAGTTACCTGGCAAACACTCATAAGAAATGCCACACTGCCTCCCACCAGCCTTTGCTCCAGCCCACACATGTGTTCATCTTTTTCACCTGAAAAACGCAGGAACCATCTACAAAAGTGGGAAATCATTCAGGACCCAGGTGTTTTCTCCTTTAATACATTTTTGAGGATAAGATAACATTTCATCAATTTTGTACATTCTTACCCACAAAGGTAATCTAACAGTAACAACCAATAATCAGGATAAAAAATTAAATGTCATATTCCTATATATGTAGTCTCTGATACATTTTAATACAGAATCCTAACTAGAAGTTCAACCTGAGTGAGAACTTGAGTACTGAGAATTTTACTGTAATATAGGCATAGATTTTTTAAAATGAATAATATGTATCACTGGCTATTAAATGTGTAAGCAGCCACTGTTATCATCCTATGTCCACCTTCTTCCACTAGAGGGCCCCTCAACTAAATACATTGAAATGATGTGAATTTTTTTTTTTTTTTTAATGATGAAAAGATCAATATTCTTTTGAATCAAAAAGGCTTTTGAATCTATACCACTATGGTACATCAGTAGAAAGTTGCCTTACAGAAAAGCATGCAGATATTCGATTAGAGCTTTATAAGGCAGAGAACTATGACCAGAAGACAATGTCAACAAAATAAAAAATAGAAATATGCAGTGTTAATGATGAACGGAAACTTTTAAAAGAATAATAACATAACTTACAAACACTCTTACCTGTGTAAATGTTATATTTTAAGGGCTTATAAATAATCATAAACATTCTCAGTTTTATAGATGGAGAAACTGAGGCTCAAGGAGGGGAAATAGTTTGCCCAGGACAGGATCACTAGTTACTCTGTGGGGGCAGAGCCAGGCGCCCTAAGCCCCAGCTCAATGCTTTCTCCACTATTATCTAATATAACAGTATTCTCTATCTCTACCTATCCATCTATCCACCGTCTACAATAAGTAATTTTACCTCTGATTCTCTAGTCCTGGGAAAAGTCCCATACCACCTGACTTTTGGGTAATACTAAGGTAGGACAGCCATTTTCTTCACTGTTAGGTGGAACTATGTTCCTACTGCCACACACCTCTGTTCTTCCACGATGTCCCTGGCTTCTCCAAAAAGGCTGTCAACAGGTGAGCCGATGAACAAATGTGGCACATCCATGCAATGGAATAACACTCTGCAATACAAAGGCGTGGCCTATTGTGAAATGCAACAACATGGACAAGTCTTGAAAGCATGATGCTGGGTGAAAGGAGCCAGACATATAAGAATATGCACCGCAATTCGATTTATCTACAATCCTAGACAATGGAAACGGATCTTTTTGCACCAAAAGAAAATTGAGGTTGCCTGGAACCAGGTGGAGGGAAAAAGTGGACTGCAAAGGGGCAAGAGGAGACTCCTGGGGGTCAATCTTGATCATGGTGATGGTTTCACAGGCTAACACACTGTGCGAACTCATCAGATTGGACACTTTAAATGGGTGCCATTTATTTTAAATAAAGTTTATAACAAAGTTGATTTAAAAAAATAACCCCATGAGGCAGGGGCTATTAAAATCCCTATTTCATAGAAAATAGCAAATAATAATGGAATATATTTATTAAATGGGAGGATAAGAATAGTATCAACTTAAAAATAATAACATAATACACTAATTAAAATTAAATTATATAATGTGGCACTCGAGTTTACTTATCTAAAGATCTCTAAATATAAAATCTCATTGTCTAAAACCATCTAGATTATTTTTAAATTAACATATTTTAAAATTAAGGGCTAAGTACAGTAAAGTAGCTAAATATTAAATGCATCCCTTGATTAATTTCTATGCATGTATACACCCATGTAACTATCACTGAGATAAAGATATAGAAGATTCTAACAATGAGAAGACCTCCTTAGGACCCCTCCCAGTCAGTAACCACCCCCAGGAGTCACTATTCTGAAACCTATATCACCTTTGATTATTACTTTTATCTGTTTTTGAACTTCATCAAATTGGATACTTTAAATAGGTGCCATTTATTTTAAATAATAAGGTTTATAACAAAGTTGATTTTAAAAAGTAACCCCACGAGGCAGGTGCTATTAAAATCCCTATTTCATAGGAAAAAAGCAACTAATAATGGAATATATTTGCTAAATGGGAGAACAAGAACAATATCAACTAAAAAAAGAATAATATCAACACAATAAATCAATTAAAATTAAATTATATAACACAATACTTGAGTTTACTGATTCTAAAGATCATATGATTTGTGCTCTTTTGTGTCTGACAGTTTTCACTCGATATCATGTCTATGAAAATCATTCCTGCTGTTGTGCATATTAATTAGATGCTTCTTCTCGATGCTATGTAGTATTTCATTGCATGAATATACCACAATTTATTTAGCCACCTATTAGTGATAGATATGGGTTGTTTCTGATTTTGAGCTATTAAAATAAAGCCACTATAACATTTTTGAACACATCTTTTGGTGACAATGGGATCATAATTTCTGGTGAGTAAATATCAAGATTAGATTGCGGTGTCATAAATTTTTTAAAGTTGCATGTTTAGCTTTTGGTTGATTAGATAAAATATACAGGCATAAAATATAAGACTAATTAGTAGTTTTCCTTGCAAATTGTTTTTGTTATCATTAGGTAAGCAGGCGTTAATATCTTTCTCACACAGGGGTCTTTGGAAAACCTCCCAAAATGAATTTCAAGGATAACAGTTTTCCAGAATGTGACTTTGTCAAATGGTCCATGATGAGTTAAAATGAAGTTCATAGCAGGTATTTCTTCCCCTCTGGCTTTTCTCCCAGGACCCCACATACAATCATCCAAACCAGTGCTTCAACAATTTCACTTCTGCATGGGTGGCAGGAATGCTCTTTTCTAAGGAAGTAAGCTGTTTTTTTCCTGCCACTTCTCAGATCAGTCATACTTTCAGACTCATTTTTACCATTCAAGATAGATGGCCATAGCCATTAATTCATTCAGTTCATTAATTGGCCTAGGCTTTACCTTGAGAACTTAAGGTTCCCGTTGTGGCCCGAAGTTTTTCCTTTTCATCCATGTCTGAGCTTTTCCATCTCTGGCTTGAGTTTGAGGGTTCCCTGGATGCAAGTGCTACTTATGAGCAAAACAATATGAGGAATTCTTTTGAGTTTCTAAAACTATGAAAATAGTTATCAAAGGAAAATACTCAGTATATTCAGTTTTATCCATTAAATAATTTGAAATCATATATTTTGGCACTTTACAAAAGCTTTTAAAAGTTTTTGTTTATTTATAATTTTAGAGACAGGGTCTCACTTTGTCACCCAGGCTGGAATGCAGTGGCATGATCATAGCTCACTGCAACCTCAAACTCTTGGGCCTAGGCAGTCCTTCCACCTCCGCCTCCCAAGTAGCAGGCACACACTACCATGCCTGGCTTTTTTTTTTTTTTTTAGAGATAGGGTCTTGCTATGTTGCCCAAGTTGGTCTCAAACTCCTGGCCTCAAACTCCTCCCGCCCCAGTGTTGGGATTACAGGCATGAACCACTTAACCTGGACACAAAGATTTTTATATAACATCTCTTTCAACACAGACATAAGTACAGGCATACCTTGGAGACACTGGGACCACAGCAATAAAGGGAGTCCAAAGTATTTTTTTGCTTCCTAGTGTGTATAAAAGTTATGTGTGTGCTACACTGTAAGGGTGCAACAGTATTATGTCTATAAAACCAATGTGCATCCTGTAATTTAAAAATACCTTGTTGCTAAAAAATGCTAATGATCATCTGAACCTTCCGTGAGTCATAATCTTTTTGCTGCTGGAGGTCTTGTCCCAGTGTTGATCACTGACTGATCAGGGTAGTGGTTGGCAAAGGTGGGAGGCTGTGGCTAATATCTTAAAATAAGACAACAAGGAAGTTTGTTGCATCAGTTGACTCTTCTTTTCACAAAATATTTCTCTATAGTATACAATGATGTTTGATAGCATTTTACCCACAGTAAAACGTTTTCCAAATTCTAGCAAGTCCTCTCAAACTCTGCTGCTACATTATCAACTCAGTTTATGCAACATTCTAAATTCTTTGTTGTCATTTTTTTTTTCTTTTTTGAGACGGAGTCTTGCTCTGTCGCCCAGGCTGGAGTGCAGTGGCACGATCTCAGCTCACTGCAACCTCCGCTTCCTGGGGTCACGCCATTCTCCTGCCTCAGTCTCCCGAGTAGCTGGGACTACAGGCTCCCGACACCCCACCCGGCTAATTTTTTGTATTTTTAGTAGAGACGGGGTTTCACCGTGTTAGCCAGGATAGTCTCGATCTCCTGACATCATGATCCGCCCCGCCTCGGTCTCCCAAAGTGCTGGGATTACAGGCGTGAGCCACCACGCCCGGCCTGTTATCATTTCAACACTGTTCACAACACATTTACCAGGAGTAGATTCCATCTCAAGAAACCACTTTCTTTGCTCACCTATAAGAAATTCCTGATTCGTTCAAGTTTGAGCAAGAGACTGCAGCAATTAAATCACACTGTCAGGCTCCACTCTAATTCTAGTTCTCTAGCTATTTCCACGACATCTGCAGTTATTTCCTCCTCTGAAAGTTGAACCCCTCCAAGTCATCTGTGAGGACTGGAATAAACTTCTGAATTCCTCATAATGTTGGTATTTTGACCTTCTCTCATGCACATGGATGTTCTTAATGGCATCTAGAATGGTGAGTTCTTTCCAGAAGGTTTTCAATTTACTTTGCCAAGATCCATTAAAGGAATCACTATCCATGGCAACTATATCCTTATGAAATGTATTTCTTAAATAATAAGACCTGAAAATTGAAATTACTTTTTGATCTAAGGGCTGAAGAATGGATATTGTGTTAGCAGGCGAGAAAACATTAATCTTCTTGTATATCTCCATCAGAGCTCTTGGGTAACCAGGTGCATTGTCAGTGAGCAGTAATATTTTGAAAGGAATGTTTTTTTTTCTGAGCAGTAGGTCTCAACAGAGGGCTTAAAATATTAAATAAACTATGCTGTAAAAAGATGTGCTATTTATACACAAGCTTTGTTTTTTCATTTTTAGACGACAAGCAGAGTAAATTTAGTATAATTCATAAGGGCCTAGTATTTTTGGAATGGTAAATGAGCATTGGCTTTAATTTCAAGTCACCAGCTGCATTAGCCTCTAACAAGAGAGTCAGCCTATCCTTTGAAGCTTTAAAGCCAGGCATTGACTCCTCTCTAGCTATGAAAGTCCTAGATGGCATCTTCTTCCAATAGAAGGCTGTTCCATCTATAAATCGAAAATTTGTTGTTTAATGTAGCCACTTTCATCAATTATTTTCACCAGATCTTCTGGATAACTTGCTGAAGTTTCTACATCTACACTTGTTGCTTCACCTTGCACTTTTATGTTATGGAGACATCTTTCCTTAAATTTCATGAGTGAACCTCTGCTAGCTTCAATGGTTTCTTCTGCAGCTTCCTTCCCTCTCTCAGCCTTTGCAGAATTGAAGAGATTTAGGGCCTTGCTCTGGATTAGGCTTTGGTTTAAAGCAATGTTGTGGCTGTTTTGATTTTCTGTCTAGAATACTCAAACTTTCTCTGTATCAGCAATAGGCTATTTCACTTTCTTATAATTTTTATGTGTTCACTGGAGTAGCACTTTTAATTTTCATCAAGAATATTTCCTTGGCATTCAAAGCTTGGCTGTTTTGTGTATTATGAGGCCTACCTTTTGGCCTATCTTGGCTTTCAACACGCCTTCTTCACTAAGCTCAATCGTTTCTAGCTTTTGATTCAGAGTGAGAGATGTGCAACTCTTTCTTGCACTTCAACACTCAGAAGTCATTGGAAGGGTATTAATTGGCCTAATTTCAATATTGTTGTGTCTCAAGGAATAGCGAGGCCCAAGAAGAGAGGAAGATACAGGAATGGCCACTGCATGAAGCATCAGAATGCACTCAACATTGACTAAGTTCACCATCTTCTATGGGCATGGTTTTTGGCGGCACCCCAAATCAATTATAATAGTAATATCAAAGGTCACTGATCACAGATTATCACAACAGATATAATAATAATGGAACAGTTTGAAATACTGAGAGAATTACCAAAATATGACACAGAGACACCTGCTATAGAGCACATACTATTGGAAGAAATGGCGCTGATAAATTTGCTCAACACAGGGTTGCCACAAACCTTCAATTTGTAAAAGTTGCAATTATTTGCAAAGTGCAATAAAGTGAAGCTCAATTAAGTGCAGTATGCCTGTATTTGCATTTATCTGTCAGTGTGTCCACAAATAGATGCTTTAAAAATGAAAAAATAACTGAAATAATTCACTTTTTAAAATCATGGTAAAATACACAACATAAAATTTACCATCTTAACTATTAATAAGTTTACAGTTTAGTGGTAATTAAGTACATTCACATACATGCAACCATCACTACCACCCTTCTCTAGAATTCTTTCATCTTGCAAATGGGAAACCCATTACCCATTAAAAAATCACTCCCCATTCTTTCCTCCTTACAACCCCTGAAGATAACCACCCATCTTTCATTTCTATGAGTTTGATTGATTACTCTAGGTACCCCATATCAATGGAATCATACAATATTTGTTCTTTGATGACTGGTTGATTTCACTCAGCACAATGTCCTCAAATTTCCTTCATGTTGTAGCATGTGTCAGAATTTCTTTCCTTTTTAAGGCTGAGTAATAATCTGTATTATGTCTATACCACATTTTATTTATGTATTCATTCATTGGTGGACATTTGGGTCATTTTCACGTTTTTGGCTCTTGCAAGTAATGCTGCTAAGAACGTGGGTATAAATATCTGACTGAGTGTCTGCTTTCACTTCTTTGGGGCATATACTCAGAAGTGGAATTGCTGGGTCATGTGGCAATCTTGTAAAATAATTCAATTTTTTAAACTTAAAATATTTGTAATAATATTGTATGACTCTTATGATACAAAGGTTAAGAACAGGAAAAAGTACCTTATGATGATTAAAGTCAGAAAAGTGCTTACCTTTGAATGGGGAAGGGCTGTCTGGATATGAACCTGAGGGAACTCTCTAGGGTGATGGAAATGCTTGACATCTTGATCTGGAGAGATGTTACACATTATACATGAAAATGCACCCATCTGGACATTTATGTTTTGCATGCATTGTTATATGTAAATTATACCTAAAATCCTCCATTCTCAAAGGATGTTTAACAGTGATCTTTTCTTTTTCTTTTTTTTTTTTTTTTTTTTGAGACTGAGTCACGCCCACCACCACGCCTGGCTAATTTTTTGTATTCTTAGTAGAGACGGGGTTTCACCGTATTAGCCAGGATGGTCTCCATCTCCTGACCTCCTGATCCGCCCACCTCGGCCTCCGAAAGTGTTGGGATTACAGGTGTGAGCCACCGTGCCCGGTCTAACAGTGATATTTTTAGGGGGCTTTAACTCAGAAATTTCAGTGCCATGGTAATCCAGTCGGCCCTTCATGTTGGTCAGTGCCACATCTGCAGATTCAACACACTGCAGATAGAAAATATTTGAGAAAAAAACAAAGTGACAATACAACAATAAAAATAATATAAATAAAAGCAATAAAACATAGCAACTACTTACATAGCATTGACCTTATGTTAAGTATTTTGAGTAATCTAGAGATGATTTAAAGTACGCTGGAAGATATATGTAGGTTGTATGCAAATACCATACCATTTTATATAAGGGACTTGAGCATCTGAGGATTTTGATATCCTGGGTGGAGGGAGCCTGGAACCAATCTCTGAGGCTATCAAGGGACAACTATATCTCAATTTAATATGAATATAAATAAATAGATATGAAATACATTTTATATATTAAAGAACATTTACCATTACCTAATTAAGTACGGCATATTTTTCAACTCACCAAGTAGCTCCAGAAGGTTGTGGATATCATGCCAGAGTATAAATGCCCTTTTATAGGTAAATGTTTGCTTTTTCCTATAATTCCACAGAAAAGGAACAAGAAAAGAGAGGTTTCCAGGATATATTTCCAATTTAAACCACTGAAAAGCTTACATCAATAACAATTGAGGAAAGATCATAAATGCACATGTAAAATTTATTTTTAAAACTGGGTAATCTGTGTTTAAATGAGTCACTTTTTCAGTGTGGTTGTATTTTTATTCCACAATTTCAAGCATATACATCCTTGTGGCTGAAAGGGTTTTGTGACCATTAGGGTTGCCTGGCAAATAAATATGAAGAAATTACCTGCCCATACTTTTTCAATGAACAGATTGTCTAACTCACAGCAAGGTCAAAAGCAGAAAATTAGCAATAGTTCTTCACTCACTGCTAACCCAGCAAGATCATTCAGTCATTCTAGAAAAACAGATGTTATTTTAGCTTAGAATAACATATAACCAGTCCATTTATTTACCTCTCAGCACTAATGTAGGGAAAAAAGTGAGCTAACAGAAGGAGCCGTGGTCAAATAATAAAGGAAAAATAAGTTACAGGCTGCCCAATGAAATGATGAGAAGGAGAGTAAACTGAGATTCAACTTGGAAAATTCCATCTAGGAAAAAAGGAATCAGAAAAGATCTTCTGGAGGAGAGAATTAGAGATTGCATGTACAGGGTGTGTCTTGTCCATCAGCTCCTAAGTTCTTGAGGCCAGGAGCAGGGCCTTGTGATATGTTAGGAAGAAATAGTGAGTGCCATTGAGGCTTGCCTGTGTGTGCCTAAAAGAAATATTCAGTGCCCAGGTAAAATGGCAGGTGCAGACAATACAAAGCAGGACCAACAAGAAGGCAGAGACCTTTGTGTGTAATGACTGACCAAGAGGCTCGGGTGATGTTCTTGTAATGACAGAACACAAAGAAAAGGACCAGTTCTCATAAAAATTAGATTAGTTATGGTATAGAATACATTATTTTGTCTAGTGGGCCTGGTCACATCAGCTGTTTGTACAATCTTACACTGGGACTTTAATGAGCTCTCGTTCTCTCAAAACTGGGCTAAAACATTGGAGAACAGAAACTTCGGAGAACCAGAGTCCTAATTCTTCAAGGCATGTGTTCATACTAGTGTCAAGTTAACCCTCTGGTCACAACCACAGCAGCTCCTGGCTGCTATTTAGGAAACACAACGCTGATGCCTAATTACTGCAGCCTTTGCTGTTTATAATCGAGTTCTAAGCTTATTTACTAATTGAAACACTTGAATTGTAAGCTCACCTGCTTCCTCTTCTATAAACCCATGGAATAAAGTGGGCAGATGGAGGTGGGAGAAAACCCACTTTTGTCTTTAAATAGCTTTATAACAAGTTAATATTGAATTTTCAGAAAAGAATACTTAGTCCAGTCAGGCTGCTATAACAAAATAGCATAAACTGAGTGGATTTCAAACAACAGAAATTGATTTCTCACAGTTCTGGAGGCTGGGAAGTCCAAGATCAAAGATCAAGGTGCCAGCAGATTCCAAGTCTGTTGAGGGCCCCTTTTCTGGTTCAGAGATGATGTCTTCTTGCTGCATCCGTACAGAGTAGAAGATTGAGGGGTATCTCCCAGGCCTCATTTGTAAGGGCACTAATCCCATTGATGAGGCCTCTGCCCCCATGACCTAATGACCTCCCAAAGGCCTAGTGTCCTAAATACCATCACCTAGGGTGTTCAGATTTTAATATATGAGTTTGGCTGGGACACAAACATTCAGACCATAGCAAATACTCACAAGCTATGTAAGGGTAGAAAGAATCATGTTGCAGTGACTGTTGCTTTTTTGCTGAAAACCTCCTTAGAGTGTCACATATTCCTCAGAGGAAAAGCCAAAGTCTTTGTCATGATCTACTCTCCAACCCACCACCTCAGATCTGGCCTCCTCCTCACCCTTCTCTGACTGGGCTCCAGTCACCTGCCTCTATCCTGTCCTTACAGCAGAGCTGACCGCTGCCCCCTCCCCCGGCCCTCAGACTCAGGGCCTTTGCCCTGGCCCTTTCTCAGCCCACAGCTGTCTTCCCTACACAGTCACAGGGCTGAGCCTCAATTCCTCCAGAGATTCTCCCAAATTCCTGCTACCTCTACAGTTATCCCTTCCCCTGCCACCAAATACACAATTTCAGCACCCATCCCAGCCAATGCTTCCTCTCCTTCTTCTACTCTTCATTTAAAAAATCCTTAGCATTTATCACTATAAAGCATACATTATTTATTAATCAATGTGTTGTCTATTTCTCGGCATCAGAAGTCAGCTCCGGTGGGCAGAAGAGCTGCTCTTTCTCCTGATACAGGGGAGGCTCTGAACAAATATTTGTTGAATGCATGTGTGAAAAAACACTCACAAATCTACCACCCAGTCGAAGGATCAGGACAAACCTCCTGAGTGACCCTTCTCTATTCTACCCACTTCCCTGCCTGATCAGAAGTGGTCACAAATCTAAATACGTTTATCTCTCCCCTGCTGTGTTATACTTTGTGTGTTGTACAATATGTTTGTATCTCTAAAAACATACTGTTTGGTTTTGCATATTTCTGACTTTCTATAAAGGGAACAAACTACGTGCATTCTTCTGTGGCTCAGTTTTTTCATTCAACACAGTGTTTCCAAAACTCATCCATGTTGTGTGTCCATGTTGTGTGTAGCTTGGATCCAGTGTTCACCACTGTATAGTATTCTGTTGCATGATTACATCACAACTAATTTGGGGATATGTGGACGTTCGTAGTGTTCCTAGTCTTGACACAAAACGTGTTGCTGTGAACATTCTTATACATGACCCTGTGCAATTGTATATGTTTTTTCAGGTTACATATCTAGGAGCGAACTTGATATGTAGGGTCTTCCTAGGTTGGCCTTAGTCTTTACTGGATAATGTCAAATTATTTCCAAAGAGGTTGTTCCAATTTACATTCCCATGAGAAATGTGTAACTGTTTCAGTTCTACATCCGCACAGTAACTTGATGTTATCAGGCTTTTAAAAGTTTTGGGGCCGGGCGCGGTGGCTCACACCTGTAATCTCAGCACTTTGGGAGGCTGAGGCAGGTGGATCATGAGGTCCGGAGATCAAGACCATCCTGGCTAACATGGTGAAACCCCATCTCTACTAAAAATACAAAAAATTAGCCAGGCGTGGTGGCGGGTGCCTGTAGTACCAGCTACTCAGGAGGCTGAGGCAGGAGAATGGCATAAACCCACGAGGTGGAGATTGCAATGAGCCGAGATCAGGCCACTGCACTCCAGCCTGGGCGACAGAGCAAGACTCCGTCTCAAAAAAAAAAAAAAAGTTTTGGTCATCTGTTGCCAGTAAAACAGTCTGATCATTTCAATTAGTTTCCCTGGTTGCCAATGACCTTGAATTTCGTTTTGGGTTATTTGATTTGTTCCTCAACGAAGTGCCTTTTGACCATTTTTTATTGGGTTGGTTGTCTCCTTTTTATTAATTTGTAAACATCCCTTATATATTCTGGATGTAAATAATTTGCCAGTTATATGTTTTGCAATATATTCTCCCAGTTAAAGTATTGGATTTTTACTTTCTTTATGTTTTCTTTTCATGAACAGAAGTTTTTAATACTACTGTAATTGACTATATTATGTTTCCCTTTATGGCAGGGGTCCCCAACCCCCAGGGCCACAGACTGGTACTGCTCCATAGCCTGTTAGGAATCAGGCCTCACAGCAGGAGGTGAGTGGTGGGCAAATGGGTGAAGTTTCACCTGTATTTACAGCCATTCCTCATTGCTCACATTACTGCCTGAGCTCTGCCTCCTGTCAGATCAGTGGCAGCATTAATCTCGTAGGGGCACAAACCCTACTGTGAATTGTGCATGAGAGGGATCTAGGTTGTGTGGTCCTTATGAGAATCTAATGCCTGATGATCTGTCTCCCATCACCCCCAGATGGGACCATCTAGTTGTAGGAAAACAAGGTCAGGGCTCCCACTGATTCTACATTATGGTGAGTTGTGTAATTATTTCATCACATATTACAATATAGTAATAATAGAAATAAAGTGCACAATAAATGTAATGCGCTTGTATCATCCAGAAACCATCCTCCCGCCCTGGTCCATGGAAAAATTATCTTCCACAAAACCATTCCCTGATGCCAGAAAGGTTGGGGACCACTGCTTTATGGTCTATATTTTTTTTATATCTTATGAAAAACTTTCTCAATTCAGAAAATATATAGATATTTGGTGCTGTCTTCCAATTGTTTTATAGTTCTTCCTTTTACATTTGAGTCTCGAATCCACCTACAGTTGGTTTCTTTAGGTATCCTGTGGTGTAAGGGGTCAAACTTCCTATGTCTAACCAGCTGTCCATGCACTATTTGTTGAAATGCCCAATCTGTCCCCACTCATCTGCATCTGCCTGTTCAACAATGTATCATTCCTATATTTGTGTGGGTCTGTGTCTATTTTGTTTCATTAGTTTCCTTGTCTATTACTTTTTAAAACAATTTTCTACTATGTCAAGAACACTTAACATGAGATCTGCCTGCTTCACAGATATTTAAGTGTGTGACACAGTATCATTATCCACAGGCGCTGTGTTGTACAGCAGCTCTCTAGCATTACTCTCTCTTGCATAACTGAAACTTCATGCCCACTGATTAGCAACTCCCCATTTGCTATAGTAGAATGGCAACCATATTCTACTCTCTGTCAGTATTTATTCTTGATTAAAAAATGAACAAACAAAACTTTTGAAAGGAAGAATACAAAATTACTTCAACACAACGATAATACCTCTCAGGAACCAATGTTTAATGATGACAGGCTAGAAGTATTTTCATTTACACCCGAGGAAGCAAGGATGCTTGTCATTTATTATAATTTAAATTGTTCTGAATGTGCTAAATAATGCATCAGTTCAGTAACAAGCAGTTAAAACCAGCTGGAAAGAAGGAGGCAATATTCTCTTACTTCCAGATGCTATCACTATATCAAAAAAAAAAAAAATCATAGAAAACCATAAGAGAGTTCGGTAAGGTGGTTACTTGTAAAATTTATATGCAAGAATCAACAAACTTCATTCTACAGAAACAATTTGCATCATGAAAGAAGAAGTTCTATTCACAAAAACAAGACATGAAATATCTAGGAATCACAGTGGTAGCTAACAGCAAACACCTGTTGAAATGGGGACTTTTTTTTTTTTTTTACATTTATCACTTAATCCTCAAAACAAACTATGGGTTGGCATTAACATTATTACAATTATTTTGTAACTGAGAAAACTGAGCTTCAAAACGCATCACCAGCTCACTAAAGTCATTTCCAGAACACAGGAGAGTCAGGATTTGCACCAAAGATTGTGGTCTTAATGGCTAGAGACTGCCGCTCTACCTTTACAAAAAAAAAAAAAGCTATAGAACTCCACTAAAGTATTACACAAGCACCTGACTCAGTGGAGATATGTCTTGAAGAAGATGGCCGTGTATCATAAAAGGTGTCAGTTCCTACCAAATTATATTTGAATTAAATGCAAACCCAACAAAATGTTGACAGGATTTTAAAAATATAACAACTTTATTGATACATAATTTATATCAGAATTTTTTTCTTAATTCACTGGGTGATTCTAAATTTTGGAATTCTGAATGTGGAAATTCTGATAAAAGGGGGTAACTTGCCATACCTAATACCAGGGTATGCTGGGAAGCCACAGTTATTATTAAAATAATGAGGTAGAGGGATAGACATAGACCAGGGTTCTCAACTGGGGACAACTTTGCTCCTCAAAGACATTTGGCAGTGGCTGGAGGTATTTTTTGTTACAATTGAGGGATGCTCAGTTGTGTATTACTGACATCTAGAGGATGGAGGCCAGGGATGCTGCTAAGGATCCTACAATAATGCACAGGACAGCCCCCCACTCCCACCTGCCAATGAATAACTAGCTCAAAAATGTCAATAGTGCCAAGGCTGAGAAACTAAAATAGACAAATGAACAGCAGAAAGTAGTGAATCTAGTATTAGACCTATAGCAATATAAACTAGTATAAAGATATCATTAAATCAATTAAATGGAAATTGATGGATTTTAGATAATTAGTGAATGGTTTTTTTAAAATAAAGCTAATCTTAATCTCAGTTGAATGATAAGTGCATAAAAATTTAAAAAAAAAATCTCCACAAGATAAAAACAAAGACAAAATGCAAACCACAATCTGGGAAATATATTTGTAACATATATGTCAATCAAAATAATATCCATGATATACAGAGAGTTTTTACAAATCAATAAGGAAAACACAAACCATCCAGATACAATAAATAGGTAAAGAGATAAAATACACAAACAAGAAATTTGGAACTTAAATATATATATGAAAAATTACACATAAAATAGAATTAAATATAGTAATGACAATGCAAATTAAAGTGAGATATAATTTTGGGAAGAAATAAAACTGAAAGCCTGCAATGACCGAAGGCACAGGCTTTTGAGTTCAATATCCTAGGAGCAAATCTTACAGTGTCCTCTTTCACTAGTAGTCATATGTATTTCCAGCAACGTAAACCTTCTCTTTTCCAATCTCACAGGAAAGCTACAAAGGGCATCTACCAAAGGTGTGGTTACATAATGAATAGTCTGAATTTATGTTGCCCACATGCTGGATAAACAGCTTTCCTTTCCTAGACTGACCTTGTTTGACTGTATAAATCTGTACAAATTCAATCTTCCTGGTGAAAATTCACTAGAGGCAATATCAGGAAATTTTATTAGCTGTAATGATTTATTTAGGCCTCTAGAGTGCCATTTATTTCCCAGCAGAAAAATAGTTTAGAGTATTTCAGTATTTCATTATTCACTGATTTCCTTCTAAAGTCCATTAAAAGTTTAAGTAAAAAAAAAATCTACTGATCTGCCAACATCCTTAATGGCTTGGGCAGCACTTACGAATATTTCTGAAGAGATAGTATTTGTGCATAACCATAATATCCTAAAAGAGCTTTTCTATATTAGAAAAAAATCCTTCTCCATTTGCTATCCTTAAATTACCTAAAATTCATGATTTGGTAGGGTACTTGAATATATCCATCGTTATTTATCATACCTATGGGAATTGTCATTTCTAGGCAGCTGGAGGTCAATTGAAACCCCAAACCTCAGTGCAGATTTACCCAGTGCTCCCTGGGTCCCCAGACATCATTTATGTGAGGCTGAAGTTGCCTAAGGGGCCAGTACACAGAGGGCACTCACATATCATGGGCAGCCACTTGATCTTGCCACCCAAAGCTATTCTCCTCCAGTCTCCACAGCACATCACATCTCGAGATAGCTCAACCATGGTCACCCTTGACTTGCTTAGGTCCCCATCAGTCACAGGCGCCCACAGGAAGAAAGACAGGTCTCTGGGGTCTGTTCTTTCTGACTCTAGGGATCTTGCTGATGCCTGTGTGCTGTGTGGAAGCAGGACTTAGGAACAAAAGCACTTGGGAAAGAAAAGACTCCTTGCAAAGAACTGTCAAGGAAGTAATTCTTTAGAAAAACTGGTCCATTAAGTAAAACACCCAACAGGTATGTATTTATTTATTTATGTAAATGTATGGGGTACAAGTGTAATTTTGTCACATGCATAGATTCCTCAGTAGTGAAGTCAAGGCTTTTAGAGTATCTGTCACCTGAATAACAAACATTGTGCACATTAAGGAATTTCTCACTGTCCCCCTCCTCCTGCTCCCTTGCTGTTTCAAGATCCCATTTTCTATCATTCCACACGCTATGTCCATATGTACACATTATTTAGCTCCCACTTCTAAGCAAATCCAGTATTTGTCTTTCTGTGTCTGACTTGTTTCACTTAAGATAATGGCCTCCAGTTCCATACATGTTGCTGCAAAAGACATAATTTCGTGTTGTTTTTTTTTTTTGAGATGGAGTCTCGCTCTGTCGCCAGGCTGGAGTGCAGTGGCGGGATCTGGGCTCACTGAAGCTCCACCTCCTGAGTTCACGCAATTCTCCTGCCTCAGCCTCCAGAGTAGTTGGGACTACAGGCACCTGACACCACGCCTGGCTAATTTTTTTTTTTTTTGTATTTTTAGTAGAGACGGAGTTTCACTGTCTTAGCTAGGATGGTCTTGATCTTCTGACCTCGTGGCCTGCCTCGACCTCCCAAAGTACTGGGATTACAAAGTACGTAAGCCACCACACCTGGCCAATTTCATTCTTTTTAGTGGCTGAATAGTATTTCACTGTGTATATACACCACATTTTCTTTATCCAGTCATCCCCAACAGGTGTTTAAACACCAGATTGCCACCAGGTTTACATTAGTCTTTTAATGTCAATCACAGTCACAAAAATGAGGCTATGTCTCTAGCGAACAGCTCTGCAAACGTTAAGGGTAAAGGTACTCCTCTTAGGGAACTAATTTAGAGGACGTGCTCAAGATCTTCCACGGGTCTCCCAGCTTCCCTGGGATATGTTCCACGTTCCTCACCATGGCTTTCTAGGTTGGTTGTTTTGCTCCCTCACGTCATTACCTCTCACTTTCTGCCTTGCACTCTGGCTCTGGCCACGTTGCTGTTTTTCAGATAAGCCTAAGAGGCTCCCATCTCAAGCAACCTTTTACCGATTGGACAAATGAGCATGAGTTTGAAAGCCTGAGAAACAAGGACTTGCAGAGAAACAGTTGTTCCTGTGTCTTCCCATCTGGACCCCAGAGAGGATAACAAAAGAGATTCCAAGAATGATTGGGTAGTGGAATTCCCCAAGGGCCCTGGAGACACATGGCAGAGTTGCTCAGCTCTCCTCTCACCTTTCTTTTGCTCAGTCAGGAACATTATTTCCTCCCCACTCCCCATCCTCA
This sequence comes from Papio anubis, assembly GCF_008728515.1. Classification (NCBI taxonomy): domain Eukaryota; kingdom Metazoa; phylum Chordata; class Mammalia; order Primates; family Cercopithecidae; genus Papio; species Papio anubis. The sequence goes on from NC_044986.1 coordinate 16,738,255, forward strand.
TATTCCCCCATCCCCCACACACCTGGCAACACTCACCAATGGCCCACCCAGCGACCCTGGTATTCAATCAGTATCTATCTATCTGTAGCAGAATTCCCTCCTGAGCGTGAAATCTTTCCCTTTGCTGCTGTCCTCCAGTCCCGCCCCCACGGCACTATTTTTTTCCCCAACTTTCTTTTTTTTGAAAAAAAATTTTCACAGCACGGTCTTGCTATGTTGCCTGGGCTGGTCTCAAGCACCTGGGCTCAAGTAATCCTCCGCATCAGCCTCCCAAGGCAGCTGGAACTACCCTGTGCCTAGCTTCAAGCATCTTTTGAGTAGTCTCTATTTTCTTAGTGAGCTATGAAGATGTCTGAATACGCTCACAGATTCAGGACTTCATCAGGATGGGAGGTGCCACAGGGCCTTTTTTTTTTCACAATATCTCAAAAAATATATATATCAGCTGCAGTTATATAAGGTAGGCTACATCCTGGACCTTTAAAATGGCAACGTCTTCTCAAATGCCACTACTTAGTAAAAGGAATCAAAAAAGGAAAGACATAAAATTCCTGAGAATCTATGGAGACAGCTTGGTCATTGTGAGCTATGCTAAAAAAGAAGAAAAAAAGCCTAATAGTTTGTGCCAACTGTTTCTTTTGTTCCATACCTAAGATAGCTGGGTGATCAATCTCTGTTTCTCAGCTTTGGCTGTGTATTGGAATGACCTGAAGATCTGTAAAGAAAACATTGATGCCTGGGACCCATTCCCAGGGATGCTGGTGAAATTGGGCTGGAGGATGGGCTGGGATTTTCAAAGCTTCCCAAGAGAGTCTGGTGTATATCTTTATATCATCAGCTGGTATAATGTTTGATTAAATTATACACCTATATTAAAAGTGTAAGTGGTAAATATGTTTCAGAACACACAGACATACTGAGTCACTGTGGAATCACCATGCTGCAGACACCTGTTGATGTTTTACAAGGAGAGTGATGAATATCTGAGAATCCAGCCATTCTTACATCCTCAATTGAGCATGTTAAGGAGGTTTCTTCTTTATTCTTAAAAATATGCCTATTGGGCAGCAGGGCATAGGGCTGGAGGGGGAGAATGGGGAAAATTATTGAGTAATGAGAAAGAATCACATCTTGGGCATCAAGCAGTTTCTCACCATAGTCTTCTCTTCTTAAAAATTATACTTTTTCCCCTCAGCATTAAAAACTATGGTATTTTATCCAAGAAGTGAGAGGTTCAGTCTATTCAAGAAAATAAATCTATTGCTAAGATCATTCATTGGAAATAATGGAACAGACATCATTGGGATATTGAACATGCTTTTTTCTTCTTCAACATGAATACACTTCCCTTCAGAACTGGAGTTCTTTTCTTCATACAGCATGCTAAACACATATTCTGTGGCCATCATACTGTCATACTGAAACTTTCGCAATCTTTCTCAACACCATGTCAGTACCAGAAGGCATTTTGTAGACCAACTGTTCTTTGTGCATTCAGCCATGCATGAACTGGCATTCTGGTGCCACATTTTTCAGTTGTGTCCTCACAGCCTCTTTGCTGCAAACACAGCTGGTGTTGCCTGTTCTGATCCCAGTATACCTCTTCCAGTTTATCTTATGGCTCACACACCAACCATTGAGCTGGGTGGAAATCTTTACTCCTTTTGGCATGGGCCTTCCACAATACAGAGGACAAAAAGTCATCGAACACTTCTGCCTCGTACTACTTTACATATCAATGGTTTTGTTACAACTGTATAAGCCTGTTGGCGTGCAGAAGTGATAGTAATTCCACATGGTATACTAGTGATGTGATGCAACATCCAACAGCTTCATCTGAAAAGGCATTTAAGGCATTTAATCGATAGCTTATTTTGTTTACCCAAAAGTATTTGTCACTGACTTTGAGACTGGTTTTACAAGCTCCTTTGTGATACCGTGACTTGCACCTGTTTTTGCTATAAGGACTGCAACACTGAATGATGCCTGTGTACTCTTGAACTCATCTCCTATTTATAAACCTCATGCTGGAAGGTATTATTTTCTGCTTGTTTAAAAAATAATACACTTAGGCTGGGCGCAGTGGCTCACGCCTGTAATCCCAGCACTTTGGGAGGCCGAAGCAGGCGGATCACGAGGTCAGGAGATTGAGACCATCCTGGCTAACACGGTGAAGCCCCGTCTCTACTAAAAATACAAAAATTAGCTCGGCATGGTGGAGGGCGCCTGTAATCCCAGTTACTTGGGAGGCTGAGGCAGGAGAATGGCGTGAACCTAGGAGGTGGACCTTGCAGTGAGCCAAGATCTGGCCACTGCACTCCAGCCTGGGTGACAGAGCACGACTCTGTCTCAAAATAAATAAATAAATAAATACACTTAATAAAGAGGCCACCACATTTTGCTTAAATATGTCATGAGAATGTCAAAAATTTGACGCAACTGCTGGAGAAATGTTTATACACTCTAGACCTGAAGGAAGATGGAAAAGGTTTTGCTGTTCAGTTGGCTTCTCTCATGCTTTCAGATTCGTTCGGGCCCAGGCTGGGCTTTGGTTTTGCTTCTGTGCCTGGTACTTACACTGCTGTTGTCATCTCTGATTTCCCCTCTCAGTGAACAACTTTGGAGCCACTGATTCTTTCTAGGGAATCGGGGATGTAACAAACACAGGAAACAAACACAGGAGTAACAAGAAATTGTGCAAATTAACAAGCTCAATTGAAGAATAAACCCACAAAAGGTTTGAGAAGACATTAACTTGAGAGGCTTGCTACTAATTAAAATGCTTGCTGAGGCCAAAGGATGGATTCTATCCTCAGAGCACATTATTAAGAAGGAAGCAGGAGTTCCAAGGAAATGATAGTAAATGTTGCATTTCCTATTTGTCAAGTGCATGCAAACAACATTGTTACATTCCTTCATTCCTCTGAAACTTCCAAGCTAAATGCTCACCTCTTGATGGAACCCTCTCTGTGAAATGTGGGACAGTGAACCCCGCGAGGCTGAGGGCCATGTATACTTTCTTCTTTTGAACCCTGCTGCCAAACATGGGACCTGGACATGAGCAACTCTATAAATACTTGAAGTAATGAGCACACACACCATTGTCAGCCTGAGATACAGGAAGTGTTCGTGATTTCTCACTTTATCACCACTTGCCACTCTCAGGTCCTTAGTGGATATTAAGAAGGAGCTGCAAACAAATCACCTTTTCCTGCCTACTCAAAGTGCGCAGGGGATAATAGTAACACCGGAGCCAAGGATGACAAATCATTTTTGCGTGTCAACAATAATTAACTGGTTGTGACTGCCCGGATCATGGGAGTGAGAAGGATTCTGAGGTCACATTTGATTTCAGTGGGAAGAGGATGTTGATCAATTAGTCGCAGGGCCATTGGTTGCGAGTAAAAAATGATATTACATTGGCTATGCGTTTTCCATTCCCATCGTTAGTGAGTTATTTTGACAGTAAAAAGCTAAACACTTTACATGCTGATGGTGGAATGGAAGGTGCCAGCAATAAGGTGGAGGAGTGATTGAAGATATCAGCCTTTCGATGGATTCTCCAAAAATCCCAAGGCTTTACCTGCCTACAGTCTGCTCCATACAGGGTATTAGATGAGGCTTTGGGGACAATAACAGACAGGCCAATGGTTCCCTTATCTGGATGAACATCAGAAATACCTGTGAAATTTTATAAAATCAATTCCTCAACTGAGATCTATTGGATCACATGATCAGGGGCAGTATTTGGGGTTCAGTATTTTTTAAAAAATTCTTTTATTACTCAGATGCACATACAAATTTGAGAAACAGTGATAGACATCTACTGGGGGAACTGAAATCTGAATCGTTCCCAGTAAGATCACTAGGAAGCTGTTTGTCAAAGCCACTCCTTAGGGATTCTATGCAGCAATGCTAGGTAGTGTATTTCACGACTCTGATATCCAGATATCTGGTTGTCTGTCTTTTTGTGATATTAGTAGCCAATGATAATCATTGCCTAGATACTATAATTCTTTAAGGTTTGAAAATAGTGGTATCCTAATTATATAATTGGTATTTCATGTATTATCTAGAATATTTCTATAAAGAGGAATTTGCCTCTCTAATTACTATTACTTGCCACTTTAATAACTAATTGCTGTGATTTACAATTCATATAGGAAAGGCAGGAACAATGATTTACCATTAATTTGCCAATTTTCAAAGCAATGAGTTTATCATCCTCCAAAGGTGATGAATAAACTTTTTTGTTTTGATTTCTAGCATCGTTTTGAACTCATGAGTAAACAAATTTTTAAATGTTTCCATCTACGGCCATTGCCATATGACTACTGTTTACTGATGCTCATAGTGTCCCATCTGCAATAAGTATGAGCCTCTTTAAGTCAGCTCCTTAGTCTCTGTAACGTGACCCTGTAATCCTTGACGGTTTCTTTGCTTTCAGGTCAGACAAGATGTGCTGGCCTTGTCTTCAACCTGAAGTCAGCCATTTCTCCAAGACGCTTTGGTTATTTTTATCAGGAAACGGCAAGTGGAGGTCACAATTTGGGTGCTAGGGTGCTCATCACTACTGGACTGGTTATTGTTTCGAGGCCTTTAAATATGCCTTTCCAAAAGCTTTTTATTTTAGAAAAAGAGAAAAATAGATTATGAGTTCCCATTGGAATTCCACTTCAGTACTAAAGGATTTTATGTAATCTCATTAACCTTGCATCTGTATATCCTTTCTTTCTCCTTGCCAGAAGTACTGGTTCTCAATGACATCAACTTAATTTTGATTTGTTTTATCCTACAATGGTCTCAAAATAACAACACAGGCATCAGTCTCAAAATGGCAATATCAACACCAGCAACAACAATATAAATACTGAAAAGAGTTTATGTGGTTTTTCCTCACAGGTCTTTTTATCCTTCAGGTTTTCCCACTGGGGAAATAAGTCAAATGACCTATAAAATCACTTGCAGTGGTTTGTCTTTATGTGATTATGCAAATCAGCCAGATACACACTGAAGTTCATTTATTTCATATGGAGTCCAATATTTAGGGATTGCTTTCTTTATCTTTTTCTTTTTCTTTTCTTTTTTTTTTTTTTTTTGAGATGGAGTCTCGCTCTGTCACCCAGGCTGGAGTGCAGTGGTGCGATCTCTGCTCATTGCAAGCTCTGCCTCCTAGGTTCATGCCATTCTCCTCCCTCAGCCTCCCAAGTAGCTGGGACTAGAGGTGCCTGCCACCACGCCCAGCTGAAATTTTTTTTGTATTTTTCGTAGAGACGGGGTTTCACTGTGTCAGCCAGGGTGGTCTCGATTTCCTGACCTTGTGATCTGCCCACCTCAGCCTCCGAAAGTGCTGGGATTACAGGTGTGAGCCACCGCGCCCGGCCAAGGATTATTTTTCTATTAGTTTATTTTGTTATATAATCATGTAAAATACCTACATGTTTCCAAAATGAAATCTACAAAACAAAGTAGATTCAGAAAAGTCGGGCTTTCTCTGTCCTTTCCTACATTATTTCTCTCCACACCATTGGTAATTTTTTTTTTTTATTTAAAAATTTTGCTTTCATTTTCTAAATGCAGGTAAATAATTGTGTGTGTGTGTGTGTGTGTGTGTGTGTGTATACACATACACATTCTTTTGTCTCGTTAATATGTTTTGGAAAAATCAAGCCACAAATTGAAAATATAAAAGGCATATTCTTTAGGTAAAATATATAAAAAATTATGTATATATAATATTGAGTTCAATATTTAGGGATATATATATATATACACACACACACACACACACACATACATAAATATTTTTGACCAAGTGTGATGGGCCATTCCTGTAATCCCAGTACTTTGGGAGGCCAAGGCAGGAGGATTCCTTAGGTCAGGAGTTTGAGACCAACCTGGGCAACATAGAGAGATCCAGTCTTTACAAAAAAATTAGAAATTAAAAAGCCAGATGCGTGGACATGGTGGCATGTTCCAGTAGTCCCAGCTACCTAGGAGGCTGAGCTGGGAGGATCATTTGAGCCCAGGTGTTCAAGGTTGCAGTGAGCTATTGAGAGGTGAAGCCAGCTGGGCTTCTGGGTCAGGTGGGAACTTGGAGAACTTTTCTGTCTAGCTAGAGGATTGTAAATGCACCAATCAGCGCTCTGTAAAAACACCAATCAGCACTCTGTGTCTAGCTAAAGGTTTGTAAATGCACCAATTAGCACTCTGTAAAAATGCACCAATCAGGCAGGGCGTGGTGGCTCACGCTTGTAATCCCAGCACTTTGGGAGGCCAAGATGGGCAGATCATGAGGTCAGGAGATTGAGACCATCCCAGCTAACATGGTGAAACCCCGTCTCTACTAAAAATATTTTAAAAATTAGCAGGGCATGGTGGTGGGCGCCTGTAGTCCCAGCTACTCAGAAGGCTGAGGCAGGAGAATGGCGTGAACCCAGGAGGCGGAGCTTGCAGTGAGCCGAGATCAAGCCACTGCACTCCAGCTTGGGTGACAGAGTGAGACTCTCTCTAAAATTTAAAAAAAAAAAAAAAAGCACCAATCAGCACTCTGTGTCTAGCTAAAGGTTTCAGCACTCTGTAAAAATGGACCAATTAGCACTCTGTAAAGTGGACCAATCAGCACTCTGTAAAATGGACCAATCAGCAGGATGTGGGCGGGGCCAAATAAGAGAATAAAAGCTAGCCACCAGCCCAGCAGTGGAAACCTGCTTGGATCCCCTTCCACACTGTGGAAGCTTTGTTCTTTCACTCTTCACAATAAATCTTGCTGCTGCTCACTCTTTGGATTCGCACTACCTTTATGAGCTGTAACACTGCAAGAGTCTGCAGCTTCATTGCTGAAGTCAGCAAGACCTCAAACCCACTGGGAGGAACAAACAACTCTGGATGCGCCACCTTTAAGAGCTGTAACATTCACTGCAAAGGTCTGCGGCTTCACTCCTGAAGTCAGCGAGACCAGGAACCCACCGGAAGGAAGGAACTCTGGACACATCTGAACATCTGAAGGAACAAACTACAGACACAGCACCTTTAACAACTGTAACACTCACCGTGAGGGTCCACGGCTTCATTCTTGAAGTCAGCGAGACAAGAACCCACCGGAAGGAACCAATTCCGGACACAGTATGATCATGTCACTGCATTCCAGCCTGGGTGACAGAGTGGGGTCCTGTCTCTGAAAAATAAAATGAAAGCATAAATTTTTCTTCAGCAAATATTACCATTTAACAGCACAGGCACACAGTGCCTTGGCAGGGAGAGCCTCCAAAAGTCAATTTGAATAGGGCACCTGGAGAATGAATTCTGCAGTCATCCTATCAAGATATAAATGATGACAGGTAGAAAAAATAAGACGCTGTGGGTTTTCACTCTCATTTATTGACTGTTGACCAAAGCAGTGAGAGAAACAATAGATATATAGATATGTGTTTTGGAGCATCACTGTTCATTTAATTCCATTATTTAGAACCTGATGCTTCCCTATGATGCTGTTATGACATATTGGCTGCAGATTCTTTCCCAAATGGATCCACAAACTTCCCCCCAAGTAGAGTTTCACTCCCCTAGTTTCTCTGCCTTACTACTGTTAATTCATTTGCACATCATTCCCCCATCCCTCATTTTACCTACATTGTCATTAAAGTGGTTCATTGCCATGGCAACTAGAAATCGTGAACCCGCATTTTAGGTTCAGTAAAACCCTGTACTCTATTTGGTCAGATTCCAGGTATTTTTTTGGTTCTTATCACTCTTGTGGTCCACAATGTGTAAAACATTCACCTTTTTGCAGTACCACTGACACTGGAGCCAGACTGCTTGGGTCTGCCCCCTGTTTCTGCCATAAACCAACTGTGTGATCTTTGGCTAGTTACTTAATCTCTCTGTGTCTCAAGTGCCTTATCTGTATATACCTCATAAGGTTGTCATGAAAACTCAATCAGAAAATGCCTGACCGGGCACAGTGGCTCACGCCTGTAATCTCTCCACTTTGGGAGACTGAGATGGGTGGATCACGAGGTCAGGAGATTGAGACCATCCTGGCTAACAAGGTGAAACCCCATCTCTACTAAAAATACAAAAAAAAAAAATTAGCCAGGCGTGGTGGCAGGGGCCTGTAGTCCCAGCTACTCGGGAGGCTGAGGCAGGAGAATGGAATGAACCCAGGAGGCGGAACTTGCAGTGAGCTGAGATTGCACCACTGCACTCCAGCCTGGGGGACAGAGTGAGACTAACTCTCAAAAAAAAAAAAAAAAAAAAAATTGTCCAAAGCTCTTAGAATTGTAGCTGACACGGTCCTATATCTAGAAAACCCCATTGTCTCAGCCCAAAAGCTTCTTAAGCTGATAAGCAACTTCAGCAAAGTCTCAGGATACAAAATCAATGTGCAAAACCCACTAACATTCCTATACAACAACAGACAAGCAGAGAGCCAAATTCATGAGTGAACTTTCATTGACGATTGCAACAAAGAGAATAAAATACATAGGAATATAGCTAACAAGGGAAGTGAAGACCTCTTCAAGGAGAACTACCAACCACTGCTCAAGGAAATCAGAGAGGACACAAACAAGTGGAAAAACATTCCATGCTCATAGATAGGAAGAATCAATATCATGAAAATGGCCATACTGCACGAAGTAGTATATAAATACTATTCCCATCAAACTACCATTGACATTCTTCACAGAACTAGAAAAAAACTATTTTAAAACTCATATGGGCCTGGGTGTGGTGGCTCACACCTGTAATCCCAGCACTTTGGGAGGCCAAGGTGGGTGGATCACCTGAGGTCAGGAGTTCCAGACCAGTCTGGCCAACATGGTGAAACACCATCTGTATTAAAAATACAAAAGTTAGCTGGGCATGGTGGTGTGCATCTCTAATCCCAGCTACTTGGGAGGCAGGGTCAGGACAATCAGTTGAACCTGGGAGGCAGAGGTTGCAGTGAGCCAAGATCATGCCACTGTACTCTAGCCTGGGTGACAGAGCAAGTCTCTATCTCAAAATAAATAAATAAATAAATAATAAAATAAAACTCACATGAAATCAGAAAAGAGCCTGTATAGCCAAAGCAATTCTAAGCAAAAGAACAAAGCTGGAGGCATCATGTTACCCAGCTTCACACTATAGTACAGGGTTGCAGTAACCAAAACAGCACAGTCATAGTACAAAAACAGACATATAGACCAATGAAACAGAATGGAGAACTCAGAAATAAGACCACACATCTACAACCTCCTGATCTTTGGCAAACCTGACAAAAACAAGCAATGGGGAAATCATTCTCTATTTTAAAAATGGTGCTGGGAGAACTGGCTAACCATACACAGAAAATAGAAACTGGACCCCTTCCTTACACCTTATACAAAAATTAACTCAAGATGGATTAAAGACTTCAATGTAAAACCTCAAACTATAAAAATCCTAGAAGAAAATCTAGGCAATACTATTCAGGACAGAGGCAAGGGCAAAGATTTCATGATGAAAATATTGAAAGCAATTGCAACAAAAGCAAAAACTGACAAAGGGGATCTAATTAAACTAAGGAGCTTTGGCACAGCAAAAGAAACTATCATCAGAACGAACAGACAACCTACAAAATGCGAGAAAATTTTTGCAACCTATCCATCTGATAAAGATCTAATATCCAGAGTCTACAAGGCACTTAAACAAATTTACAAGAAAAAAACAACCCCATTAAAAAGTGGGCAAAAGACCTGAACAGACACTTCTCAAAAGAAGACATTTATGCAGCCAACAAACATGAAAAAAATCTCAATATCACTGATTATTAGAGAAATGGAAATAAAAACCACAACAAGATACCACCTCACACCAGTCAGAATGGCTATTTTTTATTAAAAGTCAAGAAATACCAGATGCTGGTGAGGCTATGGAGAGATAGGAACACTAACACAGTGTGGCGATTCCTCAAAGACCTAGAACCAGAAATATTATTTGACTCAGCAATCCCACTACTGGATATGTACCCAAAGGAACATAAATAATTCTATTATAAACATATATGCACGCGTATGCTAATTGCAGCACTATTCACAATAGCAAAGACATGGAATCAACCCAAATGCCCATCAATGATAGACTGGATAAAGAAAATGTGGTACATATACATCATGGAATACTACACAGCCATAAAAAGGAATGAAATCATGTCCTTTGCAGGGACATGGGTGGAGATGGAAGCCATTATCCTCAGCAAACCAATGTGGAAACAGAAAACCAAACACAGCATGTTCTCACTCATCAGTGGGAGCTGAACAATGAGAACACATGACACAGGAAGGGGAAGAACACACACCGGGGCCTATCGGTGGGAGGGCGGTGGGAGGAGAGAGCATCAGGAAAAATAGCTAATGCATGCTGGGCTTAATATTTGGGTGATGGGTTACTAGGTGCGGCAAGCCACCATGGCACATGTTTACCTATGTAACAAACCACACATCCTGCACATGTACCCCAGAACTTAAAATAAAATAAAATAAAACAAGGAGACTAACTAAATGAAGGGATATATCATGATTATGAATTGAAAGGGTCAATATTGTAAGCATGTTAACTTGTCCTAAACAAGCTATATGGAAATAGGAAAGGGAAAGAATAACAATTTTGAAAAAATATTTTAAAGTTGGAAGGACTTCTATTGTTAGATCTAGATCTAGATATTAATTATAAAGATACAGTAATTAAAACTATATAGTGTTGACACAAAGGTAGACCAAAAGATCAATGAAACAGAAGCGTCCATAAGCAGACCCACAGATATACAAGCCATCTTATTTATGTTAAAGTACCAATACAATTCAGTGACAGAATAAATGATCTTTTCAATAAGTGGATCCACTAGATATGCAATTGAAATGGGTCTTCACCCTGCCTCATACCATACACAAACATTAATTGCTTGGTTCTAAAAATAAAACACTGGAGCTTTTATAAGATAACATGGGAAAATATCTGCATGAATTTAAGTGGTAAAATTATTTCTTAATCAGAACATAAAACTCTAATCATTAAGGGAAAGTTTGATAAATCAAACTTAAAATGGATTAGAATTAAGAATTTTTATCCATCAAAAGATTCTATTAAGAGAATGAAAGGGTAAAAGGCAAGATACAGACAGGGAGAAAATATTTGCAGGACATATATCCAACAAAGGAGTCACATTCATAATATATAAAGAATTCCTACCAATCAATAAGAAAAAGATGGAAAGAGAAACCAATAATGGGCATAAATGGTTAATAATGACTTTACTAAGAAGGACATGTAAATGTCCTATAAAAATATGCTGTAGATCATTTGTCAAAATATTCTGTAGATCATTTGTCATCAAAGAAATAAATTAAAACCAAAATGAGATATCACTACACACTCACAAGAATGGCTAAAATTAAAAGGATTGTCAGTATCAAATGTGGTAAGAATGTGGAACAAAAAGAACCCCTCAGCACTGCTGATGGGAGTATAAATGACTACACCCATCCAGAGAGCTTCTCGACAGTACCTACTAAAGGGGAATATGTACATGCTTCATAAATCTGCAATTCCATCCCTAGGTTTATACTAAAATTAAATGCAACCGGGCGCAGTGGCTCACACCTGTAATCCCAGCACTTTGGGAGGCCAAGACGGGTGGATCATGAGGTCAGGAGATCGAGACCATCCTGGCTAACGCGACGAAACCCCCTCTCTACTAAATATGCAAAATATTAGCCAGGCGTGGTGGCGGGCGCCTGTAGTCCCAGCTACTCAGGAGGCTGAGGCAGGAGAATGGCGTGAACCCCGGGGGTCGGAGCTTGCAGTGAGCAGAGATCGAGTCACTGCACTCCAGCCTGGGCCACAGAGAGAGACTCTGTCTCAAAAAAAATAATAATAATGATAATAATAATAATAATAAATAAAATTAACTTAAATGCGTACCAAATATACATTTAAAATGTTCATACATGCAAAAATGTTCATGGAAACATTATTTCTTATAGCCTCCAAGGTTATATAGCTTGTATGTTATTTTTTTTAAAAACCTAGCTATCTGTAACTATCTATATCTATAGTTATAGTCATCAACTATAGAATGTGTAAAGAAGTCGTCATGCAAAAAATTATGTACAGCAATAAAAAGATCAAACTATTATTATTTGCAACAATCTTAGAATATTGAACAAACTGAGAATGAATAAATATTATTATATGATTCCATCTATGTCAAGTTAAAAAATGAGCAAAACTAATTTACAGTGACAGAAGTTAGATTAGCGGTTACGTTTGGGTGAGTAAGGATTGAGAGGGAGCACAAAGGAGACTTCTGTGATGCCTTTTTGTTTTGTTTTGTTTTGTTTTTTCGTGAGATGGAGTCTCGCTCCGTCGCCCAGGCTGGAGTGCAGTGGTGCGATCTCGGCTCACTGCAAGCTCCGCCTCCCAGGTTCACGCCATTCTCCTGCCTGAGCCTCCGGAGTAGCTGGGACTACAGGCGCCCACCACCGCGCCCGGCTAATTTTTTGTATTTTTACAAAAAAATTTTTGTAAAAATTTTGTATTTTTACAAAAAAGTCACAGGCGCCGGCCTGTGATGCCATTAATGTTCTTCTTTTTTTAAAAATTACATGGGTGTGTTCATTTCACTTTATTTTATTTTATTTTTTTATTTTATTTTATTTTTTTGAGATGGAGTCTCTCTCTGTCGCCCAGGCTGGAGTGCAGTGGCCAGATCTCTGCTCACTGCAAGCTCCGCCCCCCAGGATCACGCCATTCTTCTGCCTCAGCCTCTCATGTAGCTGGAACTAGAGGCACCCGTCACCATGCCCGGCTAATTTTTTTTTTTTTTTGTATTTTTAGTAGAGACGGGGTTTCACCATGTTAGCTAGGATGGTCTCGATCTGCTGACCTCGTGATCCACCCGTCTCGGCCTCCCAAAATGCTGGGATTACAGGCGTGAGCCACCGCGCCCGGCAGTGTTCATTTTAAAAAATTAATTGTGGCCAGGCACGGTGGCTCAAGCCTGTAATTCCAGCACTTTAGGAGGCCAAGGTGGGTGGATCACGAGGTCAGGAGATGGAGACCACCCTGGCTAACCCGGTGAAACCTCGTCTCTACTAAAAATACAAAAAATTAGCCAGGCGTGGTGGCGGGTGCCTGTAGCCCCAGCTACTCGGGAGGCTGAGGCAGGAGAGTGGCGTGGACCCAAGAGTTGGAGCTTGCAGTGAGCGGAGATCACATCACTGCACTCCAGACTGGGCGACAGAGCAAAACTCCGTCTCAAAAAAAAAAAAAAAGATTGAGCTGTACACTTACGATTTGTGCACTTTCTTGTGTGTATATTACACTTCAATAAAAAGAAGTTTAAAATAAACTGTGGCAGCCCGTCTCCTAAGGGGCTTCCTTCCTAGAAATTAGCCTGGATTACACTGAGTATGTTAGTGTCGTAGGTTTTCCAGGGCTCACTGTTTTTGCTCACCTGTGATTCACCCACTGTCCTCATTTATCGTCCTATCCTCCTCCGTGGGGTAGGAGCCTATCCTGTTGCCAATGGTGTAAATAGAAAAGAGAATATGAAGTGTTAGAATTAAAGATGTAGGGAACCTCTGGAAACGTGAGTTACTCAGGTGACAAATGTAGAGATGGCAGGATTTTGCTCTGTTCAATGCAAGAATTTTCAGCACCCCAAAGATTTATTACTCATGGATTTTTTTCCATAGTTACATTAAAAAATGCAAATGCATCCTTTTGCTATGAGGAGTGATCCAAATTTAACATGAAGAGTTGTTATAGAAACTAATCACATCAGATGTTGTCCTAGAAAGTACTAATTAAGGTAATTATTCAATCCTATGGAATTCAAGTTACCACATCTCTTTTTAGCTTTTTATTTACTCCATAACACTCTCTGTACATACAAACCAATGTGATATTTTGGTATGTTGATATCTGGTATGTTGATATAAATTGAAATAAATGACTGGAGAAATTGTACTTTAAAACATTATGTTTGTTGCTTGACTAAAATGCCTTTGTCACTTTTTAAAAACAAAACTGACCAGTTAATTGTGTGAAATTGGTTTGTAGGCAGAGCTTAAATGTTTCCCTGGTATGCTTTCAGTTGCTAGTCAACCAAGGGGAAAGTTCAATTTCTGGAGAGAAATGTCTATTGATTACTACACCAACAGCAATTACATTGAAGCCGAGGCCAGTGAGTAAGACGGTAAGTTCCTATGTAACCTGAGGACAGATAGCTGAAGAACGCCCACAGCACGTGCCCCCTGTGCTCTCACACTCTAAACATTCTGTGAGGCTAGAGTTTCTCCATCCTGGTGCTCCTCTTCTCCGTTCCACAGGTACTGTCCCTGTCCCACCTGAAACATGTGACAGAAACATACATGGTAAACCAGCAAAGAGTTCAGGATATCAGAATCTTCTTTCTTTACTGGTTGTAATTCATACATTTGGAGAACGCTATGAAGTTTGTCCTTTATGTTTTATATAGCCCAATGTACACTTATTCCAAGAGCATTAGTCAACAATCAGGAGAGGGTTTTAAAAAAAATGATATTCTACCTTAATACTTGTTGTCGTTGCTAAATTTCAAGATTGTTTATAAACCAGAATTTTAATCTGAGTGAGATCTTAGAAACTGAAAATTTCACTGCAAGAAGCATAGAGGTTTGATTCATCAAAAATGTGTGAAATGTAGAAGTTTGTTGATGACTAAGCAGTCGCTGGATGACACAATATGCTCATTCTTCCACTAGAGGGCACTGTAATAAATCTATTAAAGTCAACTAAGGCTTTCCACAATAAAAAGACAAATCAAACTTTTGGAAAATTAGAATTTATTTGGTGCAATCAGTAAACATAATTAAAACATAAAAATATGTAATCATAGCTGTATATGATTGGGGAGAATTATGACCACACATGAAAATCCAAAGCTTCTTTTGTATTGATTGAGTCATTATTCATTCATTCACCCATCCATCTGTCCAGTCACTCCTGCACACATATCCTGACCTAATTTTCCTCAAGGATTTCACAGTAAGAAAATAACCCCAGAAATCATGAATGCTATCTTCGTTTTACAGATGGATACACTGAGGGTTAAAGGGGAGAATAGATTTGCTCAAGTCCACTTCATTAATTGATGCTGGAATCAGAACTAGATCCTAGATCCTCTAATTCACAATTCTATGCTCTACTGTATTAGATTCTAAGATATTGTGGAAGTTCAAACGGAAATAAACTTCTCTTTCTAAGATTTCAGACAATGTCATCTGCATTGCTGGTACAAAATATCAACATGCTCCATTTGTCTTCTGGTCAAATGTTCCATTTTGTCTTCTGCATTTTTCTTTTTTCAAGTTTTTTGTTTTCGGTGCCTTGGGCCTGTTTCTTTCTCTGTGATAACCAATGGAATTACAGTTTTTGGCCTCGAAAATTCATAGGTGTTTGTAAGTGCTGGTGCAAGAAACTTCTGTAAATAAGACAGAAAATGTTGCATATTTCCCCTGCAGCTTCAGAGAAAAGGTAAATGGCATCATGCATAATAAAAATGTTGCTGGAAGTGCTATTTCCAAATGCTAAAAAGAGTTTGGTAAAACACCTGGACTTTAGATATTGATGTTATAGTCTATGAATGTAGCCCTCATCTTATAAAAGGTCTAATTCTGATTGGTTGACTTAAAAATGTTTTGTGGTAGAAATAAAATTTAAATGCCTTTCTGCTCTCCAGAAGCTATATATATGCATATATTTTCATTTTTAAGCCAGATGAGAATCACTCTCTTCCCTTTTCCCACACTTGCAATATAGTGACTTGGATTGAGTTCTTAGTTTAATACAGAGCTTGAGAGACTTGTCTCACATAAATGAACTGTCTGGAAGCATTGTCCACTGCCAGTATGGTCTTTGAGCTAAGAGAGAGGAAACAATGATGTTTTCTTTATTTTTAAGTGACATTTTTTTCTTCCTTCACACACTCACATTTCTAGCCTTAAGTTATTTTAAATGTTAGGTTTGCTGCGATTATTCCTAAATGATGGATTAAAGTTTGGTAATTGCATCTGTCTTCATGATCAATGGACACTGTTTTGCAATTGACCCAGTTAAGGCCACTTGACTGTGTCCGAGAGGAGCCTGAAATGAGTGGATTAGTCATGGTCTGGTTGGATTTGTCCTAAATCTATTGGGCATGGCCTTTGCTCCCTTGGTCTAAGACCCTCGAGGAAATTACTGCTCCTCTGGCTTCAGATGACAGTCAATACATCCTTGAAGGGTAGATGTATGTGTGTACGGATGAATGAAATGTCAGTTCTATTTTCCAGGACCATAGCTTCCAGAAAAATAAAGTACCCTGAATTCCAAAGTGAGATTGCTTATGACAACATATGTGTGGTAAACACAGAATTCAGAAAAGAAAACCCACTGTTTACTCTCTTTGTAGTTATTGTTCCCACAGGAGAATCAATGTGTGGAGGGCAAAGGTCTTAAGACTAGCCGAAAAAGCTGGTTCTTCTCTGTGCTTCTCTCACCCCTGTGGCTGCTTCTGTTATAATCCTTGTCATGTGGTATTACAATCAGTGATCTCCTCTCCTGTGACTTCTTCAATGCTGTGCCTTGAGAATAGGGACTATATATCTTTTTATTAGATAGCCTCATTATTTAGCACAGTGCTTGGCACATAAGGATAACTCAATAAATGTCTGTTAAATAAATGAATGGGATGAAAGCCTATAAAAGAAAATAGAAATATAAGAGTATGTGAAGGCTAAATGTTTGCAAAACTCCAACATAGAAAGGAGGCTGTGTAAAGAAGAAAACATCTGCCAAGCATCTTTGACCCAGCCTATATAGACATTCGGCCTCCCTTATTGGAGTAAAATCTGGTAGACTCCACTCTCCTGAGTATAACACTCAAATCACATAGGGCAGAACTCACAGAAAAGCATGCATAAAATAAAGAAGCCCATCTAGTATTATAAGTATGTATTTTTGGGAAAACATATAACACAACACAACACAAGCTACATCTATCATTTTTATTACACAATCTACAGAAAGTGAAGATTTACAAAATCTTCTTGGCCAGAGGGTCTATGAAAAAAAGATTGCTTTTACCAAGTGGAGAAGACCCCAGGAGGGACGTGAGAATTTTTTGTTTGTCTAATATGAACTTAGGTTTTAAAAGGCTGGGAAACAATAACTTGGCATGATTTATTATTCTCCTGTTCCTAAGGCCCCCCTGCTTGTTCTGGAGAGTTGCAGAATCAACAAAATCTGAAGGCTCTATTGAACGGAGAATTTCTATTATTCACTCCCATCTCATGAGTCTGGGGAAATAAATAGCCATGCAACTCAACCAGGTGTCAGAATCTTCTTTTAGCTTCAGCTTTACTTCCCCTAGCCCTAGCTTTACTTCCCCTGCCCCTAGGCATAGTGCAGAGGTCAGTGCTTCTGACATAATTGGATCTTTACACAGCTCTAATATTTGCCCCTTTCTTTCCTCCAGTCCTGAAGCACAAACCCTTGTAAACCTCCCAGGTACCTTTCTCCTCTTAGCCTGCCATTGAGCAACCAGGTTCTGAGCCATTCAATATTCTATTTTACCTACAACTTGAACTGGTACAGTCCTTTCAAATGTGTAAAATGCTATTATATACATAGTCCTGTAAGAAAAAAAAAAAAAAAGGATCAGCAGTTAACTTGAGAGCAGTAAGCAAGATGTGAAAATTACCAGGGCTGTAGGCTACCAGGCATACAGCCAAACCCCACCGCCTAATGAAGATGAACCTGAATCTCACCAAGTCTCTCAAACGAGCTACTAGTTACAGTGCATATACAAGATAGAGAAATACGTTAAATAATACCAAGATAATTCCATCAGTTTTAAGTGAGCATTTTTATAGGATGAATGACCTGGTTTATTTAATAATGAGTGTGGAAGAAGTGGGAGGGGAAGCTGCTACAGAGGAAGAGATTTAGGAACATGTCAATCAAACACAGTGTGTAGACCTTGCTTGGGTCCCAGTTTAAACAAACTAACTGCCAAAAGACGTTTTTGAGATAATCTGGGAAATTTCAATACAACTTGAATATAAAATGATATTTTAAAATTACTATTAATTTTTCCATTAATCTCAAATTCACTTAAAAATGATTATCGTTATTTTTTATAAAATTCATTTTGTAGTTATGGTAAGGAAGTTTATCGTTTACAGATACATACTAAAGTATAAATGGGAGAAACAGCATTACATCTAGGATTTGG
This sequence comes from Papio anubis, assembly GCF_008728515.1. Taxonomy (NCBI): domain Eukaryota; kingdom Metazoa; phylum Chordata; class Mammalia; order Primates; family Cercopithecidae; genus Papio; species Papio anubis. The sequence continues at coordinate 16,756,535 of NC_044986.1, forward strand.
TTTAAAATACTCCAGCAACAACAAACAAAACAAAAATAGGGAGTGTGTTTGTGTGCACACTCATAAAATAGTAAAAGCAGGCTGCCCGAGCCAACCAGCAGCAACCCACTCGGGTCCCCTTCCACACTGTGGGAGCTTTGTTCTTTCCCTCTTCACAATAAATCTTGCTGCTACTCACTCTTTGGGTCCACGCCGCCTTCATGAGTTGTAACACTCACCACGAAGGTCTGCAGCTTCAATCCTGAAGCCAGTGAGACCACAAACCCACCAGGAGGAATGAACAACTCCAGATGTGCTGCCTTTAAGAGCTGTCACACTCACTGTGACCGTCTGCAGCTTCATTCTTGAAATCAGCAAGACCAAGAACCCACCAAAGCCGGACACATTTTGGTGACCACGAAGGGACCATAATGTATCGCCAAGCTGTGAGACTATCTCCTATCACCAAGCGGTGAGTACCATTGGACACCTTTCACTTGCTATTCTGTCCTATTTTTCCTTAGAATTTGGGGGCTAAATACCGGGCGCCTGTTGGCCCAATAAAAGTGACTAGTGCGGCCACTGGGCTAAAGACACAGGTGTCAGGCTTTCTGGGAAAGGGCTCTCTAACAACCCCTAACTCTTCGGAGTTGGGAGCGTTGGTTTGCCTAGAACCAGCTTCCGCTTTTCCTGTACTTCTGGGCTGAGCTGAGGGTCGACAGAGAGGAAAGCCATTCAGCTCCGGGGTCCTGACAACAAGTTGGTTGACCCTGTGGCCATGAGTGGAACTCTCAAAGGCATGTCGCCCAAGCGACACTCACCCATCTATCCTATCTATCCTGACCCTTGTCCCCTGGGTCCTAATGCCTGCCAGACAAAGTTCCTCTCACCTCTCTTTTCCAAGCTAGTCCAGCTTTTAAAAATCACTACCTGTCTCTGGTGCTTTTCTAGTTTCTCCTATAAGAATGATTTCTAGTATGAGCTCCAGGACTCTGTTACCTTCTTTAGGCACCCGGGCTTACCAATCAGAAAGACATAATTTTTGCCCAAAGCCCCATCATAGGGGAGACTATCTGGAATTTTAGGATCCCTCCTCAGACAAGCAGGCCTAACAAAAGCTATTGCTGAAGCTAGGATATGGGGAGCCTTAGAAATTGTGTCCTTCCTATTCATATAAGTGAGTACAAAAGGTGTCACTATTCCAACCCTGGAGATCCCTTCCTTCCCTCATGGTATGGCCCTTCACTTCATTTTTGGGGCATAACATCTTTATAGGACAGGGGTAAAGTCCCAATACTAACAGGAGAATGCTTAGGACTCTAACAGGTTTTTGAGAATGCGTCAGTAAGGGCCACTAAATCCAATTTTTGTCAGTTCTTCTTGTAGTCTAGGAGGACAGGTAAGGGTGCAGGTTTTCGAGAATACGTTGGAAGGGCCACTAAATCTGACCTTCCTCGGTCCTCCTTGTGCTCTGGGAGGAAAATTAGTGTTTCTGCTGCTGCGTTGGTGAGCGCAACTATTCCGATCAGCAGGGTCCAGGGACCACTGCGGGTTCTTGGGCAGGGGGAGAAACAAAACAAACAAAAACCGCAGGTGTTTTTTGCCTTTCAGATGGGAAACACTCAGGCATCAACAGGCTCACCCTTGAAATGCATCCTAAGCCTTTGGGACCAATTTGATCCACAAACCCTGAAAAAGAAGTGGCTCATTTTTTTCTGCACTATGGCCTGGGCCCAATATTCTCTCTCTGATGGGGAAAAATGGCCGCCTGAGGGAAGTATAAATTACAATACTATCCTGCAGCTTGACCTTTTCTGTAAGAGGGAAGGCAAATGGAGTGAAATACCTTATGTCCAAGCTTTCTTTTCACTGAAGGAGAATACACAACTATGCAAAGCTTACAATTTACATCCCACAGGAGGACCTCTCAGCTTACCCCCATATCCTACCCTTCCTATAGCTCCCCTTCCTACTAATGATAATCCTCCTCTAATCTCCCCTGTCCAGAAGGAAATAAGCAAAGAAATTGCCAAAGCACCAAAAGCCCCCAGGCTATCGGTTATATCCCTTTCAAGCTGTAGGGGGAGGGGAATTTGGCCCAACCCGGGTACATGTCCCCTTCTCCCTCTCTGATTTAAAGCAGATCAAGGCAGACCTGGGGAAGTTTTCAGATGATCCTGATAGGTACATAGATGTCCTACAGAGTCTAGGGCAAACCTTTGACCTCACTTGGAGAGATGTCATGCTACTGTTAGATCAAACCCTGGCCTTTAATGAAAAGAATGCAGCTTTAGCTGCAGCCCGAGAGTTTGGAGATACTTGCTATCTTAGTTAAGTAAATGATACAATGAAAGCTGAAGAAAGGGATAAATTCCCTACCGGTCAGCAAGCCATCCCCAGTATGGGTCCCCACTGGGATCTTGACTCAGATCATGGGGACTGGAGTCGTAAACATCCGTTGACCTGTGTTCTAGAAGGACTAAGGAGAATTAGAAAAAAAACGATGAATTATTCAATGATGTCCACCATAACTCAGGGAAAAGAAGAAAATCCTTCTGCCTTCCTTGAGCAGCTACGGGAGGCCTTAAGAAAATATACTCCCCTGTCACCTGACTCACTCGAGGGTCAATTGATTCTGAAAGATAAGTTTATTACCCAATCAGCCACAGATATCAGGAGAAAGCTCCAAAAGCAAGCCCTGGGCCCTGAACAAAATTTGGAGGCATTGTTAAACCTGGCAACCTCGGTGTTCTATAATAGGGACCAAGAGGAACAAGCTCAAAAGGAAAAGCGAGATCAGAGAAAGGCCACAGCCTGAGTCATGGCCCTCAGACAGACAAACCTTGGTGGTTCAGAGAGGACAGAAAATGGAGCAGGCCAATCACCCCGTAGGGCTTGTTACCAGTGTGGTTTGCAAGGACACTTTTAAAGAAAAGATTGTCCATGAGAAACAAGCTGCCCCCTCATCCATGTCCACTAAGCCAAGGCCATCACTGGAAGGTGCACTGCCCTAGAGGACAAAGGTTCTCTGGGTCAGAAGCCCTCAACCAGATGATCCAACAACAGGACTGAGGGTGCCTGGGGCAAGTACCAGCTCATGTCATCACCCTCACTGAGCCCTGGGTACATTTAACCATTGAGGGCCAGGAAATTGACTTCCTCCAGGACGCTGGCACAGCCTTCTCAGTGTTAATCTCCTGTCCTGGACAACTGCCCTCAAGGTCTGTTACCATCCGAGGAATCCTGGGACAGCCTGTAACCAGGTATTTCTCCCACCTCCTCAGTTGTAATTGGGAGACTTTGCTCTTTTCACACGCCTTTCTTGTTATGCCAGACTTATACCACCTGAGAGGATCTCTTAGAAGTCCCCTTAGCTAATCCTTAACCTATATACTGAAGAAAGTTCATTTGTGGAGAATGGGATATGAAGGGCAGGTTATGCCATAGTTAGTGATGTAACCATACTTGAAAGTAAGCCTCTTCCCCTATGGACCAGTGGCCAGTTAGCAGAACTAGTGGCACTTACCTGAGCCTTAGAACTGGGAAAGGGAAAAAGAATAAATGTGTATAAAGATAGCAAATATGCTTATCTAATCCTACATGCCCATGCTGCAATATGGAAAGAAAGGGAGTTCCTAACTTCTGGGGGAACCCCCATTAAATACCACAAGGAAATTATAGAGTTATCGCATGCAGTGCAAAAACCCAAGGAGGTGGCAGTCTTACACTGCCAAAGCCATCAGAAAGGTGAAGGAGAGAAGGCAGAAGGAAATCCTCAGGCAGATGCTGAGGCCAAAATTGCTGCCAGGTGGAACCCCCCATTAGAAATACCTACAGAAGGACCCTTGGTATGGAACAACCCCCTCCAAGAGATTAAGCCCCAGTATTCCCTGACTGAAGCAGAGTGGGGACTTTCACTGGGGCATAGTTTTCTCCCCCTAGGGTGGTTGGCGACAGAAGAAGGAAAGATACTTATACCTGAAGCCAGCCAGTGGAAAATACTTAAAACCCTCCACCAAACTTTTCATATGGGTATTGAAAACACTAATCAAATGGCCAAATCCCATTTACAGGGCCAAATCTCCTCCGGATCATCCAACAGGTAGTCAAAGCCTGTGAAGTGCACCAAAAGAATAATCCCTTGGTTCATTGTAAGGCCCCTTTGGGGGAACAAAGAATAGGTCACTATCCCGGAGAGAACTGGAAGTTAGACTTCACCCATATGCCTGTCAAAGGGATTTCAATATTTGTTGGTCTGAGTTGATACCTTTACAAATTGGATAGAAGCTTTCCCCTGCAAGACAGAGAAGGCTCAGGAAGTGATTAAAGTCATAATTCATGAAATAATTCCTAGATTTGGGCTTCCCCAAAGCTTACAGAGCAACAATGGTCCGACTTTTAAAGGCATGATAACTCAGGGAATTTCCAGGGCGCTAGGGATACAATATCACCTTCACTGCTCCTGGAGGCCACAATCCTCAGGGAAGGGCAAGAAGGCAAATGAAACACTCAAGAGGCACTTAAGGAAAGTAATTAAGAAACTCATCTCTCATGGCCTACCCTTTTGCCCATGGCCCTGTTGAGAATCCGAAATTCTCCTCACAACATAGGGCTCGGTCCATATGAAATGCTATATGGATGACCTTTTCTCACAAATGACCTCCTACTTGATCAGGAAACAGCCAACTTGGTCAAAGATATAACTTCTTTGGCAAAATATCAACAAAACCTTAAAAATCTACCTGAAGGATGTCACAGAGAAAAGGGAACAGAGTTGTTTCAACCAGGAGATCTAGTGTTGGTCAAATCTCTCCCCTCTACTTCCCCATCTATGGACTCTTAGCGGGAAGGACCATACTTGGTAATCCTCTCTACTCCCACTGCAGTTAAGGTGGCAGGAGTGGAATCTTGGATTCACTACACCCGAGTTAAACTTTGGACATCCCCTGAGGAACCTGCAGGACCATCAGCTCAGGAGTCCCAAGATCAGCCAGACCAGCCTCGATACACCTGCGAACTGTTGGAGGACTTGCACCTCCTATTTTGGAAGGAAACATCCCAGACTAAAAAGGCTCCTACAACTGATCCTGAGGAAATACCCCTTTCTCCTTAAAAAAGATAAGTGAAAACAGCATACTAACCATACTCTTCGCGATAGGACTATATACTGTAGCTCCTTCCAGGACGGAAATCCTAATCACATCAACCTTCTTTCTATCTTCCTTCCTTTTGACAGCAATTTACTCCTACCTCTAACTCAGACTAGATAAAATGATCTCATTTTCCAGAGCACCCTCTTTACCTTCCTATTTGCTCTTTGCCTATCTATCCCTCCTGCTTCCTTGGATACCTCATACAATCACCCCTCCCCTTCCACTAGCTCCTAATTAACTCTACAAGACTCTCAACTTAACTCACTCTCTGTTAAACCAATCCAATCCTTCCCTGGCAAATGACTGTTGACTTTGTATCTCTCTATCAACCTCTGCCTTCGTTGCCACTCCAATTCCTTAAAAAAACTGGGTCTTCACCAACTTAACCTACCACCCTCATTATGAAGGAAAAGACCATTTCCAACTTCTAAATATGCAATCATTAGCCGACTTCCCCATCTCTGATAGGACCAAGAATACCCTAACAGGACGCGCAATCCAACTTTTATGTTCTTAAATTTCCAACCTCACCTATTACACAAGCAATGAAAAGCCCGTACATGGCCTGTAACCACAAATACTATCTTAACTTTCCAAGCCCCTTTATGCATCCAACGCAACCTGTTATCAGGCCTGCCTCTGGGGCACCTACTAACATATCAGTGTAATTACACCCTACAACTTCAAGCCCCAACTGATCATAGGAACTTCCGAGTCCCCCAAACAGCTCCATTCAGATGACTTGTCTGCTTCTCAGGTTCCCCCAAAATCATCTCCTCCTCCCTGCTTAACAAACATTCCAGGTTTTGTAATGGCAAACACACTCCCTACATGATCATTCACCCCTGGACCCCCCTGCAGCAGTGCCCCCACCACTAGTGAATGCCTTCTTATCCCCTCTTTCAATCACTCTCTCGAATGGTTCCTAGTAGATACAAAACATTTCTTTCTCCAATGGGAAAAATAGAACACAGGGAGTCAGTCAGTTTGCTCCCAGCACCGCTTTCCAGCCACTCACTGGAGCTACCTTGGAAAGTACTGTAGGAGTATGGGAAAATGAAAACAACAAACTCACACACCTTTTTAACACACATAACCAGTTCTGTCTGCCCAGCCAAGGTATATTCTTCTTATGTGGAACATCCACCTATACCTGCCTCCCCACTAACTGGACAGGCACCTGCACCTTAGTCTTTCTAAGTCCGAACATTAATATTGCCCCAGGAAATCAGACCTTATTAGTACACCTCAAAGCTCAAGTCCGTCAGCACAGAGCCATACAACCAATACCCCTTCTTATAGGGTTAGGAATGGCTACTGCTATAGGAACCAGAATAGCTGGTTTATCTACTTCATTGTCCTACTACCACACACTCTTAAAGGATTTCTCAGACAGCTTGCAAGAAATAACATAATCTATCTTTACTTTGCAATCACAAATAGACTCTTTAGCAGCAGTGACTCTCCAAAACCACCGAAGTCTAGACCTCTTCACTGCTGAGAAAGGAGGATTCTGCACCTTCTTAGGGGAAGAGTGTTGTTTTTACACTAACCAGTCAGGGATAGTAGGAGATGCCACCTGGCGTTTACATGAAAAGGCTTCTGAAATCAGACAACGCCTTTCAAACTCTTATACCAACCTCTGGAGTTGGGCAACATGGTTTCTCCCCTTTCTAGGTCCCTTGGCAGCCATCTTGCTGTTACTAGTCTTTGGGTCCTGTATTTTCAACCTTCTTGTCAAATTTGTTTCCTCTAGAATTGAGGCCATCAAGCTACAGATGGTCTTACAAATGGAACCCCAAATGAGTTCAACTAACAACTTCTACCAAGGACCCCTGGACTGACATGCTGGCACTTTTACTGGCCTAGAGAGCTCCCCTCTGGAGGGCACTATAACTGCAGGGCCCCTTCATTGCCCCTATCCAGCAGGAAGTTGCTACAGTGGTCATCGGCCAAATTCCCAACAGCAGTTGGGATGTCGTGTTTAGAGGGGGGATTAAGAGGTGACAGCGTGCTGGCAGCCCTCGCAGCCCTTGCTCACTCTCGGTGCCTCCTCGGCCTCAGCGCCCACTCTGGCTGCACTTCAGGAGCCCTTCAGCCTGCTGCTGCACTGTGGGAGCCCCTCTCTGGGCTGGCTGAGGCCACAGCTGGCTCCCTCTGCTTGCGGGGAGGTGCGGAGGGAGAGGTGTGGGCAGGAACTGAGGCTGCACGCAGTGCTTCTGGGCCAGTGCGAGTTCTGGGTTGGTGTGGGCTCGGTGGGCCCCCACACTTAGAACGGCTGGCTGACGCTGCTGGCCCTGGGCAGTGAGGGGCTTAGCACCCAGGCCAGCAGCTGTAGAGGGTGTGCCAGATCCCCCAGCAGTGCCAGCCTGCCGGGGCTGCACTCGAATTCTTGCTGGGCCTCAGCTGCCTCCTCATGGGGCAGGGCTCAGGACCTGCAGCCTGCCATGCCCAAGCCTCCCCACCACCGTGGGCTCCTGCGCAGCCCGAGCCTCCCCGACGAGTGCCACCCCCTGCTCCATGGAACCCGGTCCCACCGACCACCCAAGGGCTGAAGAGTGTAGGTGCAGCATGGGACTGGCGGACAGCTCTGCCCACAGCCCTGGCATGGGATCCACTAGGTGAAGCCAGCTGGGCTCCTGAGTCTAGTGGGGACTTGGAGAACCTTTATGTCTAGCTAAGGGATTGTAAATACACCAATCAGCACCCTGTGTCTAGCCCAAGATTTGTAAATGCACCAATCAGCACTCTGTATCTAGCTAATCTGGTGGGGACTTGGAGAACCTTTATGTCTAGCTAAGGGATTGTAAATACATCAATCAGCACTCTGTGTCTAGCTCAAGGTTTGTAAACACACCAATCAGCACCCTGTGTCTAGCTCAAGGTTTGTAAGTGCACCAGTAAGGACTCTGTCTAGCTAATCTAGTGGGGACTTGGAGAACTTTCATGTCTAGCTGGAGGATTGTAAATGCACCAATCAGCACTCTGTGTCTAGCTCAGGGATTGTAAATGCACCAATCAACACTCTGTCAAAACGGACCAATCAGCTCTCTGAAAAAATGGACCAATCAGCTCTCTGTAAAATGGACCAATCAGCAGGATGTGAGTGGGGCCAGATAAGGGAGTAAAAGCAGGCTGCCTGAGCCTGCCAGTGGCAACCCGCTGGGTCCCCTTCCACACTGTGGAAGCTTTGTTCATTTGCTCTTTGCAATAAATCTTGCTGCTGCTCACTCTTTGGGTCCCCACCGTCTTCGTGAGCTGTAACACTCACTGCAAAGGTCTGCAGCTTCACTCCTGAAGCCAGCGAGACCACGAACCCACCGGGAGGAATGAACAACTCCAGACGCATCACCTTTAAGAACTGTAACACTCACCATGAGGGTCCACAGCTTCATTCTTGAAGTCAGCGAGGCCAAGAACCCACCAATTCCAGACACAATAGGATTGTCAATATATGAAAATTGTTAAACTGGTTGACAGGCACCTGGGAGTGCTAGTTTACTGCTTTCTTTGTTGTTGTGAATATTTAAAAGTTTCTACAAATAAATTTCTTTTTTTTTTGAGACAGAGTCTCACTCTGTTGCCCAGCCTGGACTGCAGCGGCATGATCTCGGCTCACTGCCAGCTCCAGCTCCCGGGTTCACGCCATTCTCCTGCCTCAACCTCCTGAGTAGCTGGGACTATAGGCACATGTCACCATGCCCGGCTAATTTTTTTTTTTTTTTGGTATTTTTTAGTAGAGATGGGGTTTCACTGTGGTCTCGATCTCCTGACCTTGTGATCCACCCACCTTGGGCTCCCAAAGTGCTGGGATTACAGGTGTGAGCCACCATGCCTGGCCAAAAATAGTAAATTTTTTTTTTTTTTTTTTTAAATTTTTAAAAAGAGAGAGAGAGTGGGTGGGAGTTGACAGCAGTGTTGAACTCTGCCGTGGGACGGAGCAAATGAGTAAATTTCCTATTTGATTTAGTGACTTGTAGTCATTGGAAATCTGGGTGAGAGCTGTTCTAAAGTCAGATGGGAGCAGAGAGGAATTTAGGACTGGGAAGGATTTATTTCATTTTATTTTATTTTATTTTCTAATGGCAAGGACTTCAGATTTTAAAAACTGGATGCAATGAGAAGTTGAACATACAAAAGAAAGAAAAAGTAACCCGTAGGGCAGTGCTCCCGAGAAAGCAGGAGAGGGTGGAGTCCACCACACAGAGGCAGGGATTAGCCTGGGAGAGAAGCAGCAGCTTCCCTATTAGAAAGAAAAAGGATAGAATGGATGCAGATGTAAGTAGTTGATGTGTTTGGATCAAAAAGAGTAGAGATTGCTGTCTGATCATGGCATCTGTTTTCTATATAAAGTAGGAGAAGAGTTTGGGGCAGGGGGTGTCAAACGCATTTCAGGACAGTACAGATCACAATATACATCATATCATATACATTCTAATTACATCCATCTTCTCTGTGGTACCACTGTCCGAACAGCACTTCAGGTGCCGGCCCGGAGAAAAGAAATCCGAAAGCATTCAAGGTTAAGGTTTTGTCTAACAGAAAAAAAAAAAAAAAAAAAAATGTCACTCAGCAAGCCGGAAGGGGAGGCAGCTGTGGTCAAAGAGGACATTCCGCTTGGCGAGTTGGAGGTGGGCATTTGTGAGTGATATGATGACCAGGCATGAGTGTGTTAATAGTCACAGAGTGGAGGGAGTATTGGGTAATTGGACTGCATTTTCAGCATTCATTCAGGAAGCAGAACAATTCAGTAATAGTCCTTGCCCAAACAGTAGTAGGCCATAATTGCTATGCTACAATAATGCAGGGCACTCAGAGGGAAAGGGAATCATTTTTTTAGTGCTTCCTTAGGGAATAGCACACACAGAAAATAACGGCGTCACCTTGAACTTTTGGAATTCCTTTGCCTGGATAGTTCATGCACTATTTTTCATCCTCACACGTTCTTATAATGCAAAAAAGGAGACAGATATTAAGAACTATAGGACAGTAAGTCTATACTTTATTAAAATAGGGTTCTCGGAAGTTAATTGACTACAATTAGTCTTTTCAAGCCTTGAAGGAGCCAGCCTAGAGACCTCTTGGGCGAGGAGGCAGCTAGTACTCATGTTGCCTAATGCCACGGCCGGATCCATAACTCTTCCCCACCTTGGGACCTGCGCAGGCTCGGGACAGCTGCTCTCAGGAAGACTTCTCTCCCCGAGGGCCTGTGCTGACTTCACCACCAGCTTGCTAATGAATGCTGGACTGTGACACAATTACTCAGTACGGCTCAGTCCCTTCTACTGAGCTTACTCATAGCCACTCTGCTCCTGGATTGGCCTAGGTGTGAATAGGTGCAGCCCACCAGTGAGAGCAGTACACACCGCCGGATCATGCCAAATGTCCCTGAACCCGTTTTCCTCCTTCTCCCCAGTAATCTTCCATCCCTTACTTGCAAAATGGGAGAGTATCCCACTTGCTTCTCTGCTTTCCGCCACAGCACAGATTTATTTATGTACATCCACGGGTCCTTCTGAAGGTTCAGCTGGCAGCGAGGCGCCAAGGAGAATCGAGAAACCCTCTGCAGAGGATCTGTCATCATTTCTCTCCAACAATATTTACAGCCCAGACCTATAGGCTAAACACTGAGCCTAGTGATAGAAAACAGAGCAAATGAAAATATAAAATTTCTCCTTTCGCTGGCTAAGGACAACTTACTTGGAAGAAATTGAAGCAACATAAAGAAAAAAAAACCCACAATGGACATATTTAAATATTGTAATATTGTTATTGCAAGAACAAAAGGTTATCCAAGTGCTTTACAAATGAAATGCTGCCTTGAGGCTAGATACAAATTCACCATAGAGCCTTCAAGACCCACGGAGAGGAGTAATTCTCCTGTGGCAGGGATTTTTGGAGGAAGGGGGCTATACCCCGGGTTGTTGAACTTCAGGTCCCATTGCTAACTGATGAACACACAAGAGATAAGCTCTAAGATCTCTCTTATGCACACCCTGAACACCAAGGAACACCTTGGAAATACTAGTGCAATCTCATTAGTTTTTATTATTACTAGATAGACACATCAAGCCACAAGGTTATAATCTACTATATATCATGCACTATAGTCATAATTTGTCTCAGCAAGATTTAACAACATAACAAATAGTTTTATATAATTTTAGAACAATGATTATTTTATCTGAAAATGTACTTCAAAAACTCAGCAAACCAGAGGCTCACTTTTTTTCCAGTGAGTTTATACATTCACCGTACATTTGCATCACCTCTTCTTATTCAGGAAAATTCCAAAACAGCTCTATTTTGTCACTGACATCCAGATTCCTAGAGACCACAGGAATTACCTTTTGTCCCAGGGTTCAGTGTGTTTTTAAGGTGCCATTAGATGAACATTCTACACAGAAAAAAAAAAACCAAACCTGTACTTGACTCTGAGTAAGACCCTTGCAAATGACTGGGAGTCATTTACAAGAGTTACATTTGGTCTGGATGCCAGGCGGAAGGAGACACTTTTCTTCACTGCTCCTACTAAAGAAATCCATCAAGACTGTATCTGAGGTTGGCATGGTTTCAGATTCTGGGGAATATTAGGTCCCATAATGTCTTGGCTACAGAAGGTAGATCTGAAAGTTTTTAAGGAAAAAAAAAAAAAGGAATTTTAACCTGACGCCAGGGAAGAAAAAGACATTGGTAGATCCCCCAATTTAATGAGTCATTCTTATGTTTGAACACTTCTGCAAATAAAGCATTGGTTTCTTAAATTTTCCTTTTCTTTAATTGCAAAATTTCAAAGTCTATAAATTTTTATACTACTTGCACATTTCAAATTCTCTATGGGCTTAAACACCATTTATAAAATGTAAAGTACTAAAATGAAAAGGAAAAAGCAATACTTACTTATATCCATATTTCCCAGATGTATTTATCACCATTTCTGCTCCCAACTTATTCTGAGAATCTTCAAACAAATGTTTTTTCCAGATGAACTGAACACTTGTAATGTTTCCAACGTTAACATCTGCATCGATTAATTTCGTGTAAGTCATGCCTGGCTCAAGTTTTCCACTGTAAACAAAAATAAGACTCATAAGTTTGCACTGGCTGTTCACAGCACTGAATGAAAGAAAACACATCTGTGTATGCACTATGGAAGAGAAACTTGTATTTGCTAGCATTTGCTTGTAGGAGATTTATTCTTTCCATGTGTATTGATCAGCATCTCAGAATAGCATGGTTCTGAAGTTTGAAAGAAGGGTGAAGTAAATGGAAAGCTTGGCTAGGTGATTTTTAGAGAATACCTAGAGAGGCATTATTGTGATTTCTCCACAGTGAAAGATCTGGTCTTGGCTTTGTAGTATCAGAAACCAGATTATACTGACACCAGGAAATCAAGAAATTCTCAATAGTGGACTAAATTTACACGAGACTTATCTATAAACCAGAAGCCTGTTCACCAATTCACAGTGTGGAAATGCCTCCCTTTGATTAACCAGAAAGCTCCCGTGCCCTTTTTCTGGTACCTTGTTTAACCACATAAAAGGAATTGGGTAACCAAATTAGTGATCAAAAGACATTTTGTTGATCACAGCAACAGAGCAGAGAGAGGTGCCATATCTCGAGGCATAAGGTATGTTCCATCCAAGCCAAAGTGAAACCAATGACATGTTTCTTCCCTATCATGCAAAAATTCTCCACTGTGACCCAAATTGGTCGTGGCACCCAAACCAACATCTCTTACCTCCAGAAGAGCTTCCTGACTCCCATTTCCTATGGCTATTGCTAATATTCTCCTTCTGATGAAACAGTCCCTTTTTTGTTGTGTTGGCAACATAAATTAAACTATAGTTAGTAAATGATTAAGCTACAATCATAACTAAATTTGTCCCCATGTTGCTCCATACTGTATCACCTTTCCTTATTTCTTCATAACTTGAAACCATTCTTCTGTTAATGTATCATTTGTCTACTCAAACTGCAATATTAGCTCTGTGAAAGAAGGAACTGTGTCTGCATCCCCAGCAATTAGAACAGTTCCTGGCACAGTGTAGGCACCTACATATTTGCTGAATGAATTAACGAATGAATATTGCTGTTTCTAGGGTCTGTCTTATTATATTACTAGTGGAATTAATTGATTTAATTACCAGAGGAAACTGTTCTTCCAAATTCTTAAGGGTAATCTTTCTGTTATTCCAAGAACTATCTTCACTCAGTGCCCATACAATGCAGCCCTTTATGTCTTTAGAAGTCCAGTTAGCTAAGATATAACCTATGGTGAAGCTGGACTTTTTTTTTGTTAAACACTTAAGGTCAGGGGTACATGTGCAGGTACCTAGGTAAATATGTGTCATGGGGGTCTGTTGTACAGATTACTTCATCACCCACATATTAAGCCTAGTACCCATTAACTATTTTTCCTGATCCTCGCCCTCCTCCCACCCTTCACCCTCTGGTAGGTCCCAGTGTGTGTTGTTTCGTTGTATGTGTCTGTGTGTTCTCATCATTTAGCTCCCACTTATAAGTGAGAATATTCAGTATTTGGTTTCCTGTTCCTGCATTAGTTTGCTAAGGATAATGGCCTCCAGCTCCACCCATGTTCCTGCGAAGGACATGATCTCATTCTTTTTTATGGCTGCATAGTATTCCATGGTATATAGGTACCACATTTTCTTTATCTAGTCTGTCATTGATGGACATATGGGTTGATTCCATGTCTTTGCTATTATGAATAGTGCTGCATTAACATAGGCATGCATGTGTCTTTACAATAGAACAATTTCTATTCCTTTGGGTATATAATCAGAAACGTGATTGCTGGGTCAAACGATATTTCTGTCTTTAGGTCCTTGAGGCCTTCCACAATGGTTGAACAAATTTACATTCCAACCAGCAGTGTGTAAGTGTTCCTTTTTCTCCAAAACCTCAGTATGTTATTTTTTGACTTTTAATAATAGCCATTCTGACTGATGTGAGATGGTATCTTATTATAATTTTGATTTGCATTTCTCTAATGATCAGTGATGTTGGGCTTTTTTTCATATGCTTGGTGGCCATGTGTATGTCTTCTTTTGAAAAGTGTCTGTTGATGTCCTTTGCCCACTTGGTAATGTAGTTGTTTGTTTTTGCCTTATAAATTTATTTAAGTTCCTTATAGATGTGGGATATTAGACATTTGTCAGATGGATAGGTTGCCAAAGTTTTCTCCCATTCTGTAGGTTGTCTGTTCACTCTGTTGATAGTTTCTTTTGCTGTGCAGAAGCTCTTTAGCTTAATTAGATTCCGTTTTTTAATTTTTGCTTTCATTGCAATTGCTTTCGCCATCTTCATCATGAAATCTTTGCCTGGGCCTATGTCCTGAGTGCTATTACCTAAGTTGTCTTCCAGGGTTTTTATAGTTCTGGGTTTTACATTTAAGTCTTTAATCTATCTTGAGTTAATTCTTGTAATATATGGTGTAAGCAAGAGGTCCAGTTTCAGTACCTTTGGCTTATGGCTAACCAGGTATCCCAGCACCATTTATTGAGTAGGGGATTCTTTCTCCATTGCTTGTTTTTGACAGATTTGTCAAAGATCAGATAACTATAGGTATGTGGCCTTATTTCTGGATTCTCTACTCTATTCCATTGGTCTATGTGTCTGTTTTTGTAGCAGTACCATGGCCCTGTAGTGTAGTTTGAAGTCAGGTAGCATGATGCCTCTAGCTTTGTTCTTTTTGCTTAGGATTGTCTTGGCTATTCGGGCTCTTTTTATTTATTTATTTTTTTTGGTTCCATATGAATTTTAAAATAGTTTTTTTTAGTTCTGTGAATAAACTCAATGGTGCATTGAATCTATAAATTGCTTTGGGCAGTAGATAGCCTATTAGAAATTTAGCAATTTGGCCAGGCGCAGTGGGCTCAGTCCTGTAATGCCAGTATTTTGGGAGGCTGAGGTGCTCAGATCACTTGAGGCTAGGAGTTTGAGATCAGCCTGGCAAACATAGTGAACCCTGTCTCTACTAAAAATACAAAAATTAGCCAGGCATGGTGGTGGGCACGCATAATCCCAGTTACTCAGGAGGCTGAGGCAGGATAATCACTTGAACCCGGGAAGGGGAGGTTGCAATGAGGCGAGATCACACCACTACACTCCAACCTGGGTGACAGAGCAAGATTCTATCTCAAAAAAAAAAGAAAAGAAAAAGAAATTTAGCAATTTATATAACGGTCTTATTTATTTGTGAGTTGCACAAATAAAAATATATGCTCATATTTGTATAGTATTAAATGAATGGGATTAAAAATATACCTTATATGCTATCAATTTTTTTCCACTTGCTCGATTATCTAGATCTGTCTTTTCATGTTATTGATATTTTCATTTTAATGATATTGATTCTTCCTATCCATGAGCATGGAGAAGCTGGACTTATAAAACTTGTCTGAAGAATAGAACTAGACCAGCATACAAATTTAGCTAGCTGACTTCATTTCAAGATGAGAAATCTGCTGTGAACCTTCAATGCTTACTTATTCTTAAAAGAGGATTGGGTAACTATGCAACAGCATTACAAACAGCTTCTTCGGCCGTTATCAAAAGAACAGAGATGTGGAAACGCTCTCACAAATCTTAAAAGAGGCAGAAACTGCATATTCATCGCCAGCTGCCCCAGGTTAGGTGCCTCTGTGAAGGGCACAAATCACACAGCTTTTATCCAGCATCCTGTGAGCCTCAAAACCACAGGCACATGATTGTGCTGAACTGCTCTCAGAGGGAGGCTTGATGGAGCCATGAAGAACAGGTAGAAACAAAATAGCAGACAGGAAAAAGTATCTGCAACAAAGGAACAGCATGGGTGAAGTCCTGAAGAAAGGTAAGGGTGAGATCTATTCAGTGCTGGGTAGTGCAAACAGTGTAGCCTCGCTGAACTGAAGGTGGAACAAAGCCAAATGGTGGGAGACATGGCTAGAAGAAGGGTGGGCTGGAGCCTGTGCACCAACCAGGATCCAGATCATCACTCACTGAGCTTATATTTACAGACAGTTGGACCAAGGCAAGATGACGTGCAGAAACTCTGCCAGTGATAAAACTGATGCATCTCTCAACTGACAAAATAACCAAAAAATCTCTGCCGTTCGTGCCTGTGCCCAGTGTTTGAGGATGATGGAAATCACAGAGATAAAACACCTAATCCATTCATCTGTTTGCAAAACAGGTTGCATCTAATTAGTATGTATAATGTTAATTCTGACATAAATTACAGAATAAAATAATGGACATGAACATAATACAAAAATGCTAAGGCTGAGTAAATAAAAGATTAAGAAAATTTCAAGATAAAAGGAGGCTTTAGCAGAAGATACAAAAGGAACATCTGAACTAGATTATTTTTAACCTCTGACTATTCTAACACATGTCCTGTATCTGTGGGTAATGCTTAGACAGCTTATTAGAAATTTAGCAATTTATATAAATGTCTCATTTGTTACTTACACAAATAAAACTATATGCTTATATTTGTATAATATTAAGTGAATGGGATTAAAAATATACCTTGAATACTGTCAGTTTTTTTCCACTTGCTCTATTATCTAGATCTGTATTTTCATGTTATCATTTCCTAACATTTTCTGTTTCTAGTTGGAACTGTAGAGAAAATACATATTATGATTTCTACTTTATATTTGGAAAACGTGAAGTAAAAAGAAGAATCAAAGATAACATGGTAGCCTGTGGAATTATAGGAAAAGAGAAGACTGAACAGCTTACTGAGCCAGTCTCACTGAGTGTTACTGAGCCCCCAGCACGGTGCAAAGCGTCAGTTTCTCACTGTGCCTACCTGGCAATGGCAACCTCCCCAGTTTTCCCAATTGTCCCGCCTACACGAAGAAAGACAGTCCCTTGAGTGACTTTGCTTCCTCTGAGTTTAACAGACAATCTGTGCCTCCAACCTAGATATAAGGAAACAAGAAAGAAAGGGAGAGAAAGGGTTAAAAACACATGGGAAGTATGACATCCTGGATCCTTTAATGGAAATACAATTTTCAGGGTTGTATTTGAACAGTGTTGCACATATTCATGCAAAAATACAACTTTAGTTTCAGTGAATTTGGTGAAAAACTACATTTAAAAATACACATTATGGGCCACATTTTAATTTTCCAGAAAAAAATAGTTTAATAATATTTTTAAAAGAACATTCTTTATTTTTCCAGGTATTGTTATCACTTTTAAAAAGGGAAGTCCTGTGTCTTCTTTTGTCTATTTCCTTTGTATTGTGTGGCATATATATAGCATGTATACTTTCTATAGCCAAATTTTTATTTGCCGTAGTGTGACAATTAATCCAGAAAAATCTAGGAAACCTATTGGGCAAGAAGACGTGTGCTTTTATAATCATTTAGAGGCAAAGCGAGTCATTCTTCTTCTCCTGCAGGGATATGTGCTAAGAATGCCCAGTACACATAGATACAGATCAATATAGTATCTGTCATTAGGATCATTCCCTTGTAAATGGTCAAATGTAAATTTTTACATCTAGAGCTAAACAGATCTTTTTATTGAATTCTTAAATTACTGTATGCTTAATAACAAACTAAAACAATGCAATTCTTCATATGATTATTTGAAAAAGAATTTAAAAAGGGAAAGAAACCTACCAGAGAGGAATTTTAATTCCGAGTTAATCATTGTCAAAGAATTTTCTTTCTCTTCTCAGCCTATTCTACTGGAATCTGGGTCCCCCTGCTATCTTTCTACTGGAATCTTGGTCCCCCTGCTATCTCTCCACTGAAACCACCCTAGCCAAGCTCAGTAAGAGTTGAATTGTTTCTTCACCCAATGAGCCTCTTCACCCAAATGTGGGGCCCTGTCTCATTTGACCACAATACAAAGGAAATAGACAAAAGATGACATAGGACTTTCATTCTTAGAAGTCATAAAAATATTTGTAGTGGGCCAGGAGCGGGGGCTCACGCCTGTAATCCTAGCACTTTGGGAGGCCAAGACGGGCAGATCATGAGGTCAGGAGATTGAGACCATCCTGGCTAACACAGTGAAACCCCGTCTCTACTAAAAATACAAAAAATTAGCCATGCGTGGTGGCACGCGCCTGTAGTCCCAGCTACTCAGGAGGCTGAGGCAGGAGAATGGTCTGAACCAGAGAGGCGGAGCTTGCAGTGAACTGAGATCGCACCACTGCACTCCAGCCTGGGCAACAGAGGGAGACTCCGTCTCAAAAAAAAAAAAAACAATTTGCTGTGGCATATGTCTCCTCTCTTCCTCCCCATCTTTCTTTCTTTGGCTCTTTTAATGATAACCTTCACTGGTCTTCCTTCTCTCTGCCCATTCTTCAGTCTCCTTTGCAGGGGCCTCTTTCTCTGCTCTCTTTCCTTCTCATCTGGCACATTCTTCTTGGGTAAGGACATCATCCACTTTCACCACACTGACTACAGGCTGAGTGACTCCCAAATCTCTGTAGAACACATCCATTTCCAGAGGCTGAGATCCCTATCTCTACCTGCCTCATGGGGCACACATACTCTCAAACTCTAAAGGCAGCTCCAAAGTAACATGTGAGAAACTAGCCCATCATCTTGCTCCACACTAGCCTTTCTTCCTGTGTCGTCAAGCTCAGAGAATGACACCTCATCCACAGCCAGAACTGTCCTTGACGCCTTACTTTTCTGCATTTTTAAATCCATTCACCTAGATCCATTTTGCTTCTACCTTCTAACTATCTTTGCAACCTCTCTACTTTTTTTTTTTTTTCTCCCTGAATTGTGGCAATAATTATCTAACAGGCACCCTGCTTCCATCTTGTGGCCTTCTAATCCATGCAGAAACTAAAGTGATTTTTCTAAAAATAAAAATAATCTGGTAATTCTTAATACCCTTCAATGGCTTTCCATTCACCCACAGACAAAGCCCAACCTCTCCACTTGGGACACAAGGCCCGTCCCTCATTATCTGTACCAATTTGTCTCTCCCACTTCATCTCCTATCACTGTCCTCCTGGTCTCTACAATCCTGGGAGGGGCTTCTTTCAGTTTCTGCTCTCTCTGACTTCCAGGCATTTACAGATGTGGTCCCTTCTGCCTAGAATACTCCTATTTTCCTTCTCCCTCTTACTCATCCTACAGGAGTCAGCTTAGAAAGGCTCCCTGACCTTTATGCTCTGCACATATCTTGAATGTTTCCTAAGAGAAAGTTTATTACTCAGGATTGGAACTGAGATTTTACTTGCTGTCTTTCCCATTAGCCTAAACTCAGTTAAAGACCTCACTGTGTTGTTCTTCACTGAATTCCCAGTCTGGCCCAATGCCCAATTATTTAGTAGACGCTCAATAAAAACTGTTGAATTTTTAAAGATAAGTACCTTAAAGCATTACAATAAAACTTAGCTATAATACTTACGGGCAAATGGGGAAAGAGACCCTGTGTTTAAAAAATAATATAATCCATTAGTCTTCATATTTTTGAGGTGAAATCTATCAGCAAAATGACCCATTGTTGGGCAACCTTCTTTGGGACAAAAGAAGCAATTTCCCTGATGACAGAAAATGAAAGGTGATTACTTACATAATTAGAAATGTTGCCCTTCAATAAAACGCGTGATATATTATTAAATAATAATACATCTCAAGTATCTAAATAGATACGCATTTTAAAAGTGCCTAACAGGCCACCATGTCTGTTTTCAAAAATAAAACAAAAGCAACTGAGGGAAAAAGAGAAACTCCCTGTTAGAAAAATGGGTAGATGATATGAATAGACAATCCACAGAAGAGGAAACTCAAATAGTCAATAACTATGTAAAAAAGATGCTCAATCTTACTAGTTGTCAGGGATGTGTTAATTAAAACAAGGTATAATTTCATATTCAACAGATTTGCAAACATTAAAGCAATTGGCAACACTGAATACGTGTAATAGGGGAATTCTCCTTCGCTTTTGCCGGAAAGCTGTATTATTCTTCACTGCATTCCCAGTCTGGAATATAATTTTTAAAACGTCAAAAACATAATCAGATCAAATTTTTAAATTTTTAAAAGTTTGCTGTGCACACAAAAGAACAGTCCTTGAGCTGGGAGACTTCAAACTGAAAATGGTAAGAAGCCCCCACTTACAGCAGTCACAGGATAGTTTATAAAGACGGAAGTATTTTGACCTTTTTATGGGATTGGCTATTCTACATTAACATTCTTCTCTAGGGCAAGTAGAGATATTTATGTTGATTTGTCTATAGCTGATTGGTTTAATTTCCCTGAATCATGCTGACAAGCTGGTAAAGCTCACGTTTTTTTGTTTCATTTATGATTAGAGCTGGTGTTTCTGGGAAATCAGCATGACTTGGTTTTGGCTATGTGGTTGTGGATGGCCTTGGGTTATATCTAAATTGTGGCCTTCATTTGTATTTTTCTTTAGCAATCAATAGACATTTTAAACAGTGATTTGGTAATGTCTAATAAGGAAGGAAATGTATGTATGCTTTGATAATTTCACTTCTGTTGTATGCCATGAAGGAATTCTACTCAAGCACATAAGGAGACATACAAAGATGGCAGAGTTGGTAGACATTGTTTTTAACAGCAAAAACTGGAAACAATCAAAACTCACATTAGTAGGGGAACGAATCAATAAATTACGACTGATTCCTATAACATAAATACATCAGGTCTATGTACATCAATGTAGATTTCAAATTTTATATTTATGATATTTAATGAAAACAGCAAATCCAGAAATGTACTTATAACATGATAGCATTTATTTGATATATATCAAATTCAACTCTGCCTTAGGGAAAGGAATGATGGGAATATAAGGTCCTTGGCTTCTTTAATTTTATTTGTATATTTTAAAAATCTAAAGGAAAAGGAATGAAATGTGAACATTTAAAAAACATGGGTAGCAGCTGGGCGCGGTGGCTCATGCCTGTAATCCCAGCACTTTGGGAGGCTGAGGCTGGTGGATCACGAGGTCAGGAGATCGAGACCACAGTGAAACCCCGTCTCTACTAAAAAATACCAAAAAAAAAAAAAAAAATTAGCCGGGCGTGGTGGTGCGTGCCTGTAGTCCCAGCTACTCAGGAGGCTGAGGCAGAAGAATGGTGTGAACCCAGGAGGCGGAGCTTGCAGTGAGCCGAGATCATGCCACTGCACTCCATCCTGGGTGAAAGAGTGAGACTCCGTCTCAAAAAAAAAAAAAAACCATGGGTAGCAGTGATTGAATATTTGCTATTTTAGGCTTTGAACTTTTAATTTAATAAACCATGGACATTTAGGCTAGGATTACAGTAACATCCTATTTATTTATTTACTTACTTTTTGAGATGGGGTCTCAAATTTGTCACCTAGGCTGGAATGCAGTTGTTATTCAGAGGCATGATCATAGCGCACTGTAGCCTTGAATGTCTGGGCTTAAGAGATCTCCTGCCTTAGCCTCCCAAGTAGCTGAGACTACAGGTGCATGCCACTGCTGGCTCTGACTTACTTTGATTGTATGACTGTTTGGGTACAGTATAATAAAATATGTTGAGGAAATTGATTCATTCTAACAGTTTGTAACCACATGTAGCATCCATGTGGCAGGAGCTAGCTTCTAAGTGTTCTCCAATTTGGCAGATTAACTCTTATCTCCAAATATACAATGACTCCAAGGGCCTGCTTCCACTAGAAGTAAATGCTAGGATCCCTTGGGTGCTCAGAGCAGCAGCCACAGCAGGAAGAAGAGAGGGGAGAAGGAGGATATGTGGGAAATGCTAATGTTTGGCTGTCAAGCTTTCTGAGAATGGCAGGAAACTGAGAGCATGGCCTAAACTCATCCATCTGCCAAGTTCTGCAGCAAGAGGGAAATGCGTCTTCATGTCACAACACAGCGCTTATTTGCAAAGTACTATTATTTACCATAAACTTCGGCTGAACACCCACATTTTCTACCGTGATAAAACAGGGGATTAGGTCTCTAAAGCACAAGAATGAAGATCTTTTCCATTTCCCACTATAAAATAGATTTTCTTTCTTTTACTCAAGTAAAATCAGATTTGGTAGTTTGTCACATATTGATCTGTGTGAAACTCCTCTGAGCTATCTATGCCTTAGTTCTGCTCTGTATAAATAATTACATTTTAATAAAATAATGTTCATATTCCAAGTAAATAGTAATATGTTTGGTTGTAGCTATTGATTAGTTCAGCCTTCTTAAGGCATCTTTGAAGATGACATTTAAAATATATATGCAGAAATATTTTTGCCCTAGACTTATGCCTGTTACACAGTAGCACCTAATTACTGCACAACAAATGGCCAAAAAAGCAAAATTGTATATAATCTTCAAAAGAGCTGAAACAACCAGAATATAAACAGTTGGTTGAGTTATTTCAACCCTCCAGCAATCCCAGCTACTGTTCAGTACTCAGCACAGAAACAATCCATTATTTCCCAAAATGGCAGGTGTATTTTTTTTGCTACCTACTCAAAACCCTAATGTTTAGCTGGACGATTGTGTTTCAAAAAATTACTTTATAATTAAATTCCAAGTAAGATGATTTACTTACTGTTTTAAAAGATGTGTAGGATCTACAAGGATAAGCAATAAATGCATCAGGATTAAGAATGCTTTCAGCATAAAATTGATGACTTCGGGCATGGTTACAGTCAAAGAAGGAAGCCATTTCTGTGAAAACAATTCCCAATTAACTGATAGCAATTAACTGATAACTGGTAGCATAAACCATTTCTTAGAGTAACTGTAAGTGGCAGTCTCTTGAGTTGCGAGGGCCAGACCTTTTGTCCAGGCTTGGATATTGTACAACATTTATCAAAGTTACATATAATTTTATTTGTACCAAAGAATTATGTGACTCAAAAGGGACATTCAAGAAGTGGAAATAAACACAAGCAAATGTGGATGACTTTGTGCTTTGACACTAATATACTGAGTCACTTCCTAGTGACAGTGGCAGGAGGCAGGCAATTTCCTAGGCAGATAGGAGTGTGTACCAGTGAAACCCACCCTTCAAGCCAAAAACAATGTGAAGCCTGAAAACCAAGCTGCCAGTTCTGGGTAAAGTCCCTGACCAGAGTGAGAACTTCTATTCCTGTTTGCCTGGTCTTTCCTGAACAACGTTTTTGGTTCTTCCTGAACAAGGATTTTTAACCAGTTAAATGTTGCTTTTTCCAAGGCTACCTACAGCCCACACCTCCCTCATTCTGAGTCTATAAAAAACCCAGACTAAGCCACACTTTGGGGACTACCTGCCTTTGGGTGGAAACTACCTGCCTTCAGGTAGGGGCTACCCACTTTGGGTTCCCCTCTCAGCCAAGAGCTGTTTTGTCACTGGATAAAACTGTTCTCTGCCTTGCTCACTCTTCATTTGTCTGTGTAACCTCATTCTTCCTGGATGTGGGACAAGAACCTGAGACCTACCAAATGGCAGGTGCCAAAGGAGCTGCTGAAACACTGTAGCCCTCCCACCCCATGCATCAGGAAGCAGTGGTGGGGCTGGGACAGCCCAAGAGCTGTGGGCTGGAGTATGGCAATAGGATCAAACAATCTGGGACACATCCCTGTTTGCTGAACTATGCAGAGGGTGGGAACAAATGAGCTGTAACACAAATGAGCCGTAATGTTTCCTGGGGGCTCAGACCTGAAGGCTCCCTAAGCCTTGGTAACATGCTGTATGTAACATCCCCTTTGGGGCTCCGTGGTTCCTGGCATCTCTGAGTTTTTTGGGCACCACCACATTTCCCTCATTCAGAAGTTGGCGTCCAAGGTGGAAGCTGCTTGCAGTATGCCTGGTCCAGTCACAGCCTGACGTGGAACCAGTGCCGTTACTGGCCTAAAGTCACCCACCCTACCACAGCAGCGGGCATGCTTGGCTCACCCTTGGCAGGTGTGAGATCCAGGTCAGCAGAGTGAGCTGAGCACAGGCTGCCAGGCCAAGTGGGTGAGACAAGTTCAGTGGTGAGCCCAGCAGGTGAAAGTGAAACTCAAGCAGAGGCACTGCAGGCTGTGGAGGTCTCTGGCTGGTGAAGCAGTATGGAAAAAATCCTGTATCACTAGGATCTCTGACACAGTATCCCTGTGCATATAGTATCTCCACTGTAGACCAATTAAGAGTCTGCCTCTCTGTTCTGCAAGAATAACTGAACTCCCTCCTATTCAACCACAAAATATTCAGCACTGTTAACCAGTACTGAGTTAAAGATGTAACAGGTAGGGGGTTTTATAAAGAATGCTAAAGATGAATTAGTTTTGCCATTATCAAGCATGATATTATTGCCATCAATAGCTAAGATCTAAATACATCTGCATATTCTAAAATTTTCATAACATTGTAGTCATTTCTTCTTTCTTTTCTTTCTTCTTCTTCTTTTTTATTTTAGAGATGAGGCCTCACTATCTTGTTGGGCCCAGGCTGGTCTTGAACTCCTGGCCTCAAGTCTCAAGCGATCCTCCTGGCTCAGCCTCTTAAAGTGCTGGGATTACAGGTGTAAGCCACTGTGCCCAGCCATTTATGCTTTCTTTTATTTTACATAACAATATTTTTACTGAATGGCATGGACTATTCTTTCAATGACCTACACAGCTTAGCCAATCTTTGAGAAACTAGATTTTGATTTTAGCATATGCAGTATAATTATTATGTAATAATTGCTTCCACCAAAAGACTCCTTCCTAGGTCCTCACCCATTTGCAGTATTATGTAACCATTCCTTCTCTCAATATGGAGGCCATGTTTTCATACCCCTGCCCCATTACAGGCTGATCTTGTGACTTGCTTTGCCCAGTAGCTAAGAACCAAGATCAGTTCTGTGGAGAAACTCACACTGGTTAAGTTCTAAGGCTTTAAAAGACCTTCCAGCAGCCACTCTTACTGTCTTGGAACCCAGTTGCAATATTATGAAATCCAGGCTACCTGGCTGGGGAGAGAGGTCCTGAAGGATGACAGACCACCTAACAGAGGAGAACAAGTCCCAGGGTTCCCGACATGGAGGGTGATCTCAGACCTCCTCATCCAGCTTAGCTCAGCTCAGCCCCCAACTGGATGCAGTCACCTGAGTTACTCCAGCCAACACCACACAAAGCAGAGTCTCAGCAGAACTCTGCCTGAATTCTGACCCTCAGAAAGCTGGCAATAACATAATTTTTCTTGTAATTGTTCACTGTGGTTTGTTACACAATAGAGAACTGAGACAGCATAGTTTCAGAAATAATGTAATATCGTCAGCACAAATTAATAATTGGCATCATCCATTTTTATTAAACAAAGACTTCTTTTACATTAGGTCTCTGTATATCTATAGATTTATATTCACAATTAATTGTGATTTAGACAAGACGGTTCGTTAGAATATAGCAAACTATTAATTTTAAAAGTAATGGTTTCTTAGTAATAAATTTAAGTAAAATAGAACACCTTGAAGTCTTAAAACTCATCCAAAGGTTTAATGTGAATGATAAATGTTCTTTTAATCCAATAAAGTTATAGGAAATCTTAAAATGTCTCAAAATGATAGCTTATGATAAATGTATATTTTAGTTGAATTAATCTTTTATAGAATTTCATATGATCTATGTATAACAATTAATTATGTAATGAAGTCTTCAGATCTATATTTTGTCCTAATAGAAAGGATTCATAGTCATAATATAGAAAATAATGAGGAAAATCAATTTTATAATATGCCTTTTTTATATGAATTTTGCTTATCTGAACTAGGTGAAATTGGCTTTATTTCTTATTTGTTGCACCTGTAGATTAGACAGTTGTGTGGGTTTTTAAAATGTAGTCATTACAAATATATACTTCTGATCACATTTACTCTTTCAGAGCAAATATTATTTCTAGTGAAGTAGATACCTGAGTTACACTCAATACTATGATCTGTGTATCTTTCCTGCACAACAGCCAAATGAAAAAAGCAAGTAATTTCAAGCCCTTGATATCTTGACTACATGGAATTGGGCTGTGAGATATTTAGAATCATCCAGGTATCCATTATCGTATCATCATACATATATATTATTATGTATTATTGCATATTATGGATAGTATATTTCATTATTTATATGATGAAATGTAGAGACAGGGAAGAATAAATTTCCCAAATAATAACCTTTTGGTGCCTTATAACTTAATGCCATATAGATATTACAATTATTATTATTGGAAACTACTATAAAAAGTTAAATACTACTTGTTTAATTTGTGATTACAGCATCCAGAGTGATTCTTTTATAAGTAACTAAAACCACGTCTCTTCTCTGCTCGAAACCCACTCATGGCTCCTATCTCATTTGAGTGAAAGTTGAAGTCTTTTCTACCATCCACAAACTCCTGTGTTATTGCCCTCTGCCTGGTTCCCTCTCTAACCTTATGCACTGCTTCTCTCCTTTTACCTAGTTTCAGCCACAATAGGCTCCTCACTGTCATGAACTTGCCAGGCTGATTCCTGTTTTCAGCCCTTACACTTGCTTCCCCCTGTTGGCCTGGAATGCCTCTTCCCCCGGTGTCTATAAGGCTTACTCCTTTAGGTCATCTCTTCAGTAAGGACTCCCTTACCATCCTATCAACAATTTTCTTCCTCTACTTTACCTTCTCTGTCACCAACACATCATATTCCTTTTCCATGCTTTATTTTGTCTCCTTAGCTCTTATACTATCTATTGGTTTCCTAACAAGTTAGAAAATTAACTCCATCAGGGAGAGACCTTTGTCTTTTGTATTCATTTCCATATTTGCTGTTCCTAGAATAATGCCTAGCACATAGTAAACACTCAATTTGCTGAGTGAATAACACACCTTCCTTGTTTATACTGAGTGACTGTAATACGCTAGACATTGATAAGGCACCAGGGATACAAAGTTAACTAAGACACAGTACCCGATCTTGCGGTTCTTACAACTGGTGGGAGAGCTTCTTATACGCAACTGTGTTTTGGGAGAAAATACATTTTATATGTATATTATACATAAAAGTATGTGGATCCCATCTAAGGAGAGAGCTCAGTGAATATATATCAGCAGCATTCATAGTTTAGAAACTATTTACCTTTTTTGTAAGTATTGAAATTAAATTTCAGTAAAGGTGTAATTAAGTCTTCACATCCTGGCATGTGCTTCCCTCCATTTGGGTAAAAGTCAAGATGACCACAAGCATCAATGGTTCCAACACCTGAAATAAACAAAAATGGGGTAAATGCCTCTACAAATCTCCTCTACGCTTCAATGAGGTTTCTGATTCTGTTAAAAACCTACCAAGCTCAAAGAGGATGCGAGCTGCATTTGTATGAATAACATCAACAAAGTTGGCATCCGAGGGGTCTAGCCTGACTTCCTTTGGAGTGTTGTGGAAAAATGGCCCAGCTGGGTCCAACCCTAGAGAAAGCACAACCAAGACATGTTGTGTGGAAGTGCACATTAATATTGTTGTCACTTTGAAAACATGTGCCCTTTCCTACATTATTTCTATCAATCAAAGATCACTCAGCAAAACGTACAGATACATAATCTAAATCTATAAATGTAGGGTCTCTATATATTGCAATGTCAAGTTTCTGCAGATAAGTAATGCTATGTTGAGACAATGCCAAAACAGCTAACAAACTAAAAAAAATCACAGTGGCTATTCTAGGGTCTGTATATGGAGTACCATATATACAATAAGGTTATGAATTACCAACGTTCCTGAAAAGCAACATCTGTAGGCAAAAAATTAAATTAAATTAAAAAAAAACACTCTTCAATATGTAAAGATGAATCTACAAAGCAACACAACTAAAACAGCAGAATCTTTGTCCTGAACTATGGCTCACTTTGTTCTACTTTTCATTAATAGTAATACAAATGAAAACCCGTAAGCCCAGGGAAGTGAAGTGACTGGACAAGGTTATCATATGTTAGAGGCAAACTGGACTAAGAGGCCAGGTGTCCAGACTCTCATCCCATTGTGTCATGTTCAAATGTTTCATAAAATAAGGACAAGATAGCTGGATGTCTTTAAAACATTATGATCTTTCACATATATAATAATTTCTGTATTTGACAATTATTTGTCAAGAAACTGGTATGTGCCAGGAACTAAGTTCAGCATTCAGATATGAGGAATAAGACCTTGCTTTGTCCTCAAGGGATTTTCCATTTGGTGGGAAAGGCACCCCAATCAGTGTCCTCCGTGCAGAGGCAGTGGTGATCATAAGTGTTATCCAAGCACAGAGAAGCCGCATATAACCCAGTCTTGGGAAACTAGGACGTGCTTCTGCAAGAGATAAGAAACACGGCCTGGTATGGTGGCTCATACCTGTAATCCCAGCACCTTTGGAGGCCAAGGCGGGTGGATCACGAGGTCAGGAGTTTGACACCAGCCTGGCCAAGATGGTGAAACCCCATCTCTACTAAAAGTACAAAAATTAGCTAGGCACAGTGGTGGAACACACCTATAACCCTAACTACTTGGGAGGCTGAGGCAGGAGAATCGCTTGAATCCGGGAGGTGGAGGTTGCAGTGAGCCGAGATTGTGCCACTGCACTCTAGCCTGGGTGACAGAGCAAGACTCCGTCTCAAAAAAAGAAAAGAAAAAGAAAAAAGAAAAAGAAACGCTAGTAGAGATCTGAGGGACCAGAAGAATTGGCCAGGGCAAAGGTAAGGTGGCCAGCAACTCAGGGGAGGACAGAGAAGTACATGGCCTCCAGATGAAAGAGCAGCACATTTGGGAAACTGTAACTAGTTTGCTAAGGCTGGTGTGTACATTTCTAGGATTTGTTGGAAGATGAAGGCAGTATTGCTAGCAGGAGCCAGATGTCAGCTGAGCCATGTCAAGGAGCTTGGACATGACGTGGTCATCAACGGGAAGCTGTTGCAAGCTTGCAAGCAGGGGAGATCTATGATCAGAGTTACATTTTAGCAAAATCCCTTTGCTGTGATATAGTGGCTGGATCCCGGAGTGGGGAGGATGCAGAGCAGCACTGGCGTTGACCCCTCTGGGAATGTGGCATGAGCAAAGACGGAATGTCTGTGTCACAGCTCTGGGGTATGTGCTCAGCACACTTAGCTTGTCATAGGATTTGTGTGTGTGTGTGTGTGTTTTTTAATTTTTATCTTTCTGACTAATATAATCACTAAAAGAGCAATTATAGAAAAAGAGGAGGAGAGAAGAGGGGGTCTAGGCTGGAACCTTGAAGAACATCAACATATAGGCAAAGGCAAAAGAAAAGAAACTCATGAAGTAGCCTGGAGAGAGGGAGTCAAAAAACAAAGACAACCAAGAAGAGCGGAATCATAGAAGCTAAGATGAGGGAGCACTTCAGCAAGGTGGGAGGGGCCCACTGGGACACATTCTGCAGAGGGGTCAAGTAAAACACAGAGTCAAAAGGTCTGGTAGAGTTCCACAAAAAGCCACTAGTGATCTGGTAACAGTGGTTTTGGGGAAAGAAGCTAGGTAGCAGTGGGTCAAGGAGAGAATGAACTAAGGAAATGCAATCACTCCACTTTCAACTTTTGTGGAGCTTGGGTCTAGAGGAATGCAACAGGCTAGGGCATCATTTAGAAGGAAATGGGAGGCCAGGAAGGAAGGGGTGAGTTTCAATACAGCGCTTCTGTTGACAAGATCTGAGAAAAAGTAAACAAATGACTTTAGTCCACAAAGGCGGTGGAACTCAGAGCACAGGTGGAAAGACAATTAGACAAAGAGATCAATGAAGTAAAGCAATATGCCTATGAATGAACCATTCGCGCTTAACAAAGAAAGAGGAAAAAGTATTTATCTCACAATTAATCTTCAACTCTTGGAAGAATTTTTATTTTACCAGTGTGACTACACACAACTTTCTAATAAAGTCAGGATTCCTAGAGAGAAACATCCCAAGATAGGTTGGAGGACAAGGCAATCAGATTAAAAAAAAAAAAAAAAGACAGTCTTTTCAAGACTTAGGGAAGAGGGAACACTGGATTTGTTGTTCTAGGATATCTCAGGAGAAAAATCTACAGAAGGGAAGAGAACTATTAGGTTCGACCCTTAGGGAGAGAGACATGACCTCTTACTATATGAGTGAGAACTAATCGTTTAAGATCTGAGTGTGTAGTATGTATGTGTATTTGGGTCCGTGTGTGTGTCAGCATAATAAGAGTAATTTTTCCTCAAATAAGAAATCATTGATACTGTTTATAAATAAAAATAAATAAAAGCAGAATCAGCTGAGTAACCCCCTAACAATAGTTATAATGAAAACTACTTATCACTTATACATAAATACCAAAGACATAGAAACTTACGTATGTCCTTAATGTGTTTATCATATTAATTTTGTTTTTAACTGGTTTATTATATAGCTAAAATCTGTTTTTGAGGTCTCAGTTCTTCTATTACTCAAGGAACATGATTACCCCAAAACTAGTTTCTCAGAGGAATACAGATTACAACATGCACATGATATTAATTCCTTGGACATTCAGAAAGCCTTTAAAAATCTCTTTTCTATTTACCCAGCAGGATAATTCATCTGATGGGAAAAACTAGAGTTAAACAGTATCTGATTTTTGAAAAAACTTACTAAACACAAAGTCTCTTTGAATTGATCATAACCCAGTATGAATTGTAAATGCAGGTACGTGTTCTGCTCCACTCGGGCCAGGTCATCTCACAGTCCGCATGAGGCTGTGAGGCCCCGTGAGCTTCCATCTTCAAAAGAGGAACTCATTTTTTCTTTTTTTCTGGGCTTGAAAATTGACCGCAAAGGGTCACATGATGACTTCAGCAAAAAAGTTCAGTTTTTATTATTCGAAATAAGAATGGTGGTGGTGGTGGAGGTGAGTGAGGAGGAGTTAGGAGCAGAGAGCTAGGAGAAGAGAGATGACGTATAGCAGGAATAAGCCTGTTATAGCAACAGATTGCAGAGACAAAATACTTGAATCTCAATTTGGACTTTCTAGATATTTTTTAAAAACTCTGTTCTAAATTGAGATTTGAATTTAAAGTGTGCATGTATGTGTGTGCGCGTGTGTGTGAGAGAGAGAGAGCACATGTACACACACATGCACACAGAGCACAGTAGTTTAACAAAAAGAAAATATGCTACTGTGGCCAAGCCTGGAGTCAATGCGGTAAGGGAGGCTTTCCGTTAAAAATAACAGGCTCATCCATAATTATAAGACCAGGTAATATAATATTTGTGTTTTCAAATACAAAAGAGGCACACGTCCAAGGGTATGAGAAGCACAGAGAATTAATTCCTGCCTTAGGAGGAAACATTTGAGATGAATCTTGACAAGTGGACAGTGAACGCTCAGGAAGAGGGACAACAGCATGTGCAAAGGCACAGAGCATGAAAAGCTGTGATGAAACATGACAAGTTTATGTGACAAGCTAAGAGGCTTTAGGCAAGGAGACATCCTGAGAGGTTCGGAGCAGTGGAGTGGCATGGCCTACACCTGGAAACATAAGCCTGGCGGTACTTGTAGAAGACTAGGCTAGGACACCAGCGGGGACCAAGGCCAAAATGCAGGCAAGAGATGAGGGACTGAGCGAGGACAATGACCAGGGGATGGACAGGGAAAAGGCAGACGAAGGAGACGTGGGGCTTGCTTACTGGCTGTTGGTGGGGGATGCAGAGGGAGAGGCCAGCCCCGCCTGTCGATAAAGGAGCTGATGCTTTGACCTTCATCCACCTCACACAATTGGTTTGGAAAACAGAATGTGGGGAGGAGACATGATTAATTATTATACCCCCAAACCCAGGGCATGCTATATACTTTACTCTGCAACTTATTTTTAGACTTAACAGTATATCCAGGGGTAATATTAGAAACGGTAACAACTGAGTAAGCTGCAGTTCAGGTGTGTCAGGAACATCCAGGACAATCAGTGGGACTCAAACTCATTCTTTCTTAAAAATAACTTTTAAAAATTGATATATAAGAGTTGTCCATATTTTGTGAGTACATGTGGTATTTTGAGACGTGTATATAATGTGTAATGAGCAAATCAGGGTAATTGGGATATCCATCGCCACAATCATTCATCTTTTCTTTGTGTTGGGAACATTACAGTCCTTCTCTTCTCGCTATTTTGAAACATGTAATAAATTATTGTTAACTACAATTTCTGTATCATATACTAGAATGTACTCCTTCTAGCTATGGATTTTTTGTACCCATTAACCAACTTCTCTTTAGCCTCCCCTCTCTTCTTCCCTTCCCCGCCTCTCATAACCACCCTTCTACTCTTTACCTCTACGTAAACCTCACACTTTGCATTACCAGTATGAAATCCCAAGGGATGGAATGTGTTATAATTCATTCAACCATTCAGTTGCGGGCGAGGGATCACGTAGTTTCTCTTACTCTGTCACCAAAGACAATGCTGCGATGAACACCCTTGAAGTGAATCTGCACATTTTTGCTTTGAAAACACTTTCCTGTTTTATTTCATCAGAATCACATTTTGTAGTATCTTACATTTTCTTCTGCAGTATTACTTGGTGTTCAGATACTTGATACTGTGTGTAAATAATATTTAAACATACTCAAGGCCCAACTGCAGGGCATGCTTACCAGTTATTCTTCCAAGGCCTGGTATCCTTGACCCAGCTTCCCCAGCCAGGTGTGCTCCCAAGCTGTGGCCAATCAAGTGCACTTTAGAAGGGGAATATCCAAATTTTTTCTGAAAGTATCGTTTAACATAATAAGTATTTTTAAAACAGTGGTGGAATAGCTTAAATATGCTTTAAAAATAGAAAAAAAAAAGGATGAACATGGTTCTCCCTTTTGCACGTAAGATGGGGACTGGTAAAGTCACAAAGTGACACCTCTGCCTACATCCTTATCCAACTACAGGAGAACAGATGGGCTTGGAAGAATGCCTTCTGTAGGAGCTCTTCTGCTTGTGCTAAGGGGCTGGCCTGTGGTCCTTGGAAACAGGAGAACAGCCCCAGCAACTATATTTGTGGCTTCTAGCTCCATGCTGATCCTTCCTGAGGCCCAATCCTTTCAGCATGCTCACAACATGCATCAAAGGCAGCTCATTCCTACACTGTTATCCACCTTGCCTGTGTCTGTATCCTTCAGGTTAAGGCAACACTAGAAAATGTATGGGATAACTTTGGTTTTAAAACAGGAGCTTTTAAGAATATTCACAAACTCAAATAACTCAATATCAAGAAAGCAAATGATCCAATCGAAAATGGGCAAAGGATTCGAATAGTTCTCAAAAGAAGACATACAAATGGCCAACAGATTTATGAAAAAATGTTGAACATCCCTAATCATTAGGGAAATGCAAAACAGCATCACAATGAGATATCACCTCACATCTGTTAGAATGACTATTATAAATAAAAGATAACAAGAACTGTCAAAGATTTGGAGAAAAGGGAAAACTTGTACACTGGTGGAGGGAATATAAATAGGTAGAGCCATTATGGAGAATAATATGGAGGTTCCTTGAAAAACTAAAAATAGAATTACTATATAATCTATCAATCTCACTTCTGGGAATACATGCAAAGATATCACAATCATTATGCTGAAGAAGAGATATTTGCACTCCCATTTCATTGCAGCATTATTCACAATAGCCAAAATATGGAATCAACCTGTGTCCATCAATGAATTAACAGATAAAGAAAATGTGTTACACCTACGCGATGAAAAAGGAAATTCTGTCATTTGTGACAACATGGATGAACCGGGAAGACATGCTAAGTGAAAGAAGCCAGGCATAGAAAGACAAACACTGGGCCGGACGCAGTGGCTCATGCCTGAAAATCCCAGCACTTTGGGAGGCAGAAGAGGGTGGATCATAAGGTCAGGAGATAGAGACCATCCTGGCCAACACGGTGAAACCCCGTCTCTACTAAAAAAAAAAAAATACAAAAAATTAGCCGGATGTGGTGGCAAGTGCCTGTAGTCCCAGCTACTTGGGAGGCTGGGGCAGGAGAATGGCATGAACCCTGGAGGTGGAGCTTGCAGTGAGCAGAGATCGTGCCACTGCACTCCAGCCTGGGCGACAGAGCTAGACTCTGTCTCAAAAAAAAGAAAGACAAACACTGCATAACCTCACTTAATATGTGGAATTTTAAAAAGTCAAACTACATAAGTAGAGGATAATAGTAGTTATCAGGGGCTGAGATTGGGGTGTGGGGAATAGGGAGATATTGATTAGTGGGTCCAAACTTCAGTTACACAGGAGGAATAAGTTTCTGAGATTTATTGCTTAGCATTAATAATAATGAATTATATATTTCAAAATTGCTTAGAGTAGATTTAAAACATTCTCATTATTAAAAAATGTTATGTCGGCCGGGTGCAGTGGTTCACGTCTGTAATCCCAGCACTTTGGGAGGTCGAGACAGGCGGATCATGAGGTCAGGAGTTCAAGACCAGCCTGACCAACATAGTAAAACCCCGTCTCTAATAAAAAAAAAATAGAAAAATTAGCCAGGCGTGGTGGTGTGTGCCTGTAATCCCAGCTACTCAGGAGGCTGAGGCAGGAGAACCACTTGAACCTGGGAGGTGGAGGTTGCAGTGAGATGAGATAGCACCCCTGCACTCCAGCCTGGGTGAAACAGTGAGACTCCATCTCAAAAAAAAAAAAAATGCTCTGTGAAGATGTGAAGTGACAGATATGTTAATTAGATTGATGTAATCATTCCACCATGTATACACGTATACCTATATCAAACCATCACAATGTACCCCATAAGTATGTACAATTATTATTTGTCAATTAAAAACAAAATCTTAAATAAAAAAGAATATTCACAAAAAGATTATACATCTAGAGTTTAAACAAAAGTGTGATAGGGAACAAAGGAGCAAGCATTTAAAAATGTTTTTAAATATCAGACTAAATTTAATGTGAAATCTACCATCTTAACAAAATCTTAATTGTATGACCCAGTTTTGCTAATTACAGGCATGATGTTGTTCAGAAGATCTCTAGAATTTACTCATCTTGCATGATTGAAACTTTATACCTATTGAATAGCAACTCTATTTCTCT
This sequence comes from Papio anubis, assembly GCF_008728515.1. Taxonomy (NCBI): domain Eukaryota; kingdom Metazoa; phylum Chordata; class Mammalia; order Primates; family Cercopithecidae; genus Papio; species Papio anubis. The sequence goes on from NC_044986.1 coordinate 16,791,651, forward strand.
TTTCTTTTGCCCACCTCCTGGAAAGAAGCATTCCATTCTTTGCTGCTATGAGTTCGGCTATTTTAGATACCTTATGTAAGTGGAATCATACAATATTTGTCCTTCTGTGACGGGCTCATTTCACTTAGCATAATGTCCTACAGGTTCATCTGTTTTGTTGCATATAACAGGATTTTCTTCTTTCCTAAAGTTGAATAATATTCCATTGTGTATATATACATTTTCTTCATCCGTTCATTTGTTCGTGGACATGTATGTTGTTTCCATGTCTTGATTATTGTAAATAATGCTGCAATGGACATGGAAGTGGAGATATCTATTCTAGATCTTAATCTCAGTCTTTTGGATAAGTACCTAGAAGTGTGATTGCTGGATCATATGGTAGTTTTATTTTAAATTTTTTGAGGAATCTTCATAGTGTTTTACATAATGGCTGTACCATTTTACATTCCCACCAGCAGTGTACAAGGGTTTCAATTTCTCCCAATTCTCAACACTTACAAGCTTTTTTTTTATAATAGCCATTCTAAAACACGTAAGATGGTATCTCACCATGAATTTGATTTGCTTTTCCCTGATGATTAGTAATGTTCAATAGTTTTTCATAAACCGGTTGGTTATTTGTGTGTCTTCTTTTAAAAAATGACTATTTAGGTTGGGCACGGTGGCTCATGCCTGTAATCCCAGCACTTTGGGAGGCAGAGGTGGGCAGATCACGAGGTCAGGAGATTGAGACCATCCTAGCTAACACGGTGAAACCTCATCTCTACTAAAAATAAAAAAAAAAAAAAAATTAGCTGGGTGTGGTGGCAGTTGCCTGTAGTCCCAGCTACTTGGAAGGCTGAGGCAGGGGAACGGCATGAACCCAGGAGGCAGAGCTTGTAGTGAGCCAAGATCATGCCACTGCACTCCAGCCTGGGTGACTGTACAAGACTCCGTCTCAAAAAAAAAAAAAAAAAAGACTATTTAAGTCCTTTGCCCATTTTAAAATCAGGTTATTTGTCTTTTTGTTATTAAGTTGTTGGAGTTCCTTATATATTTTGGATTTAAGCCCTTATCAGATATATGATAACATATATAGTTTGCAAATATTTTCTTCCATTCCATAGGTTGCCTTTTCACTGTGTTAATTGTTTCCTTTCCTGGGAAGAAGCTTTTTAGTTGGATGTAGTCCCCTGTGTTCATTCTCGCATTACTATAAAGAAATACCTAAGGCTGAGTAATTTATAGAAAGAGGTTTAATTGACTTATGGTTCCATAGGCTATATACATAGCACAGTGCTGGCATCTGCTTCTGGTGAGGCCTCAGGGAGCTTAGAATCATCAGGGAAGGCAAAGGAGGAGTTAGTGTATCGCAGAGTGAGAGCAGCAGTAAGAGGCAAGTGGGGAGGGACCATGCTCTTTACAATCAGATCTTGTGTGAACTGAGTGAGAACTCACTCATCAGCAAGGTGGTGGCACTAAACCATTCATGAGGGATTCATCCCCCTGAACTAATTAATACCTTCCACTAAACCCCATCTCCAAACTGGGGATGACATTTCAATATGAGATTTGGAGGCGACACACATCCAAACCATATCATTCCACCCAACCCCCCTACACCTCATGTCCTTTTCACATTGCAAAATACAATCATCCTTTCTTACTATTCCCCCAAAATGTTAATCATTCTAGCATCAGCTCAAAGTTCAAAGTCAAAAGTCTCATCTGAGACTCAAGGCCAAGATATAATGGTGGTACAGGAATTGGGTAAACAGTTCAATTCCAAAAAAGAAAAATTGACCCAAAGAAAGAGGTAATAGGCCCCATGCAAATCTGAAACCCAGCAGGTCAGGCATTAAATCTTAAAGCTCCAACATAATCCTTGACGCCATGTCCTACATCCTGGTGTGAGGAGTGGTCTCCCAAGACCTTCGGCAGCCCTGCTCCTGTAGCTTCTCTGGGTGTGACCCACATACTGCTCTCTGGGGTTGGAGATGAGTGCCTGCCAGTTTTTATAATCATGGATCTTCCAGCGGATCTAACATTCTGGGGTCTGGAGGGCAGGAGCCCCTTCCCACAGATCCACTAGGCAGTTCCTCAGTGGAGACTCTGTGTAGGGGTTCAATCTCACATTTCTTCTTGGCATTTCCTTAGTAGAGTTTCTCTGTGGGAGCTCGGCCCCTGCAGCAGGCTTCTGCCTGGGCACACAGACTTATCTATACATCCTCTGAAATCTAGTTGGAAGCTGCCAAGCTTCCTTCACACTTGCATTCTGAGCATCTGCAGATTTAACACCATTTGAAAACTAACAAGGCTCATGGCTTGCACCCTCCAGAGCTGTGTTCTAAGCTGTACCTGGGACCCTTGGAGCTGAGGGTGGAGCCTGAGTAGCTGGGATGCAGGGAGCAGTGTTCTGAAGGCTGAGCAGGGCAGTGGCACCCTAGGCCTGGGTTCTGAAATCATTCTTTCCTTTTAGGCATCTGGGCCTGCGATGGGAGGGGCTGCCTCAAAGATCTCTGAAATGCCTTTCAGGCCTTTTCCCCATTGTCTTGGATAGTAGCACCCGACTCCCTTTTAGTCATGCTAATCTCTCTAGCAAGTGGTTGCTCCACAGCCCACTTACATTCTTCTCCTGAAAAAGCTTTTTCTTTGTCTGCCACATGGCTAGGCCAGGCTGCAAATTTTCCAAACTTCAATGTTCTGCTTCCCTTTGAAATATAAGTTCCAACTTTAAGTCATTTATTTGCTCCCATATCTGATTGTAGATTGTTAGAAGCAGTCAGATCATATATTGAATGCTTTGCTGCTTAGAAACTTCTTCTGCTAGATACCTGAAGTCATTACTCTTAAGTTCAACATACTGCAGATTCCCACAGTGTGGACACAATGCAGCTAAGCACTTTGGAAGGGTGTAACATGGGTGACCCTTACTCCAGTTCCCAATAACTTTGTCATTTCTGAGACCTCATCAGCCTGGATTTCACTATCCATATCTCTATCAACATTTTGGTCACAACCATTTAACAAGTCTCTAAGAAGTTTAAAACTTTCCCTCATCTTCCTGTATTATTCTGAGCCCCACAAACTCTCCCAACATCTGCTAATTTCCCAGCTCCAAAGTCACTTCCACATTCTGAAGTATCTTTACAGCAATGCCCTGCTCCTTTTTACTATATATTTTTTGTGTGTGTGTGTTAGTTCATTGTTGTGTTGCTATGAAGAAATATCTAAGGTTGGGTAATTCATAAAGAAAAGAGGTTTAATTGGCTCATCGTTCTGTAGGCTATGCATAAGGCATAGTGCCAACATCTGCTTATGTCTGGAAGCTTATGATTATGGTGGAAGGCAAAGGTGGGGCTGGGCTATCACATGGCAAGAGCAGGAGCAAGAGAGTAAGCAGGGAGGTTCCATGCTCTTTTAAATAAACAGATAGTATGTGAACTAACTGAGCAAGAACTCACTCATCATCAAGAGGATGGCACTAAGCCATTCATGGGAGATCCACTGCTATGATTCAATACCTCCCACTATGCCCACCTCCAAATTTATGACCACATTTCAACATAAGATTTGGAGGGGACATGCATCCAAACCACATCTTCTTCCTTGTCTATTTTTGCTTTTGCTGCCTGTGATTTTGGTGAAATATCCAGGAAATCATTGTCAGATCCAATGTCATAAAGCTTTTCTTCTATGTTTTCTTCTAGGAGTTTTATAGTTTTAGGTGTTATGATTGTCTTTAATCTATTTCAAATTGATGTTTTTGTGTGTGTGTGTATAGTGTAAGATAAAGGTCCAATTTAATTCCTTTTTATGTGGATATCCAGCTTTCCCAATGCCAGTTGTAGGAAGAGCCTATCCTTTCTTCATTGTATATTCTTGGCACTCCTGTGGAAGATCAGTTGACCATACATGCATGAGTTTCCTTCTGAGATTTCTATTCTGTCTTTATGCCAGTGCCACACTACTTTAATTACTGTAATTTCATAATAAATTTTGAAAACAGAAACTGTGATGATTCCAGCTTAGTTCTTCTTTCTCAAGGTTGTTTTGACTCTTCAGGGTCCTTTGTGATTCCGTGTACATTTCACAATTGTTTTTACTATTTCCGTTAAAAAATGCCATTGGAATTTTGATAGGTATTACATTGAATCTGTAGATAGCTTTGGGTAGTATGAACATTTTGATAATATTGACTCTTGATTCACGAACACAGGATGTCTTTCCATTGATTTGTGTCTTCTTTAATACAAGTCTGTTCATATTTTCTATTTCTTCATGATTCAACCTTGGTAGGCTGTATGTTTCTAGGAATTTATCTATTACTTCTAGGTTATCTTAAATCTTGTTGTGTAATTATTTATACTAGTCTCATGTTCCTTTTATTTCTGTGGCCTCAATAATCATGTCTCCTTTTTATTTCTTAGTTTTTCAAATGTTGGTCTTCTCAAGTTTTTTTTTAGTCTAGCTAAAGGTTTGTAAGTGTTGTTCATCTTTTCAACAAACCAACTTGCAGTTTTGTTCATTTCTTAATATTGTTTTTGTATTCACTATTTTGTTCATTTCTGCTGTAATTTTTATTATTTCCATTCTTCTGCTGACTTTAGAATAAGTTTATTCTCCTTTATCTAGTTCAGGGGTATCCAATTTTTTGGTTTCCCTATGCCACAGTGGAAGAAGAATTGTCGTGGGCCACACATAAAATAAATTAACACTAATGATATCTGATGAGTTTTAAAAAAAGGTCAATGCATAAATCTCATAATGTTTTCAGAAAGTTTACAAATTTGTGTTGGGCCACACTCAAAGCAGTTCTGGGTTGTGGGTTGGGTAAGCTTGATCTAGTTCTTTTATGTGTAAAGTTAGGTTGTTGAATGGAGACCTTTTGTCTCTTTAAATTTAGGTGTTTGTCACTATAAACTTCCTTCTTAGTCTGCTTTTGCTGAATCCCAAAAGTTTTGGTATGTTGTGTTTTTGTTTTCATCTGTCTCATGGTATTTTATAATTTCTCTTTTGATTCATTATTTGACCCATTGGTTGTTTAAAAGTTTTCTGTTTAATTTGCACATATTTGTGTATTTTCCAGTTTTCCTTTTGCTATCGAATTCTAGTTTCATTCTACTGTGGTCAAGAAAGATACTTGGTACTATTGCAGTCTTCTTGAGTTGGCTAAGATTTTGTTCTAACCTAATTTGTGATCTATCTTGGAGAAGAAAGTGTATTCTGCTGTTGTTGGGGGAAATATTCTATGCCCATGTTTTAGGTCCATTTGGTCTATAGTGTTGTTCAAGTTGCTGTTCAAATAAGTTTTCTTCTTATTTGTTTTCCATCTGGGTGATATATCCATTATTGAAAAGCAGATAATGAAAACTACCATTATTTGACTGCTATGTATTTCTCCCTTCCATTCTGTTAATGTTTGCTTGTATATTTAGGTACTCTGGTGTTGGGTGCATATATATTTATAATTATTATATCTTCCTGGTGATTCGATTCTTTTATCATTATATAATGACCTTTGTCACTTGTGATACTTTCCGACTTAAAGTCTATTTTTTGTCAGATACAAGTACAGTCATTTGTTTTCTTATGGTTACCATTTGTGTTGATTATTCTTTTCCATCTCTTCACTTTAAACCTATGTGTGTCTCTAAAATATAAAATGAATCTCTTGTAGACAGCATGTAGTTAAATCTTTTCAAAACTATTTATTCAATCACTCTATATCTTTTGATTAGAGATGATTAGAGAGTTTAATACATGTTTAATGCAAGTTTAATACATGTTTGTCTATTTTTGCTTTTGCTGCCTGTGATTTTGGTGAAATATCCAGGAAATCATTGTCAAGTCCAATATCATAAAGCTTTTCTTCTATGTTTTCTTCTAGGAGTTTTATAGTTTTAGGTGTTACGATTGTCTTTAATCTACTTCAAATTGATGGGGTTTTTGTGTGTGTATAGTGCTGCTTACTCTGCTGCCTAGGCTGGAATGCAGTCTGTTACCTAGGCTGGAGTACAGTGGCACCATCTCAGCTCATTGCAACCTCCACCTCCCAGGTCCAAGCGATTCTTGTGTCTTAGCCTCCCATGTAGCTGGGATTACAGGTGCGCCACCATGACCGGGTAATTTTTTGTATTTTTAGTAGAGATGTAGTTTCACCATGTTGGCCAGGTTTGTCTCGGCTTCCTGACGTCAAGTGATCTGCCTGCCTTGGCCTCCTAAAGTGCTGTGATTACAGGCACGGGTCACCACACCCGGCCTTCAATTATTATATTCTTTTGCTCCAAGATTTGTTTGGTACTTTTTATATTTGTTTAATCTTCTTGTTGAAATTGTTACTTTGTTCATGCAATATTCTCCTGACCTCATTTAACATTTTTATGATGGTTAGTTTGAATTCTCTGTCAGTTAAACATATATCTCTGTTTCATTAGGGTTTGTTTCTGCAGATGAATCTGTTTCTTTGGTATATATTGTTTCTTTATTTTCCTTGACTCTTTATGTTGGTATTTGCACATTAGAAAAAGCAGCCACCTCTGCCAGGGTGTTCATGGATTGTTCTTTGTGGGAGAAGACTCTCACCAATCAGCCTAGCCAATAGTTCTGGGCACCTGTCAAACCTTTGTGCTGGTTCAAACCACTATCTTTATTCTTAGCAGCCTTCAGCATCTGGAGTAAGCTGAGTGCCATCAGCACTTCCAAGAGAGTCAAGACAGAAATCAGTCTCTCAGGCAGCCCGTGGAAAAGTTGGAACTTTTGATTTGCAGTCTAACTCTTTTCCTCCCAAGGAAAACATGGGATCGAGGGTATTCTACCCAATCACTTTGTCTGCACTGAGCTAGAGGAAGGGGCCATAGTGACTGCTTTAATGCCATCTTTCTTCCTATCTTTGTTCTCATTGGCCCCTAGGTACTAAAGTATTCTGGGTTCTATCAATGCTCCAAGACATGTGATATTGAAGTGATTACCCTGAGCAGCCCCCAGAAAAACTGAAACATTGGGTATGAAGTCCCACTTTTTCCATCCACAAGGTGAAGCGGGAAGCTAGGAGTTTCCTTCAGATCATATGGTGCTGGGTCAGGGGTAGAAGTTAAGACAAGAAGGTATCTCAAATTTTCCTCCTGCCTTCATTGTAGCTGGTTTTATATTTACCCAAGATGTCAGAGCCTTTCAACTAGTTTCTGAATTTCTCACGAAGAAAATTTGTCTGCGTGTTGTTGTTGAATCAGTGTGCTTGTTGGAGAAAGAAGGATCTAGGTCTTCCTATTCTATTATCTTAATAATGTCACTCCTGAGCAAGCATATTTTAGTTTCACCTAAGTTTTAGGCTCTCATAATTATCACAAAAATCAAACAATTGATTTTACTTGCATACATTTTTCATTTGATCAAATGTTCCATTTTTTCCACCAGTTATGACAGTTTTATAAGTCACAGAATAAAGAATATTTTCTTTCTCATTTACATATGTGAATAACTGCCAATGAATGCTACATGGTCATTAGGACATCCCTTTCTCTACTGTTGCCACTATTTGTTTGTTTGTTTGTTTGTTTGTTTTTGAGACAGAGTCTCACACTCTCGCCCAGGCGGGAGTGCAGTGGCGCTGTCTCGGCTTACTGCAAGTTCCGCCTCCCCGGTTCACACCATTCTTCTGCTTCAGCCTCCCGAGCAGCTGGGACTACAGGCGCCTGCCACCACTCCCGGCTAATTTTTTGTATTTTCAGTAGAGATAGGTTTTCACCATGTTAGCCAGGATGGTCTCCATCTCCTGACCTTGTGATCCACCCACCTTGGCCTCCCAAAGTGCTGGGATTACAGGTGTGAGCCACCACGCCTGGCCGACTGTCGCCACTATTTTAAATGTCTATTTTCTTTCCTATCTCCTTATATAGGTTGGTATTTGAGATCATTCTCAGCCCTTATCCCCTTCATTGTTCTCCTTCTTCCCCATCTTCCTACCCCATTCCCAGGCACCTGCTTGCCCCAGAACCAATCCAGGTGGTGAATTGTGGTGGCCTAGTAACTTGTGATGAGATGACAGAAAGAGAGGTGAAGAAGAGTGTCAGCTGTTCTTTTAGCTGCTCCTTCTTTAAACTTGAATCCTGAATTATCCCCAGAGGCCCTGGAGCCCACTCACCCTAAACCCTTTTCCCACTCCAAGGTGGCCCTATTCAATTCAATCAACATTTAATTCCACAAACATTTTCCCCCTCAGTTCTGCAAACATCTCCTGTCAGCTTCCTATGAACCAGTATTATTTATTTACTGGACATAGGAAAACCCACAGCTCAGGCCCTAAGATCAATGAAGAAATTCACAAAAGCTTTTTTTTTTTGTCTAAAGAGAAGATGAAGATGAATCTGATTTCATCCTTTGTACACAAAGACTGTCTCTAAAGATCTTGTACCCTAGTCTTCCCTGACAGAGTGGGAAGAGAAGATAGAGAAGTGCCGGGGCATAAATGAGTCTTTGGATCCCTAATTTCTTCTTCAGGATGTTTACTGACAGTCGTGATGTTCAAATATCACCCAACCTGGTTGCTCATCCAATTTGTTTCTGCTCCTGCCACTTTCCATTCTACTGCCTTGCATTTTCTTCACCCACTACTTGTCACCAACTGACATTTTCTTGTTCATTGGTTTCTGTGTGTGCCTCCATTGCCTACTAGAGTGTACATTTTGTCAGAGCAGAAACGCTGTCTTACTTACAAGTCATATCTTCCATGCCCAGCCCACAGTAAGTGCAGAGTGAAATATATATTTGTTGAATGAATGAATGAACCCTCCTTAAAAATCTGAACGGATTATGCATCTTCAGATTTTTACTACCCTGCATTTTAGGGTGGGAAATTACTTTTTGGAAAACATCTGGAGATTCGTAAATGTCGCAGAGTATAGGCCTAATAAATAGCAAGATCTATTTTATTCTTTTAGAGAATATGTGGGTTAAATAGTTGTGTCTGAACTGGCTTACAGACCTAACTAATTCACAGGCACTGAACCCTCTTTTTGTGTGAAAATACGTGTCATATTCTAAACAAAAAATATTTGTAAGATGGTAACAATTTATAATTTTAAGGGTAGATTTACAATGCGATGAAACTGATTGAGATGGTCCAACGTGCTGAGCAGGGCACTGACCTTGCGGGGGTAGTTTTTAGTGATGAGCCTGTGTAGACACACTGCCACCTAGTGGTGCTTCAAATAACCACAGACTCTACTACGAAGAAACTTTTCCTTTTCTGTCTACCATGTACAAATGCTTATTATTTCACGTGTTCAGTACTTGTCTAAGCTAATAAAAAAAGACATTCAATTGTCCCAACTTCTGAGTGTTAATATCCAAAACCAATTCAATATAATTTTAAAAAAATCAAGTCTTCTTACCACCAGAACATCAATAAAATAAGCCACCTCAGCGCCAACAACACGGAGATTGTTTACAGCATGGATGTATTCCCGTGAACCGTTGATCCAATCTAAATTAATGCAGTTTATATCTTCCAGCTGTAGCAACACCTGGCACAAAGATTCACATAAATATTAAAGAAATAAGTGTTCAAGGAAACCGACGTGTCTTAACACTTGATTCCATAATAAGAAATTATACTAGTAGGTTGATATGGTTAGGCTTTGCGTCCCCACCCAAATCTCATCTTGAATTGTAACCCATAATCACCATAATCTCCACGTGTCAAAGGAGAGACCAGGTGGAGGTAATTGAATGATGGGGGCGATTTCCCCTATGCTGTGTTCCGGCTAGTGAGTTCTCATATGAGATCTGATGGTTTTATAAGGGACTCTTCCGCCTTCACTTGGCATTTCTCCTTCCTGCTGCCTTGTGAAGCAGTGCCTTCCGCCATGATTGTAAGTTCCCTGAGGGCTCCCCAGCCATGCTGAACTGTGAGTCAATTAAACCTCTTTCCTTTATAAATCACCCAGTCTAGTGCAGTTCTTTATAGCAGTATGAAAATGGACTAATATATAGGTATTAATAGAGAACCTACTACAGGCTAGGCTCTGTCCTAACTCATATATATATATATATATATGTACACATACACACATATTAGTAATTAGCACTTATACATTAGTACCTATGTCACTGAGTGAGAATTAAATTTATATATATAAACACATATATTCAGTATATATAAAATACATACACATAAATTTAATTCTCACTCAGTGAGATAGGTACTAATGTTATCTTCACTATATGGCCTTATAAATATTTAATTGCTTATGATATTAGCAGTCTATTAATCTTAAGTATAGCAGAGAAAGATTAATTTTGTCGAGTTCACTTGGAAATTGTTTTTCTTAAATTAATTGAGAAATTGATCATACCATTTAATCTTCTGTCAAGAGAAGAATTTATTCAAGAGTGATTATACAAATTTGCTCCCCTTGTAATCTGTGCAATTTATAATAAAAATAAATGGGAAATGGATAACTCATTTGAGGCCCTGTAACACGGATAATTGTGGATAACTGAATGGAAGATCTCCATGAATATACATCAATACCTTGCAAAGTACATTCATGTTAAACATAAAGCTCGCATGCTAGTGTAAAAAGGAGTTTATTCATGTCATACATTGCACATGTCTCTCTGCCATTTGCCATCTGTTTTCCATCCAGCTATGTTGATACGGGTGATCTTGTCTGTTCCGAAATATGAGGCTTGGATAGTTGAAGAATTAACCGCACTGATCTCCTGTTTCAAGCAGAAAGAGATTAAGGAAAAATAGTAATTAAAAATTATTTAATAGTTAGTAGATCTATTCCAAAGCTGCTCAAGAGTGTTTCACTACATTTGATTTTTAACAACTTTCTTTAATATATTTTTACTAAATAGTTACTGCTACATACTATAAAAGTACCATAAATTATTTTTATTATTATTTAGAGACAAGGTCTCACTGTGTTGCCCAGGCTGAAGTGCAATGACTCCATCATAACTCACTGCAGTTGCAAACTCCTGGGCTCAAGCCATCTGACCTCCTCAGCCTTCTCAGTAGTTGGACTACAGACACATGCCACCACACATGGCTAATTATAAACATTTTTTTTTTAGAGACTGGGTCTCACTATGTTGCCTAGGCTGATCTTGAACTCGTGGCCTCAAGTGATCTTCCTACCTCAGCCTGCTGAGTCGCTGGGATTATAGGCATGAGCCACCACATCTAGCTCAAAAAATTAATGCATCATACAATGCAGTATACAAATTCAACACAAGGAGAGAAAAAATCTTTGATTTTTAAAGTAATGTTTGCAAGACAACGTAGGGAAGTTTAAATCAGAATTTCAATAAATCTTACTTTTGTATAACATTTCTCAGTGATCAGTGTAATTCATGAGAATTAAAACATGCCTAGAAGCATGCCAAAAACATGGCAAAAATGGAGGTTGTCCACCCCACTTTATGAGTAAGGAATTGAGGTTAGAATCTCATCGCATGAAATATACCAGCATATTGAAGACAATTTTATATGACTATGTCAAATATTCTTTTGTATTGCTTGTATTTTGTTGGATAGCCTTAACAACAAAACTCTCAAAGACTTTAGGAGACTATACATTTAAGTGATTTTGTTATTTAAAACAATAAAAGGCACAAGTATAAGCGATTCTCTTGGAAAAAATGAATACTTAAATCAGCAAATAGCAACTCTGACTGTGGTGAATCCTATAACCTGGAAGCAATACATTTAGATATTTATGAAATTCAAACAAAGAGCCTATTTCTGGCTACCTGTGTTTAATAGTAATGCAATTAATCATACAATTTGCTGGCTAGGTAAAGTGTCTCCAAGACTGTAAGCTAATGGTTATGAGAGTCATAAGCTGGCTTGCTCAGTAATTATAATAGCTAACACTCCTATCTGTCTATTTGCCAGGCATTGTTCTAAGCACTTTATGGAGTAGCTCATTTAACTCTCACAACACTGTGAGGTAGCTACTGATTTTAAAAATTAGAAAAGGGGGCACTGAGGGGCCAAGTAACTTGCCAAAAAGTACTGCAGCTAATGAACGCTGGAGCCAGGGTTCAAATCCACATGGCCTTTGAAGTTAGGTGCTTCACCACTGGGCTCTCAAGTCATGTTCTGATTATGGTTTTCTCTGCTGATAGGGCCCAAACCAGATGTGGGATTTGCTGAAGTGGCCAATAAAATCAATTGTCTTCAGGCCTTCTAGGAAGCATTTTTCTGCTAAATAATCCAATCCAAGTACAAAAACATGATTCCATCTATGTATCTAAGAGAATCCAGATGCTCACTCATTTCAACTCTCTTAGGCCCAGCTGGAGAGCCTCAAACCCCTACTGTAGTCCCGTTTCTACATCAGAAAAACCGTTTGGAGGGAATTTAATCCAAAAAAAAATGTTTATTCTTTTCTCAACATGAGAATAGTTTGAATAGGTGAGACCTCAAGCAAACCTCCAAGTGGCATTCTAGCAGGTATTGTGAGGTCTGAGCATCTGTTGTCATGCTAGTGTAAAGAGGAGCTCATTCACATCACGCATTGCACGTGTCTGTCTGCCATCTGCCATCTGGTTTCCATCCAGGTATGCTGATATGGGTGATCTTGTCTGAGATCACTGAGGCGTTTCATCAAGTAGCATAGGTGGAGAAAACACTTTGGTTCACTTCACATTCACTCTGGCACAGCCCTCTAAAGTAGCTTTTCAACATAAGCGTGGGAAACTCCATACAGCATCATGGGATCAAAAGAAGACAGCTTAGATTCTGCTGCCACAAGGATAGAAACCAGGAAATGATGCCAATATCGTACACAATAGGTTATCGAGAGGAAGAGTGAATTAAAGTATCAAGGTTTATCTGGGCCTTTTAGCATTCTTTGACTGAGTAGACATGAAGCATAATAGGTATGAGATCAATCTATTCTGAAGACTACATCTCCAGTGATATCATCTCTAGCAAGCAAAAAATAGTTACCAGTTAGGTATGTTCTAACCCTGACTAAAGCTGCAGACACAGAAACGACTGGAAGTGTGCAACATGTCCATCACCACCGGTGACTGCATAAGTCACTATAGGTTAAGGTGTCATGGATTCACGGGTGAAGTAGGTTGGTTTTATTCTTACAGAAAGGTGAAAAGGTAACTGTAAAGACCTGTGATTTCCAGGAGACCAAGTTTATTGTACCACACCACGTTTACCTTTGACAATTCCTCACTTGGAGAAGGGAGTATATTAACTGTGTAGAGTTAATTTCTGATTTGTTTATAAATGAGTCCAATTCATATAACATATGAGTCAGGCCTGTGGAAATCCTTATTTTAATTACACACCTTGACTCATCCTATATCACGGTTGTTAGAAAAACACTTTAACAGCAAACAATAGGCTTCCATCCATTACAAAATTCAGATACATATCTGGTTTAATTACACAGGATTCTTTCCAAATGGAGGGAAGTAGGTAAGGTGTAAAGAACATTATTTAGGGAAGTATTTAGTTTTCCAATTTTCTTTTCATTGGCAAGAGGACCCAGCTTCACCTAAACACTGTCTTTATCACCTTCTGTTTTACTGACCATGCTCCACATAATTCAAGTGCATGGCCACTTATATAAAAGGATAAAAGGATCCATGAGCCTGATTAGCCCTAAGAGTGAAGATCAGGGAATAGAGTTAGTCCTAAGTGGATAAATATGCCCTGACCATCCTAAAAGGCAGAGAAGCTGCCCCAAAATACTTGTATTCAGCATAGATTCTCTTCACTTAAAAAGAAGCTAATCTTCTAGCGAACAATACAGTCAGGATGGCTGAAGGTGACCCCAAGAAACCAAAGGGCAAGATGTCTGTTTATGCCTTATTATACGTGCAGAGAAGAACATAAGAAGAAAAACCCAGAGGTCCCTGTCAATTTTGCAGAATTTTTCAAGAAGTGCTCTGAGAGGTGGAAGACAATGTCCAGGAAAGAGAAATCTAAATTTGATGAAATGGCAAAGGTGATTAAAGTGCGCTATGATCGGGAAATGAAGGATTATAGACCAGTTAAGGGAGGTAAGAAGAAGGATCCTAATGCCCCCAAAAGGCCACCGTCTGGATTCTTCCTGTTCTATTCAGAATTCTGCGCCAAGATCAAATCCACAAACCCTGGCATCTCTATTGGAGATGTGGCAAAAAAGCTGGGTGAGATGTGGAATAACTTAAATGACAGCAAAAAAGCAGCCTTACATCACTAAGGCGGCAAAGCTGAAGGAGAAGTATGAGAAGGATGTTGCTGACTCCAAGTTGAAAGTAAAGTTTGATGGCACATAATGTCCTGCTAAAGTTGCCCGGGAAAAGATGGAAGAGGAAGATGAAGAAGACGGAGAGGAAGAGGAGGAGGAGGGGGAGGAGGAATAAAGAAACTGTTTATCTGTCTCCTTGTGAATACTTAGAGTAGGCGAGCTCTGTAACTGATACATTTCTTATTTGAGAAGTGTCTGTTGCCCTCATTAGGTTTAATTACAAAGTTTGATCATGATCATATTATAGTCTCTGAAAGTGCTCTAGAAATAGTCAGTGGTTTACATGAAGTGGCCACAGGTGTCTGGAGCACCCTGAAACTGTATGAAAGTTGTACATATTTCCAAACATTTTTAAAATGAAAATGCAAAGAAAGTTAAGATATACGTAGCATTAAAATCAACATTTTAACCATTTTAAAGGGTAAACTCAGTGGCATTAAGTCATTCATGTTGTCATGCAGCTATCACTACCATCTTTCTCCAGAACTGTTTCATCACCCCAAACTAAAATTCTGTACCCATTAAACAGGAACTCTCCATTACCTACTCTAGGTATCTCCTATAAATGAAACCATAGATTATTTGTCCTTTGGTGTCTGGCTTATTAGCAAAATGTTTTGAAGAGTCATCCAGGTTATATTATGTATTAGCATTTCACTTCTTTTTAAAGCTAAGTAATATTCCTCTCTTTACTTCTTGATAATTATAAAACTCAAACTTTTGAGGAATATTTCTTTATAAGGTCTCTATACCCATAGTAAGAACTTTTTTTCCTTGTTCTAGAGAGAGCCACATCTACAGAACTGGTCAAATTCATATAGCATATGGGTCAGGCCTGGGGAAATCCTTGTTTTAAGTACATAACTTGATTTATCCTATATCTTAGTTGTTGAAAAACACTTTAACAGCAAACAATCGGGCTTGTATCCATTACAAAATTCAGGTACAGATCTGGTTTAATTACACATGATTCTTTCCAAATGGAGGGAAGTGGAGAAGGTGTGAAGGACATTATTTAGGGAAATACTCATCTACAGATGGCAAATTTCAGTGAAGAGTAGTGTGTACATATATATGTGTGTCTGGTGAGTAGACAGCTACAAATCAGACCATATTTGTATGGTAGGAAGGCATAGGAGAAGGCTGTCTTGGCTGGCAAGGCCCAGCAGTATGTGATGGGCCTGATGGAAAGTAAGCCCCAAGGTTACAGATTCAGGTAAAGACTGGAAATGATCTTCTCTGGTCCCCCTTTTTCCCTGCTCCCTAAATATAGATCCTCCATCCACTCCTAGTCCTGCCCTCGTTTCTCGCTTCTGAGATTTCATGTATTCTTTTGGTTTCAATTTTCAACTCCAGCCAGAAGACTTTTGAATCTTTTTCTCCAGTTCTGGGCTGCCTGTTTGGCTGTCAGACTAACATCTCCAATAGGTTGCTCAAGCCTCACCTGTCCAGAATCTAACTCCTTCTCTTTTATCCTCAATTTTTCTGAGAAGAGGGTTATCATTTTCCCAACCATTTATGTGTGAAATGTCAGACTAGTTTATGCTGTTTATCATGTTGATTTTCTATTATCATACTCACTTTCATTACTGCAGTTCAGGCGTGTTTCCCATGTGTGATCCAAACTGCACTGTAGCTTTCTATTTAACACTGTCAAATGGAACTTTCTGTGATGATGGAAATATTCTATATCTGTACTGTCCAGTATGGTAGCCACTAGCCACATGTGGCTATTGAGCACTTGAAATGTGGCTGGTGTGGCTGATGAACTGAGTTTTTAATTTGATTTAATTGTAATTTTAATAGTCACATGTGGCCAGTGGCTAGTGGTCTCATAGTCACCTCTGATCTCTTCCAGCTTCAGACAAGAGAGCAACTGCAGCCACAGTAAATGCCCTAAAGCAGCTCTGAAAAGCTCTCAGTGGGGCCTCATGACTTACAGGAGGAAGTACAAACTCCACAGGAAGGAACTATACAATTTGTTCCTCAACTACTTTTCTTTTTTTTTTTTTTTTGAGACTGAGTCTCGCTGTGTCGCCCAGGCTGGAGTGCAGTGGCGCGATCTCGGCTCACTGCAAGCTCCGCCTCCCGGGTTCACGCCATTCTCCCGCCTCAGCCTCCGAGTAGCTGGGACTACAGGCGCCCGCCACCACGCCCGGCTAGTTTTTTGTATTTTTAGTAGAGACGGGGTTTCACCATGTTAGCCAGGATGGTCTCGATCTCCTGACCTCGTGATCCACCCGCCTCGGCCTCCCAAAGTGCTGGGATTACAGGCTTGAGCCACCGCGTCCGGCCCCTCAACTACTTTTCTAACTAACCTTACTTTTGAAGACTCCTTCTGTGCCCCTAGACTAACCCAACACATCATCCATCAGATGCGCCTGTGGTTTCTCTTCTTTATGTTCATGCCACTTCCTTTGCCATTACCCTGCTTACCTCTGCTTGTGAGCATCTTGCCCATCCTGCAGGATACACCTCAAACACATGTCCTCCTCAAAATGTTACCTGGTTCCATCCCTGACCTCAACGTGAGCTCTTCTTCACTTTGTTCCCAGAGTCTTTCAGTTGCATCTTACATCACAGATCATAATTTGTGTTGCAAGAAAGGTATTTGTTTATATATGCCATTTCTTCCACTGTAATAAACTCAAGACTGTTCTGTTTATACAATTCGATCGATAATAGGCATTGTTGCTTATCCACAGTCTTACAGATGGAAGGTTCTCAGTACATTGACTGAACATAATGTCTTTTACCTCTTATGAAATAACAACATAAGAGCAATCTTCATATTTAAATCAGATATATCAAAACAGATAACATAGAACAGACAACATACAAAACAATCTGACTCATAATACTGAAAAGAAATGTTACCGTATCTATGTCTTCTGTATCTATAGGCAAATCTTATATTTTAGAGTAATCCATGTGTGAAGGCTGCAAGTTAGCTTACCTGATAGACATTGGGATTGTGTATAGTGTAGAGCAGGAAACGAGTGTTTATCTTCTCTGGAGACCAGGGTAAACCTACCAACTCTGTTGAGAAAGTCCTGGTCCATGGTAAACCATCTTTGAAACACCCTAACCTTTCATAGCAAACTTCTTTTCCTGCAGCAGAAAGGCGGAGTGTCAGTAATAGAGGAACCAGGCTTACAGAGAGGCTGTGTTTCTCACTATGAGCTAAAGTAGGCTTTAATTTTGGAAATTAACCCCTTATTGGATTTATGGCTTGAAAATATTTTCTCCCATTCTACAGGGTTGCCTTTTCATTTTGTTGATTAGTTCCTTTACTGTGCAGAAGATTTTTGTTTAATGCAGTCCCACTCATTTATTTATTTTACTTTTGTTGTCTATGCTTTTGTTGTCATATTCAAAAAAAAAAAAATCATTGCTAAAGCCAGCAACAAGGAGATTTTTCCTATGTTTTCTCCTAGGAGTTATATAATTTCAAGTCTTACACTTAAGTCTTTATTCCAAGTTAATTTTGTATATGGCATAAGATAAGAGTTCAATTTCATTCTTTTGTGTGTGGATATCCAATGCTCCCAACACCATTTGTTGAACAAGCCTATCATTTCCTCATTGTATATCCTTGGCACTCTTGTCAAAGACTAGCTGACCATATACACATGGGTTTATAATTTTGTATATGGCATAAGGGTTCAATTTTATTCTTTTGTATGTGGATATCCAATTTTCCCAACACCATTTGGTGAAGAAGCCAATAATTTCCTCATTGTATATTCTTGGCACCCTTGTCAAAGACTAGTTGACCATATACACATGGGTGTATTTCTGGACCCTCTACTCTGTTCCTTTGTTTGTGTGTCTGTTTTTATGTCAGTATCACACTGTCTTGATTAATATAGTTTTGTAGTAAGTGTAGTTTTGAATCAGGAAGTGTGCTGCTTCCAGCTTTGTTCTTCTTTCTTAAGATTGCTTTGTTATTTGGGGTCTTTTGTGGTTCCACGTTAATACCTCAGGAACTCTCACAACTCAATAGCAAAAAATAAAATAACTAAATTTAAAAATAGGTAAGGACCTGAACAGACATTTTCCTTAAGAAGCGCACAAATGGCCAACAGCCATATGAAAAGATGCTCAACATTGTGAATCATTATGAAAATGTAAATCAAAACCTTAATGAGATATCATCCCACACTTGTTAGGATGGTACTGGCCACATTCCAGCCCCAGCAAAGCTCAGCCAGAAGGGCAGGCTTGAAGCCAAGAGATAACAGCTCAATAACCCAGCACATGCCACTCTTCACTTTGTCTCACCTCTTCCTCCAACATGGTCAATAACACTGTTTTGTTTTTGTTTGTTTGTTTGTTTGCTCATTTATTGACTTCTATTATAAATTTAAATAGTAACTTTCTATTTTTTGATCCATACATCATATTTGTTAGAACTTGACTCCCAGTTTCCTAAGAGGAAGATTTTAGTGGTACTGCCTCTCCCTCTCTGCCTCCCTTCCAGCTTCCAAGGTCTGTCAACTTCGTAATGTTGCTTTCATGCTATCAAGATTGATAATATTCAGACTTTGCTCTATAAGCATAATTAATCCTTCCATGTTTTGTCTACAGGCTGACTCCAAAAAATTGAGAATCAATGAACAGAATTTATATTATTATGACTAGATAAATATTTTTGCCTTCAGTCAACTCACATGCTATAATTACATTTCCTTTTCTGCACTTCCATTGTTCAGACACTCATTCCCTTCAAAGGAGACAATGCAAATGAATTGTCTTTCCTAATATTTGAAGTACTGAGGATCAGTGTCATTGTAGTTTACTCCATATTTGGATTATGCCTTTCTTGTACTGTTTGTGTTTTCCTGTATTCTCTGGTTGCCTTTTTTTCTCTTCCTGGAAGAATGAACATGTGCCTTCTTCAATATATTCCTATTATATTGCAGCTTCTTAATATTTCTCCTGCCTGGAATCTATTCTGATCCTTTTCTAATTTGAACCAGTGACTACATAGTTGGATCATGGCTTTCTAAAACAGCCTTCTGTCTTCCCTAGAATGCCCAGCTGCTTTTATTTTTTGCATTCTGTTGCTTTTTTTCTCCAGGTTCTCAACTACATTATTCAGTCTATGGATTTTAAAATGAAGATTTTTAAAACTAGTCCTTATTTTCTGTGTTTATCGCTTACCAGGGTTATCTGCCACTGTGCTCTTTTTTCCATAAGGAAATACTCACAGAGAGTGTAAAGTTAAAGGCAAATAGATGTGATAAAGCAGACTGAGCGACATTATAAGGTATTAAAGCTACTTAAGAAAAAATTGAAAGATTAATAGTTCTGTAAAAATAATGTTTGCTCTAAAATTAATATATTGAAATTGGATCAATAACTTCAGTGGCCAATAATAAAGGATATAGTTTTAAAATTATGGTATTGAGGAATATTACACAGCCATTATAAACATTTATAGAGAATTTGTAATAATATCTGTAATGGAAAAAAACAAAATTAAAAGAAAGTGTACCAACATATTAATGGTGAATCCCAGTGGTTTTTATTTTCTTATTTATACTTGTCTATGCTATAAAATTTTCAGTAATAAATATGAACTACCTTTATAATAATGAAAAAGTCACAAAAGGACAGAAAGAGTATTTCTTTACCAAATGATGCCCAGTCTGGTTTTTCCTTTTTGTCTTACTACTGCTAATAAAAAATACCAAAAACAGATTTAGCCTTATGTGTCATACATATGAAAAAATGACAAAATGAAGACTTAGAAAAAGTGATGATCTAAGTGAAATCTATTGCTATTTGTGGCAGGAAAATAACTGAACCCTTATGCCGGTTACTCTATCACTAAGTGGAACTGGGAGGTATAGCCTAGCTTTTGCTAGGTTATGTTGTGGTAATAAACAGCCCCCCACATCTCATTGGCTTACAAAAATTAAGGTTTATTTGTTGCTCATGCTATCCTTTGGCTGCAGTGGTCTTAGATTGGGCCTAGCTCTGATTTTCCAGTCTTCTGCATTGCAGGACCCAAGCTAAATGAGTAGGCTCTGTTTTGAGCATCTGTCTCTTGGGGTGGAGGGAAAGGATGCAACCGTGGAACTATGCAAAGGCTCTTAAAGGTATCTAGACTTAGAATGTTCTCTTCTATGTCATGTGGCCAAAGGTAAATGTGTATAAGGGTCTTACAGGGATGGACAGTCAATATGGGGAACAACAATACAATCTACATACTATGGAAGGGTATGTAGATTTCAGTTTCTGTAAGTACCACCAGTATGACAACCTCACATGTTCTACAAGAATGAAAACTTGTTATTTTAATTTGCATTTATTTAATTATCAGAAACTTTGAATATCCTTTTGTGCATTTCTGACAATTTGTACCTCTTCTGCGGATGAGATATTTGTGTACTATGCATATTTTTCTTTTTTCTTTTATTTTTTGAGATGGAGTCTCACTCTGTTGCCCAGGCTGGAGTGCAGTGGTGTGATCTCGGCTCACTGCAAGCTCCGCCTCCTGGGTTCACGCCATTCTCCTGCCTCAGCCTCCCGAGTAGCTGGGACTACAGGCGCCTGCCCCCACGCGCGGCTAATGTTTTGTATTTTTAGTAGGTTTCAATGTGTTAGCCAGGAAGGTCTCCATCTCCTGACCTCATGATCTGCCCACCTCGGCCCCCCAGAGTGCTGGGATTATAGGTGTGAGCCACTACGCCTGGTATTTAATTTAATTTAATTTAATTTTTTTGAGACGGAGTCTCCCTCCATCGCCCAGGCTGGAGTGCAGTGGCGCGATCTCGGCTCACTGCAAGCTGCGCCTCCCGGGTTCACGCCATTCTCTTGCCTCAGCCTCCCGAGTAGCTGCGACTACAGGCGCCCGCCACTGCGCCCGGCTAGTTTTTTGTATTTTTAGTACAGACGGGGTTTCACCGTGTTAGCCAGGATGGTCTCGATCTTCTGATCTCGTGATCCGCGTGCCTCAGCCTCCCAAAGTGCTGGGATTACAGGCGTGAGCCACTGTGCCCGGCCTTTATTTTTATTTTTATTACTTAAATGCTTTCTTCACCTTTATTGATTTGTTTCCAGTTTCTTCAGTTCTTGAGTCCTTATATTTTAATATATTCTCTAGTTGAAATGCTTTATTTCCCCTTTGGCCTTATAATTCTTTAAAGAAACATTTGAAAAACAGCACATTACAAGAAGTTAGTGTTAACTGGTTAAGAAATCATGTAAATTGGCATATTAGTTCATATCTTCCTAATTTCCCCTTTCTAAAGGAGCCACTTCTCTGTCTTACTGTGAGGAGGCTTTTCCAAAGACGTAAAAAAGCTGGAAAGTAGGTTCAATAATTTCTATTCAAGAAATATTTGCTTGTTTGAGTGCCTCTTATTTGCCAGATGCTATTAGCACTGGAATTCAGCATTGGAAGAAACAAGTCTAGCCCTCATTGAGTATATAGTCTAGTAGGGGATGTAGAGACAGACAGTAAATAAGAATAAGTTTTTGAAAAATGGCTACGTTAAAACAGTTACAGGTGCTGGGAGGAACCTAAAGCAGGGAAGGGATGAGGGTGTTTGTGTGTTTAGGTGAGGAGTGGTTTGCAGTTTAAATAGGGTGTCCGGGGTAGCATTTGCATCAAGACCTGAGGGGCAGAGGAGCAAACCACGTGCAGATATGCGGGACAGCATTCCAGACAGAGGGAAGGAAAGTACAAGACTCTGCAAGGAAGCAGAGAGCCTATTGTGATTGAGGAATTAGGAGGCACCCAGACTAGGACGCAGGGAATGGAGACAGGGAGAAGACACCGCTCCACAATGTCTTATTCTGCAATTTCAAAATCTAAAAATCTCTGGGGAAACATAGTTGCTTTTGGGTTTCTTTCTTTCTTTGTTTTCTAGTTTGCAGTAACTAATTTGGCAGCAATAACAGACCTAAAGCTATTTATAGTCTTTATCCCATTTAATGTGAGATTAAATTATGTGGGATAATAGGCATGTATTTTACCACATAAATATTCATGTGATTAAATATGGGGTGCTGTCCTAGATTTTTCTGGAAATTATGTATTATATACAGTATGTTTACCATAGCATGTTTCTAAAATAATAATCAAAAAAGCTAACATTTGGAATGCATCTGGTCCCCAGGAGTTTGAATAGGGTAGGTGGATGAGTAGCAGGGGACACTGCTAGGCGGTAACAGAAAAGTGACATGGACTGACTTGAGTTAGCTTCTGTTCAGTGGATTCTGAGAAGAGATTGAAGCAGGGCAAGGGTAGAGGAAGAGGTCAGCTAGGAGATTATTATAACAAACTATCAGATAAGAGACAATGGTGGCTAAGACTAGGGTAGTAGCAGTGGAGGTGGTTACAAGTGGTCAGGTTCTGCATAGGTTTTGAAGGAGGATCCAAAGAGACGTGCTGACTAACTGGCAGTGAGGTATGACAGAAACGTCAAGGATGATGCGAGGTGTTTTGACCAGAGCACCTGGAAGTCCATTAGTTGTGAAAACTTTGAGATGAACAGATTTGGGGGTAGATATTGAGAGTTCAGTTTTGGATATGTAGATTCGATATGAATTAGCTACCTAAGTGGAGCTGTCTCAGAGGCAGTTGTGTATATGAGACTGGGATTCCAGGGAGAAGTTCAGCTGGAGATATTACACTTGGAAGTCATTAGCATAAATGGTAGGTACCAGAAGATTGACGGCAATGGACTCTGCTACAGATTTAACAGATGAGATATAGGTAATAATACAAATGAATGTAGACTCAATTGCTAAATTTATGGCAGCTGTGTAATAGATATGTGGTGTGTAGGAGAAATATATGTATTATCTAAATTTTACATAACTATGTGCTTTGTTAAAATAACTTCTTATTAGGCAGCGATTCCTCTCCTCAATTCCCTTCTTACCCAGTGTAAATCCTACAGTCAATTAAAACCACACCCCTGTACTCTCCTTGAACTTCTCTCCTGTTCTTGCTTCACTTGGCTTAACCACAACTCTGGTTAAGCCCAACACTTCACCTATTTCCTGCCTACACCTGTGCAGCTGAATATGCCTGGAGGAAATCACATACCGTACTGACGATCTCACTTTTAATTTGTGGTTATGAAATTAAAGCAGTTCCTAAAGCTGCCCAGCCATCGTATCATATTTTCCTAGGCCCTTCGTTTTCCCAGGCTCCTGGGTTATTTCATTCTTCTCCCCTCTCAAACCTCTAACATTTTCATGCCCACCAACCCTCTTGGCTGATGACCCTGTTTCCTATTTCAATAGGAAACCAGAAACAAAGAGAAGGGACCTTTTACAAGCTCCCAGCATGTCTATCCAGCTACCTGCAGATACCTGCCCTTCTATTCTGCCTTCACTCTGTTCACAAGAGATGAACTGTCTTTGTCCCTCACAAAGGCAAACCTTCATCCTATTAGGACTCCATCTTCTCTCACCTACTGAGGGGTAAGGCTCAACATTACTCCCTTCTCTTTCTCCTGCTTTACCAACTTTCCTCCTCTCTACTGGGTCATTCCTAGCCTCACACGAACATGCTGTTATTTCTTTCATCTTAAATTGACTTCTAGGAGGCTAACTCTCCTAGTTTTCTAACACTTCACTGAGTACTTCTTGGCAGTCTTCTTTGCTAGTTTGCCCTCATCTTCCTGATTTCTCAATGAGGAAGTGTCCTAGGACTCAGTAATTCCATCTTCCTTCTCTACCTGCAGTCACTCCCTTGATGATCTTGTCTGTATTCATGGCTTTAAACATCATCTCAGCAGATCAGGGTAAGCCGCCTATTGCTTAATTCTGCCTTCACCAGTCTAACTGCTTTCAACATTCAAATAGGACTGTCCTGGGGCAGGAGAATCATGCAAAATAGAATATAGTCCTTGAAATATGGAAACTAACGCTAGTCCTATCTCCTTCATTTTTTAGCCAATAGAGAAAAGCTGGAGGTCAGAGACTAAAAAACACTGAACTGAAAGTCAAGATTGGCCAATTCCACCAGCCAGCACCAAGATGTTACACAATGAATCTCTCTGTTTTGTTTTCTTCACCTGTGTAAATAAGAACGGACACTTATTGATTGCTCACTACTAATATGTCCCAAATCCCATGCCAAGCATTTTACATGAATTACAGGTTGAGTATCCCTTATCCAAAATGTTTGAGACCAGAAGTGTTTCAGATTTCGGGTTTTGAAATGTTTGCATATGCACAATAAGATATATTGGGGACAGAGCCCAAGTCTTAACACAAAATTCATTTCTGTTTCATATATACCTTATACACATAGGCTAAAGGTAATTTTATACAGTATTTTAATAATTTTGTGCATGAAACAAAGTTTGTGTTAAGTATTTATATGTGAAATATTCTACTTGTGGCATCATATTAGTGCTCAAAATGTTTCAGAGTTTGGAGAAGTTTAGATTTCAGATTTTTGGGTTAGAGATGGTCAACTTGCATCTTATTTAATTTGCACAACCGTATAATGTTATTTTGGTTACTGTCCTGTTTTTACAGATGAATCAACTGAGGCTTAGAAAGGTTAAGTATTTGTTTAAAGTTAAGTAACTGCCAAGCAGCAGAACGAGGACTAAAACCCAAGAAGATTCATAATTCAAACCGGTGGTTGAACTGAATGTTAGATGTGATGACTGTCTTCTTACCACCATACTATTTCAACCAACTACATGATACTTTACAACAAAGGGGTGGATGTCATTCAACATTGAAATTATTTGATTCTAGTTTGGTTAAAATAAATCAACTAATTTTAGTGTTTGTTTATAGGCACAATATTAAACATGGATGGTAAAAGTAGCCCAAACCACTAACTCCTTACACAGTAATGTCTAAGGAGTCCATATATAAAGAGCAAACATGTCAATGAATATTGAGTTAATGTTTAAGAAATGTCCGCAGACTAATATCCTTCCAGAAAACTGTGACTCAAGTGGAAAAAAAGAACATTCCAATTGACACTAATAATTAGTTAATTCATTCAATTATTGAGTATCTACTATGAGTCAGCTACTGAATTTGGAAATTTGTGTATATTTTCTCATTTATTGCTATGTACTCATCTTAGAAATGAAGAAATTGAGACTTTAATGTCTAAGCCCATAAGACTAGTAAGTGGCAGAGCTAGGAGCCCACTACAAGACTGTCCAGCAACTCTTTTATGTTGTTGGAAATAGATGCTTCTTTATGTTCATAAGACTCATTCAGTATTAAGTGATGCACTTGTCCAATGATAATTTTATGATAAATGAAAAAATGAATACATACGAAGAAATATAAACAGCCAATTTTTAAACATATTCATAAAAACAATAAACTACTTAGGAATGAAGTTAGCAATAGTGATTTCTAAATAATAAGTTCATGTCAATTACATTTCAGATGTAAGTATACTCATTATTTTTAAAGAACTTATTATAAATTATGAATCTTACCTCTTGATGTGCCAAAGAACAAGAATGCAACAATCCAAATTCCAAGCATCTAAGCTGATTTTTAAAATCACATAAGAATCTTCTTCAAGATCTTTACTTGTAAAGTCACCTCACTATTAAAATACTAAGTAGTTTTCTTCACAATGATGCAACTCAATGTTTAAACTCTACATTTAGAAGAACATGTTATTCCACCTTATGCTCTGCAAAGTAAATAAAATTATCGGGGTGTGCCTTACATCTTGTGATTGGTAATGGAAACTTCCAAGGTTTTGCTGTTTCATTATTAGTAATATTTTGGTTAAGCACAAACTGAGTCACTCTTGAAAGTTACTTTAAGGTTATAAGATACTAGATAATAAGCATTTAGAAGTTAATATTTTTTTCCTAAACCAGGATTAGACACTTTCAGAATTTTTTTTCCTAACACATTTCTGTGTGTAAGCATCCCACTTAATACAAAGAGACCCTGCTACAAGATGTTCCAAGTTTAATAACACACATAGCTAATCTTTTCCTCTTACCTGTGTGGCAGTATAATATGGGAGTTATCATTATTGTCTTCAGAGCCCGAATCCTGGGTCCAAATTCTGCCTCTGCCACTTATTAGCAGTGTGACCTTGGGCTAGTAAGCCTCACTATTCCTTTCCTTACCTGTAAAATGGGAATGATCATGGTTCCTAGCTCATATGCTAAACAAGATGATTGAATTATTTATTGTCTGAATAGCACCTGGTACATAATAAGTACTATATTACATGTTAATTTTTGGCACCATCATTGTTCAACTCTGTTAATGGGTATATGGGCAAATTGATGTTCACATACAGCTAAATCCACCCTTACATGATTGCACATAGGCTTCATGATATACTTTAATGTAATAGAAACTTGCCATTTTGGCTACTATGTTAACTTAAAGTGATGAGCAATTCAATCTACAGATATTCTTAGTCAGTTTCTCAATTTTAAAATGCTCATAGAAAATAACTAACATATTTCTTAGTTTTTCCTAACTTTTTCTTTCTCACTGTAATAATATTAAAGTTTCAAAGATTTATGAGGCAGTCTTTTCCTACAAACTTTGTTACATTATGCAAGAATTAGACAAATAAAAGATTATGAACAAACGTACCTCCAAGTCCTGGATGCTTTATTTGGTTGAAACATTTCCTGGATTCATGGCAGCCAGTCCACACTGGCATGTGGACCTGCAGTAATTACAGAATTAACTGTTCAACAGCACCAAGCAGTGTGCTGGGCACGCTGTGGGTGCCCATACCATGGAAAAATCACCCTCTAAAAGCTTCACTAGTTACAACTGGTTGTTTTTTTTTTTTTTTTCCAAGCAACACTTTAAGAATCAACTTTTTCAGCCATACCTGTAAGATAAGTATGAATAACATTTAATACATTCATGAGTAGGAGCTCTCAGAAGACTACATGTTATTTATATCTGCATCCCAAGTGACAAGCACAATGTCTGGGACTTAGTAGGTACTTAATAAGCATTTTTAAATTAAAAAGTACAAAGACCTACAATGATAATATAGGCTATTTTTTAAAAACATGCCCTTCTTCTGTGTTTTTACAGCAATTTGTAATGAATCTCTTGTAACACTTAGGATATTTTATAGAATCGTTAGGTATTTACATTTTACTCTCCTCTCCCAGATCGAACTACTCTGAGACAAACTGGGTTTTGTTCATCTCTGGGCCACCAGCACATAGCAATAGGGCTATCGTAGCAGGCACTTGGTCAATACTTGTTGAAAGAAAAAAATAGCATTAGATTTCATTGATCTCATATCATCTAAGGAAATTCTTACCCTAGAGAGATTATCATTCTGGGAGATGAAGACCCATACTTTAACCATTGTATTTAACGAGGATCAGATACTAGTGAATCCATAAATGCTTGCTGCAATCATTGTAGTTCTGCCTGAAAAATGTCACATACAGGAGTTAACAATAGCTTTTAAAAGTTCATCACAAAATCCATTCTCTTTCCAAAGCTCCTAGCCCAGCATTGCCAATATCTTCCGGGCCTTTCAGATACTTTATCCAAAGCATAAAGTCATCATATCCAAATCTTAAGAAATGCTTTTCTCTCCAAAGAGCTTTTCTTCATGCCTTCCCTGTTCCTGTTATTAGAACTGCTATTATTTGAGTCACAAGCTGGAAATATTCACATCATCTTTGACACCCTTAAGGTCCCTGCCTCCCTCATTCCATGAGTCAAGCCAGGCCCTGTTGATCCTCCCTCAATGGTGTCTCCTTCATTCATTCCCTCCTATCAGGCTCAGTGTCAACATCCATACTCAGAACTTCCTCTTTTGCCTGAAACATTGTTGCTGGCCCAGGCTTCTCTCTTCCTGATGAGGCATCACAGACATTGTTCCCAGGTAAACCATCTGGAATCGTATCTCTGATCACACTCTCCTCGAATGTCCCTATTGAATAAAGCTCAAAGTACTTAACTTAGATCAAGGACTGTTTGTCTTCTCCTTGGTCTACCATCTGAGCTGTAAAGTCCATGCTCTTCACCCATGTTGCTCCTGTCCACCTGCTGAGCATTGGGCATGCTGTTTCTTCTACTTTGATGGTCCTTCCACACCTTTCTCTATGTATCTACACCCCCCTCATAAATTTCAAGCCCCAGTTCAAATGTGAACAATCTCTTTCTTAAATATTTTTTTCTGATCATCCTCAGTCTGATAAGATTTCTCTAGTTTCTGAACACTCACTGCATTTTGTTTATTTTTAATGTTTTGTAACTTAAATAATGTTACGTTACTTATTTTTTTATCCCCTTTATTAAATTGTAAGCTTGAAAGCCAAGAGTACACATTTGTATGCTTGTTAGTACAGGTTTTTTTCTAAAACACAGATCGGATCATTTTTCTAGGAGATAAAATCTAAACTCCTTAGCATTCCTGCATGGCCTTTAGGAAACTGCCCCCACGCGCTTCTTTTACCACTTCCCCACTTTAAGCACCCTTCAAGCTGAACCACGTAGAACAGCAGTCCCCAACCATTTTGGCACCAGGGATTAGTTTTATGGAAGGCAGTTTTTCCAAGGGATGGGGTGGGAGGATGGCTTTGGGATGATTCAAGCACATTATATTTATTGTGTACTTTATTTATATTATTATTACATTGTAATATATAATGAATTTATTTATTTATTCATTTATTTATTTATTTTGAGATGGAGTCTCACTGTGTCGCCAGGCTGGAGCGTAGTGGCGCAATCTCGGCTCACTGAAAGCTCCGCCTCTCGGGTTCACGCCATTCTCCTGCCTCACCCTGCTGAGTAGCTGGGACTACAGGCGCCCGCCACCATGCCCAGCTTTTTTTTTTTTTTTTTTTTGGTACTTTTTAAGTAGAGACGGGGTTTCACCGTGTTAGCCAGGAGGGTCTTGATCTCCTGACCTCGTGATCCACCTGCATTGGCCTCCCAAAGTGCTGGGATTACAGGTGTGAGCCACTGCGCCTGGGCATAATGAAATAATTCTACAACTCGCATTAATTTAGAATCAGTGGGAGCCCTGAGCTTGTTTTCTTGCAACTAGAGGGTCCCATCTAGGGGTAACGGGAAACAGTGACAGATCATCTGGCATTAGATTCTCATAGGATAGGCAACCTAGATCCCTCACATGTGCAGTTCACAGTAGGGTTTGTGCTCCTGTGAAAACCTAATGCGGCCGGTGATCTGACAGGAGGCGGAGATCGGGCAGTAATGCAAGCGATGGGGAGCATCTGTAAATAAAGATGAAGCTTTGCTCGCTCCCCTGCTGTCCACCTCCTGCTATGCAGCCCAGTTCCTAACAGGCTACAGACCAGTACCGGTAGTACAAATGAAGCTTGCGTTCATTTATTACCTACTCCGTCAAATCATCATCCCCAACTCCTAAATTGGAAATTATCACTTACTCTTGGCTCACCCACACTTAAGACATATGTCTCACTCTGACCCTATCGCAAGATAATCAGTCACACGATGGACTGTTCCAAGGAGGATTTGCCTCCTTGAGATTAAGGATCTCATAGTCATGTTTATATTACTTAATACCAGGTAATGCTTCATAGTCATGTTTATATTACTTAGTACCAGGTAAGGGGCCTGTCACATGGACATTTTAGTACTTTTTGAACAAATACTGTAACAAATAAATGAGTGGGAGAGAGAAAAGGAAACACACCTAAATAAATATAAATAAATAAACATACTGATTTGGTGAAACATTTCAAAATATAAAAGTACTTGTCTGTGAGTCCAAATTTCTATAATACAACCCTTAACGATTCATGGGAAAGGAAGAAGTCATCCTACGAGTTTATTCATTTCATTCTTCATGTTTCTAGTATATCTAGGCACCTTTTAAAAAATTAACTTCAGTCCTGGTCCCTTTTTCTGAACTCCAAGGATTACTATGTATTGTTCTCTCTGATATATTAAAATATTAATATATAATAAATATATAATATACATTGCATTATATATTATATTCAACTATAATATATTATAATGTAATATAATATACATATTGCATTATATATTTATGTTAAGTATATCTTATGTGTTTAGTATATAACACATTAAAATTTATTATATCCCAATATAATAAATAAATATTCCCATAACAAATAATGCCAAGTATTTAATGTTGGAACTGACAAATATTTACCTTTAATCAGGCCAAATATTGGATTATCTCATCAGCTAGTTCAGTAGTGTTTATTTATGCTTCTGTATTTCCAAAATGGCCAGTTCAATTTAAAAGAATTTAAATTTTCTGAAGAAAAGACTTGAGGGTATGATATGCTTTAGCTGTGTGTCTCCATTCAAATCTCATGTTGAATTACGATCCTCAGTGTTGGAGGAGGGACCTGGTGGGAGGTGATTGGATCATGAGGACAGATTTCCCCCTTGCTCACTCTGATAGTGAGTGAGTTCTCACGAGATCTAGCTGTTTAAAGTGTGTAGCACTTCCTCCTTTGCTTTCTCTCTCTTGTTGCATGTGAATATGTATGTGCTTGTTTCCACGTCGTCCTCCTGACATGATTTTAAGTTTCCTGAGGCCTCCCCAGTCATGTTTCCTGTACAGCCTGTGGAACTGTGAGTCAATTAAACCTAGTTTCTTCATTAATTACCCAGTCTCAGGTAGTTCTTTATAGCAGTGTGGGAATGGACTAACACAGGGTAATTTGAAGACAACTAGGTTTTCTCTTTTCACGAGAGAGGGCTGTAATAGAATGACAAGTTATTGCAGGTTTATTTAATACATATCCTTAAGTTCTTTACATGATAAATCACAAAATACCTTTGAAAGCACTTATTTCCCTCTGGCAGATTTTTATATTTACATTTTACATGACAGGACATGACATAGAAAACACAATCCAATTTGACATCTGAGAAGAGTGGTGTGAGAAAAGAGCCCTTTGGAGATAGAGATAAAGAGAAATAAAGGGTCTTGGGCTCCATTTCTGATACTTCCAGTACTCCCATGATCTAGGACAATACACTATTTTTTAAAGTTTATCTTTAACAGACAGAGTCTCACTATGTTGCCTAGTCTGGACCTGAACTCCTGAACTCCAAAGAGCTCTTCTTCTTCATGCCTTCTCTGTTCCTGTTATTAGAACTGCTATTATTTGAGTCACGAACTGGAAACATTCGCATCATTGTTGACACCCTTAAGGTCCCTGCCGCCCTCGTTCTATGAGTCGAGCCAGGCCCTGCTGATCCTCCCTCAATGGTGTCTCCCTCATTCATTCCCTCCTGTCAGACTCACTGTCAACATCCACACTCAGAACTTCCTCTTTTGCCTGAAACATCATTGCTGGCCCAGGCTTCTCTCTTCCCAATGAGGCATCACAGATGTTGTTCACAGGTCCTCCCGCCTCAGCCTCCTGAGTAGCTGAGACTACAGGTGCATGCCACCATGCCTGGCTTAGAACAAACACTCTGAGTTTTGACTCCCTTGTCTACAAAGTGAGGAAGTGGAAATTGGTGGTATATAGACTTTCGTGGTTGTCAAACAGTCTATGCTTTAAATTTTAACGATATCTTTCATAGATATTCGAGTAAGCTTTTCTGAGAAAAAGAAATTGGCCATTTTGGCTTCCTACCTCACAATGAGGCTGATGCCATAACCATAAAACTACCCGAAAGTGGGATTATTTCCTGCAACCTGTGCTGTCTCAGTGCTCATCATAGTCAGGTGGCGACTCTTGGAACCACCCAGAAAGAAGTTCCTCTCTCGAAGTAGGATATCCTCAGGCAATTTTAGGAATAGAGACTGACTTGAATCGCAACTAAATTAACTAAAGAATCAGTGTGTCTTGCTGAGTAAAGGGATGATTTATGTTCAGTAAAATCTAAGACCTTGCCGTGTCATGAACATCAGTTATTTTGAAATGATGGAAGCAGATCAGCTCCTTCCCACATTGTAAAAGGGATAATGAAAGGAATACCAAGGAGCCAAAGATTGTAAGCTTCACCTTAAAGGAGGAAGTCCCGCCCTTGGGCTGAGAGACTCCTAAGAATGGAATTGGATCCGCTGACAGAAGATAAAGGGCTCAATTTAAAAAGAAATCTTCTAATAGCAAGAATGTTCCCGAACTAGAGCTTATTATTTCAGTAATATTATCATAGGGACATCACTGGTTATAAACAGGGCTTTAGGGATTTAAATATAGATTCCTCCCTCAGGGAGACTACAGTCTAGTAGAAGTTGTATGGCACATATTAATAAATAAAGAACTCTAAAGCCAGATAGAAGGTAAAATTTACAAACCAAGTAGAAAGGTAATAAATCCAATGTCATAGGCAATGTTCAAGGAGAGGGTATATGACTATTTGGGATGACGTAAGAGAGATTTATTCATCAGGTAGAAAGCTAAACTACATGACCTTCAAGATTCAATTCTTCCCAACAAATGCTTTGTGGTTTTATTAAGACTACCACTACAGTAAGGATTTTTTAAAAAGACTGTCTGATTTTCTCGTTCATTGACATCTCAGTTTAATGTTTGTTTTTTCTTGCAGAAATGTATCTCTATTATATACTATCATTTCCCAACAGTAGTTCTTAGAACAAACACTCTTAATTTGCTTAAAACATGTCTGTGGATTCAATCAGTTAGAAAAAGCCAATAGAGTATATTTAAAATTATTTCTAAAAGGCAGACACAAACATTTTTTTCAATATAATCATGATGGACTTTTTTAAAGGAAATTTGAATTATTAGATGAATATAATAAACTTACATACATCTATAATTTCTATTCACTCTTCACACTGTTTTAGCCTTAAGATTAATTTTTCAGAATCTTATTTCACAGTCACTCAACTTTTATTGACTTCAATATTGACGGACTTGGTACAAGTTATAAAGCCTTATGTGGCATGGTATATAATTAAAATACTTTGTCTCATAACTTATATTAATGGGTGTGTGTCAGCGAATGCCTATTCACCTCTGAGAAGAATGTAAACCCACATTAATTAATTTATTGTGAAAAAGTCTATCAGGGTCATTAACCACTTTGTCTTTGCCTTTGCCTTATCTAGCAAAGCCCTAGCAGCCACAGGCCGAGGTTGAAAGCATGAGCACTCCAGGCTTGGCCTAATCTACTCTCATGTAGATGCCTATTAAATATTCAGCTAGCCTACTGGGTAAATTTTTCAAGATGGGATGCCGCTGGATTTGATTAAAATAAAAGAAAAAAAATTCATCAGTAGAAACTATCTTTTCCTTGAATTACCTACTAGCAACTTTGATGAGCACTTTGAAGAGTCCCCAAATTTCTCCAAATGTAATCACCATTGCTTAAGTTAACTTATTTTATTCACATAAAAAAATTTTTTTTATTTCCAAAGTAAAAGTAAGAGTAATTTTATTTCTAAATTATTGTAGTAAGGGAGCCTCTCACTATTATTCCCAAATACTCATACATCATTTCAGTTGAACAGTAGTGGGTATGGTCTAACTGTCTTTAGAACACTGAGTTATAAATATAAACAAATAGCAAGATTTCGTCCATTGTTTAGAGGTCAAGATACTTTGTTAGGATGCCCAAGAGTGATAAGGCTCCAGCAACTGATTTAGTTACCCAAACTGATAAGAAGCTGCTACATAAGGCAGAAAGAAAATGTAACAATGTGTAAGGAAAAAATTCACTTCTGAAGAGACAAGATACTCTGGTGCCCGGTAATTATGGTCTCTCCTAAGGCCAGATCACTAATGTTCCTGTTGCTTGGTGAGTGTCTCATCTGATCAAGGACAGCTAGTTGAATGATATTTATGGTCACTGCTATCAGTCTAGGAAAAGACAATGCATCTCTCTCCACAGTAACAATATCCTTGAGGCCCTTGGTCTGGGTACATTTTTCCTCTAGACAGTGCTGGAGACACTCTGACAAATTCTTGCTCTTTGGACTCTCTATTTATAAAAATCATATAGATTATTATTCTCTTTAATATAGTCCTTCATCACAGGATGACAGAGCACCATATAGAGGCTTAGGTCAAGGCAGAGGTCATTCATTCAAATGCCTACAGAAGCCAGCCAGTCACGTAAATGAGTGGGGCAGATTAGATGTCAGTCTAGTCAAGTGCCAGAAAACAACCGAAATTACTTTATGATCTGTATGTTCTCATTTATAAATGGCAGCTAAGCTATGAATATGTGAAGACATACAGAGTGGTATAATGGCCCTTGGAGACTCAGAAGTGGGAGGGTAGGAAGGGAGTATGGGATAAAAGTACTAGATATTGGGTACAATATACACAATCCAGGTGACAGGTACACTAAAATCTCCGAATGCACCATTATATAATTCATGCAACTCAAAACCACTTATACCCCAAAAGCTATTGAAATTTTTTAAAATACTGTATGTTTTTTGAATAATGATACACGCATGTAACATAGCACAAACAAACATATATGACAGAGATATTGGAAATGTTAAAGTAAAAACAATATTGAAAAAATAGAAGTATTTCATTATTGAAGTTTTCTTTCTCAATTTGTTACTCCTTGTTATTGTAATCTATCATTAGACATCAAGGTCAGGCCATGAAACCTAAACCACAAATTATTCAGCTTGGAAGAATAATTTGATTGGCCTAGTTTCATGTGCAAAAACAAAGTAGACTAACATTGATGCTATTTAACATGTATAGACTCTGTTTGTACAATCATCATTATCTAGAGAACATGCATAGACTCTGTACAATCATCATTATCTAGAGATATATGTTCAATTCTGGCATTTCAGCATCAGTGTATTTAGTTTTTAGTTATTCATTGCTTTGCAGTTTAAAAAGTTCAGTTTGTAGCCCATTTGTTCACAGTATCAATAACAAACTAGAAAGGTAAACTTAAGCAACGTTAATGTATTTTCGTAAAGCTGAAAGTCAGAGAAACCTTTTGGAATTTTGTTTTAATCTCTACAGTTTTGGTAATGTAGTTCAGGCTATGACTTTCATTTCAGGAAAATGATTGTAGTATAGGCTAGTGGGCCAAGTTATTTCTTGCCAAATTAGTTTCTCTAAAGGTGTATTAGTCTGCTCTCACCCGAGACTAGGTAATTTATAAAGAAAAGAGGTTTAATTGACTCACAGTTCCAAATGGCGGGGAAGCCTCAGGAAACTTACGATCATGGTAGAAGGCACCTCTTCACAGGGCAGCAGGAGAGAGAATGAGTGCCAGCAGTGGAAAAGGCAGATGCTTGTAAAACTGTCAGATCTCCTGAGAACTCAGTCACTATCATGAGAACAGTAAGGGGGAACTGCCCTCATGATCCAATTGCCTCCCACTGGGTCCCTCGCATGACACGTGGGGATTATGGGGCTTACAATTCAAGATGAGATTTGGGTGGGGACACAGTCAAACCGTATCAAAAGGCATTATCTGTTTGTGAATTCAAAGTGCATAGGTTCTAATATCTGCAAAAAATCAAATACTTTGATTCACTTTTCATTGTTAGGGATAGCTTAGGGATTTTCTCTTGAATGATATAAAAGTGCCCAGAAACCTCTCACAGCATTCAGCCACAGAAGTTCATGTACTATAACAGGCAACCATACATGTAATTCATAAAAAGAAGTCCTGGAGTATCTGGATTTCAGCCATGGGATTTTATTCTGTTCACATTGTCAATTACTACACATTCATGGTATATTACCTTTTAAATTCTTTGGCACAAGGCACTTCCTGGAAAATGACATAATTAGGAGACCTAAATTCTATGTCACTTGGATAATGGAGCCTTCTTGAATTTAGGTTTTCACATTAACACTGTTCATTGCAGGAGTTGAGTCACAGCGACCGGTTTTGACCAATTTATGTTGCATTTTGCAAAATGTTTCTAGCAACAGAGATAAGTCATTTGCTGAGTTCAGGTTAGGGCCTCTCACTTTCTGACACACAAAAATTCCGGTCAATGTCACCAATTACATATTGCTGACTAGGTGATATTATTTATATCTGTGCTTTCATCATCTGCCATGGAAATGCTGCAACCAATTTAATTGTTTTCATATGACTTGTCTGTAAGTGTTCAGACATAACTTCAATGTACTTGTCAACAGTATTTCCAGTAAGACTGAAATTTACAAATGCTTATCTCAGTGTAAGACACACGATTTCTGGTGTATTCTATGATGCTCTTTCATAAACTTGCTATGTGTAAAAGCTTTTGATATCTGAGGAATTTTTTCACTTAACATATAACCTAATTTATATTAGCATCAGATATTTCATTCATAGTTAAAAACAATTGCTTGCTGAAATTTCAGTCCTTTTTTCAGTCTAAGTTCTTCATCCCCTCATTTTCTCCATATCCTAGACATATTATTATGGTTTAATCATACTGGCCTCTTAAACTGTGGTTCTTTCAGTACAGTCATCTTTTATTTGCATATTACACATGGAGGAATATTCTTTACTTCATCCAAGAAAGATGCCCTTTTCCACTGTGCCTGAATCAAGCTTCTTTTTTCCACATCCAGTAGAGATATGAGTATACAGAAACAATTCTCTATTCTAGGAGAAAGAAGTGCAAGGCGCAAGTGAAATCAGCCTCAGCATTAGAGACAATAGGGAGTGATGGTGCTTGTGGCTAAAGAGAGAGCAAATGAACCATCGAAGGGAATAGCTGCTGCTGCTCCACATAAAAGAGATGGCTGATAGTTTCCATGCAGGAATGTAGTTTCAGTATTGTCAGAATTGATTTTTTTAAAAAGAGAAGATAAAAAGTAGTTCAATTAAAAAAAGTGATAGGTCGGGTGCAGTGGCTCACACCTGTAATCCCAGCACTTTGAAAGGCCACGGCAGGCAGATCACCTGAGGTCAGAAGTTCGAGACTAACCTGGCCAACATGGTGAAACCCCCATCTCTGCTAAAACTACAAAATTAGCCAGGCATAGTGGTGCGTGCCTGTAACCCCAGCTGCTTGGGAGGCTAAGGAAGGAGAGTCACTTGAACCCGGGAGGCGGAGGTTGCAGTGAACTGAGATGGTGCCATTGCACTCCAGCCTGGGCAAAAAGAGCAAAACTCCATCAAAAAACAAAAACAAAAGAAAACAAGCAAACAGAAAACACTACAGATCAATAGGACAGATAGAACAGGTCGGCAAGTTAGATTAGCCTTATTAGGCAATCAGTATGCACTCTCTGTATTAAAAAATTCCAAAATTTCATAGAATTTTACTTTTCTAAAATTATGCCAATCACTTTGAATGGAATACTATGTATTGCCCAACACTTCAAATATTTGCAAAAATTTTTATAGATGGCATAACATGAATTTCTTATTTTTATTATCCCAACAGGCTCTCCCTACTGGTAGAGATGTCAGTGGCATAACCCTACATCCACTATCATAGAGATGATGTTATGTGGATGCTGCCTTGCCACAGATCTGGGACGTATGGATGGGCATATGACCTAGGTCAGGCCAGTCAGAATCCTCCTCAGGTTTTTGTTTAAACACTTGAGGGATACTGTCTTAAGACTCACTATCTGAAAGTACAATGAAGTCTAGAATTGTTCATAGTCATTTTCGCCAACACACGGGAAGAATTTACCTTAAAATGGTGCCAACGTGGAGGAAGAGAGCAAAGCCAAAAACCAGAGAAAAAGGTCATAGTAACATTCAAGCTGCACAATCCAGACATTTCTAAAGCCAGAATTTTCCTTGATCTTCCTTGTTACATAAACCAATATATTTTCTTTTTGGCTGAGGCTGCCTGCCCATTAGTCATGTAATAGCCACCTAGATGATCAGGTCTGCTGTCATGGTATCACAGCACTTGTGTTTGAGTAACCTTTAGTGTACTTAATAATGACCCCACATCACAAGATACTATTCTTAATTTATGGATTAAACTATCTTAGGTGTGTTTGTATAGGAAAAATCATAGTATACATAAAGTTCACTACTAGCCAAGGTTTCAGGCATCCAGTGGTGGTCTTAGAATATATCCTTGCAGATAAGGGAGTGGCTACTGTATTCAGAAGCACAGAGGATTCTACTCTACAGGTTGGGTGACCAACTCTTCCAGTTCTATTATTGACATTCTCAGTGAGTAGTCTCAGGCAACTCATTGAACCGCTCATTTTTTTTCACACATAAAATGGAGAAAACGTTACCTATCAAACCAATTTCACATTTTTTGAAGTATCACATGAAATAGTGAATATGTAGGGTACATAAGCTCTTAAAATTCCTTAACAAATTTAACACATGATTAATAAAGCTTTTAGTAGTTTTTACAATGATCAATGTTTGGAAGACATTAGTCTACTTAACAAAATAGACCAAATTTGTTTTAGAAGAGTAATCACTGTAATGGAATTTATCATCTTAAAAATAAACTAGCTTAAAGGATTTCTAGGGAAAAAAAAAACAACTAAAACCACGATAATGTTTATACTATATATTTTCTTAATTGATAGCCTCATAGTGAACTAATTTTAAACAACTAATGCGTGAAAATGAAAATGATAACATATAAATGTTCATTGTGTGAAGACAAAGGTACTTACTCAATCTAAGCTTAAAAATATGAAAATTTACACTTTCAGTATGTTCTGCGCTAGAGAAACAGGAGTATTTTTGATTTCTGAACATCTTTTAAAATGATCTTTTTTTCTAATAGGATCTTTTTCCCTTTCATTAACCTCAAGGATAAACTTAGACTTTTAGGTAAAATAAGTACCAAATGAAAAAAACAGTGATGTATCATCAATATATAACACACTTATCTTAAATAATAGTATTCTAAAATTTTTAAGTCTTTCATACAACAATGAACAGGTCTGTTTTTCTCAACATCAGTGTGCTCTGTAATATGTTGCTTAGCTACCATTGCCAAGTATTTTTCTATTTTATTTTTCTTGAAAAGGAATATTGTATCATATAATCTTTGGGTTTCTCTTTCCCTATCTTAACTTCTGTTCTGTCTATATAAATCTAAGAATCTACACATATATATTTTTATTTTAAATAAAGAATTATATATGAAAGTGGTTAGAATTTAAATTGATTCAAATGTTTACATTATGTTTCAAATTCTCACAAATGAAAAGTTTGGGTTTATAGCCCATAGTATTCAGTTATCCTCTCCACTTTTGCATTTATGGCTATTTATAAAATGTATAAGTAAAACATGAAATACCAAAGGCTAAGCAAAGGTGATTTCATCATTTAAGAAATACATGATGAAAATATATTCCATTATTTTAAAAATACATGATGAAAATATATCCCATTATTTAAAAAATACAGAACTGTAATAACTTTCCCCATTATCTTCTTCTGACTCTTCAAAATCAAGTGTGGACCTAAAATGGAATAGTCTTTCCTCAACTCTATTACTGTAAAAGAAAATGATTTTCCTCCACTTATTTAAAAAAACAATAATGTGTTCTGGTCACCTCTCAGTTGTTGGCTCCTAAGTGTTAGAAAACAAGGTTGTGCACAAGGCTAACTCCACTATTACACTATGAGTTCTTCAAGGGCAGGGCCTTGTTTTGCTCATTCTGTTACCTGCAGCACCTAGCACAGTACTTGAGAATGAGGAGGAGGAGCTCAGTAAGATTGTCAAAGGAATTAATGGATGATGAAAGGCCAGTGGTTAAGATTCTATTTGTAGAAAAGGACAGAAATCCCCTAAGAAGGTAAATACAGACACCATCTCATCAGCTAGGACTGCAGTGTAACCCCTAAGGAAAACATAAGAGGAAACATTGTTACCAATTATTTTAAATACAGAAAATAAGTAGTAAAAATCACCCTAAATGTTAAAATGTTCATCCATCTATTGAGATCTCACATGTTGGGTATGTATGACTGACTACAGGATAGGATGAAAGAAATACCATGAGATTAGAAACTAAAAAGAATTTTGCGTGTCAAGGACCATTTTGATCAATGTTTGGAATTTTTCTTCCTTTTGAATTCCTGTGTTGTGTATATGGATATTCAATATTTTGGAACACGTTAGGGTTAGAATTGTTCTCTCTCTGGTGAAGGGCTACATGGAAGCATAGGCTTATCTTCCATCTGTTTTCCAGAGCCAAAGGTGGGATTGTACTGAAAAGAAAAGTGGGCCAGAAAGGGCGGATAAACTCATTTTCAGGACTCCTGACCTTCGTGCTGGTGCTCACATAGATCCTTTGGTTTAAAATGAGCACTTCAGTGAGTGCTGTGACACACTGATGAGTTTGATGTTGATCAGTATATGTCCCAGGATTTCCCTGACGACTTTCCTTTGTGCAAAAGAAATGGCGGCCCTGAGCAGTTTACAAAACCCACTCATATATTTTAATAAGTAGGCCTTTCATCATCAGTGATGACTGATGACATCATCAGTCATCACTGACTATCACAGCCATAATATCAGACATTGCTGAGAGCATGTTTCTTCAAAAATGGAACCAAGAGCTGTGTTGCTTATGTTAAAGACCTGTATATCTCTTTCAGCATTTCATTTTTTTTTCCATTTCTTAGATGACACAGGGCAAAGTCTGACGTGAAATTACCAATA
This sequence comes from Papio anubis, assembly GCF_008728515.1. Lineage (NCBI taxonomy): Eukaryota > Metazoa > Chordata > Mammalia > Primates > Cercopithecidae > Papio > Papio anubis. The sequence goes on from NC_044986.1 coordinate 16,832,421, forward strand.
AAATCTTCCTGACTGAAGTAGTATCCCCAGCCAGTGAAACTGCACAATAACTAATACATCACAATAACAAAGAGAATTCTCATACTAATTTTGTCCATGTTACACCGGCAGACAGCTGTTGCCAACAGTCAGCAGACTGCAGAAAATGTATGCATCAGAATACAAGGAGATGAACCAAATCTGGCTCTGGCTGTGTGGTATCTAAAGTTTTATCTATAAATAAGTGTACAATGTGTACATTTTCTCAGGAACTGCTACTTTAAGTGAAGCTGCCATTAGGGTGAGGACTCAGCAATATTATAATGTCCCTGACTGGATGTGAATATTCATGTGATCTTGCCTATAAAATTATCTTACTCAAGGGGTCTAGGCTTCAGGGTAGCGGAACATTGCAGTAGTCCTCAGAGATGGTCATGCCTGAGCTAGGAATACTACAGTCATTGAGAGTCAGTCAACAGTGAACACTTCCTCACATGGTCTATTGCAATGATCAACACCATAGCTGATATTGTTAGAAATGGTGTAGAGAACAATAGCAACCTAGTCAGAGGGACAGCTTAGAAAAGCGTCTTGGGAAAAAAGTGACTCATACTATTAAGAATCCAGATCCAATAAACTGGTAATAATGCAAGTTCAATAAGCAAGTTGTCAACAAATTTTCTAAAACATAATCTGAGAAACTAGGAGTTTATACGTAGAAGTCAGTCTAATTTTACCTGGATTCAGACGTTACACAGTTTACTTGAAAGCTAGAAAGTGTATGTCTAGTTATAAGGAGAAAAAACTGAAAACCAACCAAAGTAATAAACAAATGAGGGCCTCACACTAGTGGGACAACCCCAGTTGTGCCAACAGCTATGCCAACTCCCTTCAAAAAGGTTCCAAACCTAAAACTGCAGGAACATGTTGAGAGGCCACCAGTGACCCATCAAATAAGAACCTAAGCACCCATATTTACTGCTTACAAGCTACTCAGTTTTTACTATATTTTTGTTCAATAAATGTGAACTACTGCTGAATTATTTTATAGCTCACTAGAAAAAATTTGCTCCATGATTTTAAATTCACCATCACAGAGATGCCTTCTGGAATATCAAGCAGGTACTGAGTTCTGAATTCGTGCCAGAACATTAAAAACACAAACCATACTTTCTTCTGCTTCACATTAAGAAATCAGTGCTGAGAAAGCAAATACTTATCCTTAAAGGACAATGTCGTCTACAAAACATGCAACCCCAAAGGAAGCCCTTGAGTCTATCTCAGAGTCAAGAAATTGTAGATGTGTGTCTATAATTATGTCTGTATAATTTATATTGATTACAATCTTCTTTCTGGACTATAAGAAGGATATACATGTTTTGGACTTATGGACAGAGTGAAGTTATGTGAGAGGTTTAGTGTGAATGGTTGAGCCTGGTGGGAAGTAAGAAAAGGGTGACTGGATAGATAGGACTTGACCTTTCTGACAGGAATGGCAAGGAGAACCTCAGTCTTATTCACATGGAATCAGACGCCAGTGCCTTACTGGAAAGGAGGGATCCAGAAGAGAATGTCCAAGTTCAGGGACACATCCCTTAGTGGCCTGGATTTCAGGACAGAACCCAGTGTCCTCCCTCCCCTCAACTAGAGAGGTGACAAGGGAGAGGCAAGAGAACCAAACTCGAGAGATTTACGGGGAAAAACATTTAAAAAACAGCAAACAGAGATATAGCAGTGTAATCCATACCTTCCTACAAGAGTGCAATCCAAAGGTGTGAAAAATAAAATAATTTTCTCTGGCTCTGAGTAATCAGCAACAAAATAGATCTTTATGGCACAATCATACTTGCTTGCAACTGACAGATCACTAGATAAAATAGTTTCTGATGCTGTGTGCTAATGAAACAATCAGTTTTTCTCAGTTGATATTCGGCAGTCAGTGAACTAACGGGTTATCTGAATTGCCCTCGCAACTGCCTCCAGCAGATGGTCAAGCTCAAAGGATGATGCAGACAACAAAGATTATCACGTGGAAGAACACTGGCATTGACACCAGCTTTCTCGTCACTCCACGGGCACATGCGTTCCATATTAAGCATCACAATCTGTCCAGTAAAGGCAAGTGGGATGATGCCTCATTCCTACTTCAGCTCCAAACAAACAGAGAATTCACAAGACATTCTGAAGGCTGCTTTGCCTGTAGCTACCCTTCACTCATTTTTAACAAGTTGGTCTTTGAAAAGAAGCCTGGATTGAGACTATATACTCAATGAAACTCCTGGATTGAGACTATATACTCAATGAAACTCCTACTAAAATACTACCAGGGCTTTTTGTTTTCTGCAACAAATATCGAGGAATTCCACTCTGAAATACACAATACCATGTGCAGATGGGCAACAGCTCTGAAATGGCCAACTCAAAAATGTCTTTCCCAAGGAACTCAATAATACCAGAACCATTAAGAGTATTTCTCAGCTTTAGCTGACTTCTGGAATTACTTGGGGAGCTTCAGTGCTTTGGCAGCAGTTTTTGTTTGCTTGTTTGTTTTGTTTCATTTTAGCTTTTGTTAAAAATGTACATGAAGATGTTTGAAGATGGAATAAAATATATAAGGATTCAGATCCTTAGAATGCTAACATTCGCCTAACTAGAAATAGACGGGAGCTTCCTCAATTTGATAAAAGGCATTACAAAACAAGCTACAGTTAGCATCATCCTTAATGGTGAAACATTAAATCCTTTCCCTGGGAACAGGGAAAGGATGTTTGCTCTCACCACTTGGGTTCGACAGTGAACTAGAAGCTCTTGCCAGCCCATTTAGGCAAGAAGAAACAAATGGCATCTAAATTGGAAAAGAAGCTGCAAATTTGTCACTATTTACAGATGACATCAGTGAGTATGTAAAAAAAAATCCTATGGAATCTTTATAAAAATCTAGTAGAATTAGATTTCTACTAGAATTTAGCAAGATCACAAGGTACACAAGCAATATTAAAAATTAAATGTATTTGTATACACTGGCAATGAACAATTATAAAATTAAATTTAAAGTGATACTAAGTATAAAGGCACCAAAATCACAAAATATTTTAGAAAATATCTTACAAAAAAGATCTATAAGACTTCTACAATGAAAAGTACAAAATGTTACTAAAATTAAAAAAAACATCTAAATAAATGCAGATATGTATTATGTTCATAGATTGGAATGTCCAGTAATGAATGTTGATTTTTCTCTAGCTTAATCTACATACTCAATGAAACTCCTATTAAAATACTATCAGGGCTTTTTGTGAAGAAATACACACGCAGATTCTAAAATTTATATGAAAATGCAAAGGATTCAGAATAGCCAAAACGGTTTTGAAAGATAGGCAGAGTTGGTAGAATTGCACTGCCTGATTTCAAGGCTTACTCCTTAAAGCTACAGTAATCAAAACACCAAGGTATTGATACAAAGACAGACATATAGAGGCCGGGCACTGTGGCTCACGCCTGTAATCCCAGCACTTCGGGAGGCCGAGATGGGCAGATCACCTGAGGTCAGAAGTTCAAGACAAGCCATGGCAAAACCCCGTCTCTACTAAAAGTACAAAAAGTAGCCGGGCGTGATGGTGGGCGCCTGTAATCCCAGCTGCTCAGGAGGCTGAGGCAGGAGAATTGCTTGAACCTGGGAGACGGAGGTTGCAGTGAGCTGAGATTGTGCCACTGCACTCCAGCCTGGGTGAAAAAAGCGAGACTCTGTCTCAAAAAAAAAAAAAAAAGACAGACATATAGATCACTGGAACAGAAGAAAGAGGCAGGGAATATATATGACTAACTGATTTGTTTTAATATTACAAAACTATATTTAACAAAAAAGCTTAATATAAAAACATACATGCCCCAGTTTTTACATAAAAATAAAACAGGCCCCTTGGAGAGGGGGCATGGATTTCCCTGCTGAACAGCCATTGTTTATACTCATCACAAGGCTTCTAACATGATGATACTATTTCCATATTACTACCTTTCCAATTTTGTTCTGTTGACCACTAGTTGCCATCTCCACACATTCATCTATCACAAGATTCGTAAAGTGATCAAATCCCTGCAATATTCCTTTGACATGTCTGCCACCCTTTAATTTCAATAACTTCTTGTCCATAAGTTGTTTCAACTTGGGAGAGTGAGGTTTGCTGACTGATTTTTGACCAAAGCAATCTAATGGAGAACAGGAAAGTCTTTCTAAAAAAAAAAAAATCGCTCAAAAAAATTGGATATTCACATGAAAAAAATAATAAACCCCTTTCTTACTACATACACAAAAATTAATTTTAGATGGATTATAGACCTCGATATAGTTTGGATGTTTGTCCCTCCAAATCTCATGTTGAAAAGTGATTCCCAATATTGGAGCTGGAGCCTGGTGGGAGGTGTTGGGGTCATGGAGACAGGTCCCTCATGAATGGCTTGGTGCCATCCTCATGTTAATGAGTAAGCTCTCGCTCTGAGTTCACAAGAGATCTGGTTATTTAAAGAACCTGGCACTTCCTGCCTCTCTCACTTCTTCTCTCACCATGTGACATACTGGTTCTGCCTTCATCGTCCACCATGATTGTAAGCTTCCAAATACCCTCGCCAGAAGTAGATGCTGATATCATGCTTCCCATACAGCCTGCAGAAACATGAACCAAAATAAACCACTTTTTAAAAAATAAATTACCCAGCCACAGGTATTTCTTTGACCCATGGGTTATTTAAAAGTGTATTGTTTAAGTATTTGGGGGATTATCTCGATATTTTATTGTTACTTGATTCTAATTCAATACCCTTGTGGTTAGAGAACATACTTTGTATGATTTCAATTCTTTGATAACTCATTGCAATTTGCTTTTATGTCCCATCAAATGTTCTATTCCCTCTGCATTTGAAAATAAAGTGTACTCTGATGTGGTTGGGTGCATAGTTCTACACATTTTTAACCAGATGAAGTTGGTTGAAAGTGTTGATCAAATAATCTATTTCCTAACTGATTTTTGTCTCCTTTTTCTGTCAATCACTGAGATGTTAAAATCTTCAACTATGATTGTAGATTTATCTATTTCCTTCTTTAGTGTCATAAATCAGAACAGACATATTTGTTTTTAATTCCTCTGATATTGTTCTTCGATGGATATACTGCCACTAAGTGACAAGTTTAATTTACAATATTACATTACTTATATATTGAATAATTATTAATACTTAACACATATATGGTATATAATTTTCAAGCTGCATTCAAATACAGCCTCTCAGAGGAAACCACTTTTCAATGTATATACATCCAGACTTTTTTGGATACTTACACAAATATAGATATGTGCATATGTGTGATAGGAAGAGCAATGCTTTCCCCACCAAAAGGTATCTACATCCTAATTCCCAGAACCAGTCAATCTGTTGTTACATCGCCAAGGGGAACTCAGGTTGCAGATGGAATTCAATTTGCTAATCAGTTAATCTTGAGATAACAAGATTATCCTGGGTTTCCATGTGGGCTCAGTGTAATTGCAAGGGTCCTTGCAAATAGAAGAGGGAGGCAAGAGAGGGAGAACCAAAAAGATGGAGCATGAGGACTCAGCCTGACATTACAGGCTTTGCAGATGGAGAAATGGGACACTAGCCAAGACATGCACGCAGCATTTAGAAGCTGGGAAAGGCCAGGAAATGGATTCTCCCTTGGAGCCTCCAGGAGGGGCACAGCCCTACCAGCACCTGGATTTTAACCCACTGAGGACTATTTCTTACTTCTGCCTGTAGAACTGTAATATATGCGTGTATATGTGTGTTGCTCTAAGCTATTGTTTGTGGTAATTTGTCATAATAGCAATAGAAAACTAATATATCATTATCTGGCCATCTATATGTAATATATATATATGCACACATATACAACTTTCAAATTACAGGGTTTTTTGTTTTGTTTTGTTTTGTTTTGTTTTTTTTGAGAGGGAGTCTCACTCTGTTGCCCAGGCTGGAGTGCAGTGGCGCGATCTCGGCTCACTGCAAGCTCCGCCTCCCAGGTTCACGCCATTCTCCTGCCCCATCCTCCCAAGTAGCTGGGACTACAGGTGCCCACCACCACGCCCGGCTAATTTTTTGTATCAAATTACAGGTTTTAAAAAATGTTATTATTTAAAATGTTAATATATTTTCTAAATTACTTTTTCACATAACAATATTTCACAGCCATCTCCCAAAATGGGTAATAGATACTTCTCAATGTTTTGTTTTGTTTTTGAGACAGGATCTCACTCTGTCACGCACACGGGAGTGCAGTGGTGCAATCATAGCTCATTGAAGCCTTGAACTCCTGGGCTCAAACAATCATTCTGCTTCAATCTCTCAAGTAACTGGGACTACAGGCATGAGCCACTGTGCCCACCCTTAATTTTTAATAGTTGCATTAAATGCTCCTGGTTCCATATTTAGGCCATTTCCAATTTAAAAAAACTACAAATAACGGTACGTTCTTGTTCACAAACATTCATACAACATATGCTGGTACCTAGTAGTACCTATCAGGTTATAATGTTGATAGAATTTAAAATGTTTATAGAGTTTATGTTTAAAATGTTTAAAATGTTGATAGAATCTCTCAAAATGTTGTAACATAAGTGTGCCCTCTTGCCCTAATGTCACCAATGCTGGCATAATCCTTCTGTTTAATTTTTGTCAATTTATAGGAAAGATTGTATCTTGTTTTTATTTGCATTTTTAAATTATAAATGAGAAAGAGCATCTCTTTATATGAATATTAGCCTTTGTACCTTTTTCTATTAATTATTGATATCCCTTGCCCATTTTTTTATTTCCTGTTTTTATTGTTTTTAAAGTTTTCTTTACATTATTAGTGTTAACCTTTCATTTATCACTTGTTGCAAATACATTTTCTCAGTTTTCCATGTGTGGTGCTGGATGAATTTTGTTGTATTAGTATTAGATGAATGTTTGTAAAATATCTGACACAGTGTGCAGCCCCTAGTAGGCATCCAATGCCTGAAGTCATTGTTATCAATCCTGTCCTGCGGATAAAGGAGGTGGCTGATACTCTGGGCATGCTCATCTGCCTGTACCTATGAGGTTGTTTAGGGAAAATAAAATAAAATGCTTTTTTTTTTTTTTTTTCTTTTTAAGACAGGATCTTGTTCTGTCACCCAGGCTGGAGTGCAGTGGTGCAATCATGGCTCACTGCATCCTCAACCTCATAGGTTCAAGCCATCCTCCCACCTCAGTCGCCTCAGTAGCTGGGACTACAGGTGCATGCCACCACACTCAGCTAATTTTTAAATTGCTTTGTAGAGATGGGGTTTGCCGTATTGCCTAGGCTGGTCTTGAACTGCTGGGCTCAAGCAATCCTCCCACCTTGACATCCCAATGTACTGGGACTACAGGTCTGAGCCACAGTGTCCAGCCTCATTTTTTGATAGATTTCTGATTTATATGAGACCCTCACTCCCACTACCCCCACTAGTCCTGGAGAGCTACTTCTTAGTCCTATATTCTGTGAACAAAACAGTCAAATTTAAGCCTTCTAAATGAAGTTGAGTTTTAATTAAAGTAATTCACAATAAAACATTATACCATTTTTCATGACAAGCAGCAGCAAACAATATAATGACCCATCCTTGAGAACAAAACCTCCTCAGCCAATGGAACTCCGGTATAACAGGTGCCAGTCAGCCTTGTAGTCATTGTCTCATGCTCCCAAGATGAGAAATAATGAACCATGGACAAGAAATAAAGATGTTTAATAAAGATTCATTTGACAAATGAATATATGAATGCAGTCAGGTTCTGTGCTGGGGAGTATGGACATGTGTTAGTCCTCACATTTCTTGATGGCTTTGTAAAGAGTTTGTCCATTCCTTCCTTCTTAAAAGCTGTATTCCCAGAATTATTCCTCAGTGTCATGCTCACCTGTTTTTTCTTCTAATCTCTTTGGGCAATCTTCACAGTTCTTTGATGGCTTTTTTTTTTTTTTTTTTTTTGAGATGGAGTTTCACTCTGTCACCCAGGCTGGAGTGCACTGGCACCATCTCAGCTCACTGCAAGCTCCGCCTCCTGGGTTCACGCCATTCTATTCTCCTGCCTCAGCCTTCTGAGTAGCTGGGACTACAGGTGCCCACCACCACACCTGGCTAGTTTTTTGTATTTTTAGTAGAGATGGGGTTTCAGTGTGTTAGCCAGGATGGTCTCGATCTCCTGACGTTGTGATCTGCCCGCCTTGGCCTCCCAAAGTGCTGGGATTACAGGCATGAGCCACTATGCCCAGCCTTTGCTGGCCCTTTCTCCTCTACTTGACCCTTTGTTTTTGGTTGTTCCTCTGGAGTCTGTCGTAGGCCTTCTTCATTCTCTTCAGGCCATTTCATATCCAAGTCTTTAATTAATGTCTACAAGTGGATAAAAAAAAAAAATCCTTATTTCCAACTCAGGGCTTCATCTTGAATGACAGATCATATATCCAATTACCGCTAGGTTTCTCCATTTGTCTGTCTTGCAGATACATCATAATGAAATTAGAGCTCATTGCTTCCCCACCTTCACTTCCCTTTGACCTGCCACTGCTTCACAGTACCTGATCTCAAGAAATCGTTCTGCTGTGCAATCTAGTGCTATGCAATCTAGTATTCAAGCTAGAAACCCAGGAGTCATGTTTTATTCCTCAGTCTCTTTCATTTCCCTCTTCCACTTTCTCCCTTCCAATCCATCATGAATTTCTCTTACTTTTAGGGCTTATGTTTTCCCAAATCTGTCTTTTTCTCCCTATCCTCTCCATAGAACCTTGGTCCAAGCCACTATCGATTCTCACTTCTTACTACTGTAGTATCCTCTGGTGTCCCTGCCTTTAATCTTGCTCCTCTTCCATTTCCTTCCCATACTGTACCCAGGATAATCCAAATATAAATATGATCATATTATTCCCTTATTTAAAACCCTTTGTTCATTGTCCTTAAAGTAAAATCCAAACAGCCTACACAGTTTATAGTGGATTCCAAGGTCTGGCCTATATTTACTGTTTCTGCACTATATGAGATTCAGTTCCTTGAAAACTCTTGGTATCATCTCTTGCCTCAGGGGTTTCACAAAGGCCCTTTTGTTGCAGGAAGTCAGGGACCCCAAACGGAGGGACCAGCTGAATCCATGGCAGAAGAACATAAATTGTGAAGATTTCATGGACACTTATCACTTCCCCAATCAATACCCTTGTGATTTCCTAAGCCTGTCTTTACTTTAATCTCTTAATCCCATCATCTTTGTAAGCTGAGGAGGATATATGTCACCTCTGGACCCTGTGATGATTGCGTTAACTGCACAAATTGTTTGTAGAGCATATGTGTTTGAACAATATGAAATCTGGGCACCTTGAAAAAAGAATAAGATAACAGCAATGTTCAAGGAAAAAGGCAGATAACCTTAAACTCTGACTGCCGAGAGCTGGGTGGTACAGGGCCATATTTCTCTTCTTTCAAAAGCAAATAGGAGAAACATCGCTGAATTCTTTTTCTCAGCAAGGGACATCCCTGAGAAAGGGAATGTGCCCCTGAGGGTAGGTCTATGAACGGCCCCCTTGGGGGTGACTGTCTTTTACGGTCTTAGCCAAAGGGATGAAATAAGCCCTGGTCTCCTGTAGCACTCCCAGGCTTTTTAGGACAAGGAAATTCCCACCTAATAAATTTTGGTCAGACAGGTTATGTGCTGGCAAACTCTGTCTCCTGATAAGATGTTATCAATGACAATGCGTGCCCGAAACTTCATTAGCAATTTTAATTTTGCCCCATCCTGTGGTCCTGTGATCTTGCCCTGCCTCCATTTGCTTTGTGATATTTTATTACCTTGTGAAGTATGTGATCTCTGTGACCCACACCCTATTCGTACACTCCCTCCCCTTTTGAAAATCAGTAATAAAAACTTGCTGGTTTTATGGCTCGGGGGCATCATGGAACCTGCCGATATGAGATGTCTCCCCCGGACACCCAGCTTTAAATTTCTCTCTTTTGTACTCTTTCCCTTTATTTCCCAAACCAGCTGACACTTAGGGAAATAGAAAAGAACCCACGTTAACTATTGGGGGCGGGTTCCCCCGATGCTCTTTGTTCTTCCTGAAACAGCCACCACCTACCTCCAGTCCTCCTTCATCATGCTAACTCATTCATTCCTCAGGTGTCAACTTAAACACCACTCCCTTCAGCAATCATTCCATCCCATAGTACCTTTTTAAAACATGTATTATAACATTCAACACACACTTTGTAATTCCTTCTTTATTATCTTCCCCCCTAAAAATAAACCTGTTAGCACAGGGACAATGTGTATGTATATTGGACTCTACCTTCTTTCTAGCCTTAGCATAATGACTGGTACATAATAAACACTCAAACACAGTCATCCACTACATAAAGACATTTTGGTCAGTGATGAACCACATGGACAATGATGGTCTCATAAAATCGTAACAGAGCTGAAAAATTTCTATTGCCTAGTGAGGACCTGCCATCATAACATTTTTGCACAAAGCGTTATTCACATGTTTGTGATGATGTTGGTGCAAACAAACCTACTGCTCTGCCAGTCCTAAAATAGTATAGCACATACAATTAGGTGCCAATTGCTACACAAAGCAGGTGGCTGGAGTGGGAGTGTGCCAGGAGGTTAAGCCAGAAGAACCAGCCTAGGTACAGTACATAGTACTTGATACTGGTAACAAACATCTCTGTCACTGGTTTATATATTTACTATACTATACTTTTATTGTTATTTTAGAGTATACTCCTTCTACTTGTACATATATGAAAGTTAACTGTAAAACACCCCCGGCCAGGTCCTTCAGAGGATATTCCAGAAGATGTCATTGTTATCATAGCTGATGACATCTGTGGTATGTTATTTGTATTTGTAACATCCATGAATGTTATTGCCCCTGAAGACCTTACAAGATGTAGAGGTGGAAGTCAGTGATATTGGTGATTCTGACCCTATGTAGGCCTAGGCTAATGTGTGTGCTTGTGTCTTAGTTTTTAACAGAAAAGGTTAAAAAAAATTTAATAGGAAAAAGCTTACAGAATAAGGATATAAAGAAATATTTTTATACAGCTGTACAATGTATTTGTAAGTTAAGGTAAGTGTTATTTAAAAGAGTCCAGAAGTTTCAAGAAGTTAAAAAAGTTTATAAAGTAAAAATGTTACAGCATGCTAAGGTTAATCTATTATGTGAAGAAAGAAAAATATTTTTAAATAAATTGAGTGTGGTCTAAGTGTACAGTGTTTCTAAAGTCTATAGCAGTGTTCAGTCGTATCTTACGCCTTCACATTCACTCACTACTCACTCACCGACTCACCCAGAGCAACTTCCAGTCCTGTAAGCTCCATTCATGGCAAGTGCCCTATACAGATATACTTTTTAAAATCTTTTATACCAGGCCAGGTGTGGTGGCTCATGCCTGTAATCCCAGCACTTTGGGAGGCCGAGGTGGGTGGATCACGAGGTCAGGAGTTCAACACCAGCCTGGCCAAGATGGTGAAACCCCAGCTCTATGAAAAATACAAAAAAATTAGCCGGGTATGGTGGCAAGTGCCTGTAGTCCCAGCTACTCGGGAGGCTGAGGCAGAAAATTGCTTGAACTCGGGAGGCAGAGGTTGCAGTGAGCTGAGATTGCGCCACTGCACTCCAGCCTGAGAGACAAAGCGAGACTCCATCTCAAAAAAAATTGTTTTACTTCATGTATTATGTAATTTTTCTATGTTTAGACAAATACTTATCATTTTGTTACCATTGCCTATAGTTTCAGTACAGTAACAAACATATTGCTCCTAGGTTTGTAGCCTAGAAGCAATAGGCTATACCATATAATCTAGGTATGTAGGATGCTATACCATCAAGGTTTACACTCTACAATGTTTGCACAAAAATGAAATTGCCTAATGGTGAGTTTCTCAGAATGTATCCCTGTCACTAAGTGACCCAAGACAGTATTTGTTAACTAAATGAATGAATAAATGAATTCAAACTTAAATCAAATACTCTTTGCCCTCAAGGAGCCTGAAGGAAACAGAAAGGTGAGATACGATACTGATTATAATAAAAGACGAATGATTTGTTGTAAGACAGATATATTGAAAAGTTAAAACTGAATTAAAAGATTGATTAATGATGTCTGTAGTTGAGTAGGACACAAAAAGGCTTTATAGAGAAAATGACCCTTGAACTAAACCTTGAGAGTGCTTGGAATATAGTAAGTACTTTTGCTGGTAATGCCCAACATTCATTCTTCCTTCTGGTGGTCATAGCACTCCCATTTTCTTTTGGAAAAGTATGCCTCCGCTTGCTGCACGAGGTTTTTATTAAGCTGGTCTCATTCCTTGCCCCCTCCCCCCGAGCCTGGACTGGCCAATTAGAATCCCAGAGATTGTTCAGGCATAGGCACCTAGTCCAAGGCAGGCCAGTGAAAGCTAGTTCAGATATTTGCTAGAACTATTGAAGAAAGGTGCTCTCTTTCCCTGGGGATAAACTGACACAAGAAAAGCTGCAGCTGCCAGTAGCCATCTTTGCCACTATGTGGGCAGAGTGTGCCTGGAGTGTGCCAGAAGAATCAGGCTAGGAGTGGAGAGAGAGACCGGTCTAATGCCTTTGTTTGGATCCAGCTGTGCTTAAGGTCAAGTTACAGGTTAAAGAGTCAAATCATCCTACATTATTCTACAATTCATTTTCCTGTCACGACAGAGTAATTGGCACTGGACTTCCTCTCACACTGGAAACGACAAGGAAATGGACATATGTGAGGCAAGTGTTTTCAAGCACTGAGGGCAGGAAGTGCAGGACTGTGATCCCTAAGACACAGAAGCCATGTGGGGTGGTCCTGGGTCAGTTTTCTTCCCATTGCACAGGGCAGTGAGACCCAGGCTGCCATAGGTGAGACAGGTGTGCTTCCTAAGCAGAGAAGGCAGAAACCCACGTTTCACGAAGCTGAAGCAGCTGGAATTTGTGGGGCAGGGGACAGAAAAGAGTGATAAAGACTCTCTGCTTTGACTAAGACTGACTAAGTCAGGCTCCTGAGCCCTTTCTGACTAAGCCTATCCTTGGGCTCCCCTCTCTGTCCTTGATGAATGCAGTGTGAGCAAAAATGCTGCTAAATTAAACTAGTGAAAATCTCCACTCTTTGACATCTGACCACCCTCAATCTTTAAGCCCCCTGGCCGGTCTTCAGCAATAATCCTATCAAGTCTGTTTAGCCAGAAACCCCTGTCATTGATAGTTCCTTTCAGTAATTTTCCATTGACTGACTCCCCCCGTTCACCATTACCACTCACACACACTCTGATTCCTCATTATAAATCTCCACCTGTCCTTGTTGGAGTTAAAGTTGATTCTAGTATCTCCCTAAGTACAAGATCTTGTTGCAGTGGTCCCTGTACCTATGGCCATGGTAGCCCATGAATAAAGTGTGTCTTACCATCTTTAACAAGTATCATTCATTACTTTTTCTTTAACAAGCGGTTGCTACACAAAGCAGGTGGCTGGGGTGGGAGTAAAGACTTCAGTGGGAGTGGGGAGAGAGGCAGGACTGCAGGTCCTTGCCTGAGGGCTGTACCAAGAGGCCCAGATCACTTGTTGTAGGGCTGAGAGCAGAATGAGAACACCAGAGGCTGTGCTGGGCTGGAATACAGTGGTTCCAGCCCAGCCAGAGTGAAGAGACCTTGCTGAACACGGTAGGCATTTAGCTGAGATTCACAGAAAGGTCACACCTTAGGATAGGAACTACACCCTAGAGTAAGGACCCTCCCCTAAGACTATGTTCAGAAGAAAACCAGAACTGCCCCAACAGAGAATAAAACCAAGACTAACAGGATCAAAAGGATTCTCCAGTAATCTAAATGCCTGTCAGTCCAAAACTAAATGCTCTTTAAAGGAAGGTTTCCTAATCCAAAGTCATTACAATGTATCCTCCACAATATCCAACATAAAATCATAAACACCGAGGTCTGCACTGAGTGAAATACTCAGCTCAGTCAACTGCTGGTCCACACAACAACACAGGTGGATATCACAGACATTACATTAGGTGAAAGATGGTAGATTGAAGTGAGTACACCCTGTTTGATTCACTTACATGAAGTTCAAGTACAGGGAAAACTAGTCTACAGTAAAAAAAATCAAAACTGTGGCTACCTGAGGCAGCTGCTCTGGTGAGAGTGGGGAGTGGCTGGACAGAGGCATGGGAAACTTTCTGGAGTGAAGGAAATGTTCTAGTCCTTGGTTTGCATGGTGGTTACATGAGTGTACACTTTTGTCAAAGCTCATCAAACTGTCCACTTAAAAATCTGTGCATTTTATTGTATGTAATTTACATCTCAATAAACATGGTTTACATTTAAAGAAACAAAACACAGAGGACTTTTTAACTTAAAAAAATCCATGTAATAATATTGGAGTTGTCAACCTAAAAGGAAGACGCATAGGCAAAATTAATATAAGCAGAGTTTATTTGGGCCAAGTTTGAGGGCTGCAACCTGGGAGCATAGATGCAAGTTGCCCTGAATACACACTCTGATTAGCAACAATTACAAGTAGGTTTTTTGTTTTTGTTTTTGAGACAGGGTCTTGCTCTGTTGCCCAGACTGGCATGCAGTGCTGTGATCATAACTCACTGCAGCCTGGAACTCATGGGTTCAAGTCATCCTCCCACTTCAGCCTTCTGAGTAGCTGGTACTATAGGCACATGGCACCACAGCTGGCTAATCTTTTAATTTTTGTTGTTGTTGTTGAGATGTGGATCTCCCTATGTTGCCCAGGCTGGTCTCGAACTTTTGGACTCAAGTGATCCTTCCACCTCAGCTTCCCAAAGTACTGGGGTTATAGGAGTGAGCCACTGTGCCCAGCCTACAAGTAGACTTTTAAAGGGAAAAAAGAGGCAGTTCCAAAATGGTTTACCAGAAATTCACATTAAAGTAACACAAGCTATTCATCGCCTATATCTTATTCTTTGTATCACAAATTCCAGGAACATGAAGATAATGGGTATAGCAACTAGTCAGGAAAAAAATGACTTTAAATTATTTCCTCCAGGCATGGGAGTAGGGACACAACTAAAGTTCCATACTCATGTCTCTTGGAACCTTGCGATCCAGCTATTAAACCACTGTTAGCTTGAAACTGGCCATGGCAGGAGTCTTTGTAACACATTACAAATAACGACTTCCCCTGACTCCTTGCTCCAAGAGATGGTTTACTAACATACCGCTGGATTTATATTAAAATGAGGACCTGCTTTTTATGTCATGTTTAAAGTTATTGCTAATAAACCAGCAAACATTCCAAAAAGAGTTCTACACAGATTATTTGTATTAATGAACACTATCAGTACCTCCTTTTCTACTCCCCTTTTCTCTCCATCACCCCTACTCCCAAGCAATAATTTCAACCCTTTACCTGTTTATATTTAAATTTGTCTTCATGTCACTAAATAGCATGCTCACGCTACTACTTATTTTTTTCAGTTTTGGCATTATCTACTAATTTCCCATTATGAAAGATAAGAATTTAGTTTCCTTTCCCATAAAACATATGCCACCATCACACACACCTCTCATGCAACTCTATCTTTCCAATATAGTGTTATGCTTTTAGTTAAATCCATAGTCAGTGTGCAATATTATGATGATGAAAACGAAATCGGGGGCTAACCTGATTAAGTCCGCCAAACTTAACCTGCCTTGCTTGCTTTTAAGTGCTTACTTCTAGTTGATCTTAAAACCTAGATAGCTAAAAGTCATGTAGCCAAGTAAAACCTAACTAATCTCCCACTAGCTTCCTTATAGATAACAGCTCTGACTGTGGGTCACTATAGTAATGGTTGCTTAAAGTTGTTTTCAGGAACTAGGGGGCAGCTCTTGTCCGGTTCAAACCAGTTGCGACTACCAACCCTCCAATTGGACCTGCTAGGGTGCCTAAAGAAGAGTGACCTTTTGATGCCGGAAACTCCTCCCTCTGATCATGCTGATGTGCCATTATAAAGAGCCATGTAGCTAGATTACACTTGTGCAGAACCCCGACTACCTTACCTTTCCTACCCGCTAAGCACCTTTCCCAACGCTTTACACCACTCCTTTATCCCATAAGTCCCCCCAAGCCTTATTTTCAGGGAGGCAGATTTGAAATTTGTTCTTCTATCTCCTTGCTCAGCAGCCTTGTGATTAAAATACTTTCTTTTGCAAACCTGTCATCACAGTGATTGACTTACTGTGCACAGGAAGGAAGAACCTGGTTCGGTATCAAAAAAATTAGCAGCTGAGCCATCCTAATATTAGGATTACTTTTCTTTCCTTGCACAACTTTTTGTTTCCTCTGGAGTTGATATTCTTATTTATTTATTTTTCATTTCCTTAGTTTGCTATGTACTTAGACTCATACCAAAACGCTATCCCAATTGTTCAAAATTCCTCTCAATAGTTCAAACATATCATGTATTCTAGCTATTTTACCTTCTCAAAAACGTCTCCCTTGAAGCTGCTCTTGTTTGGATTGGTTGCTCTCTAGGCCTGGTGCCAAGCTATGATCCTGGGATTTATCTGCCCCATATCTAGGAGATTCTCATCACCTCCCTTGTGAATTGGTAAACCAATTGTTGGACTGCTCATCCAAGTACTGCTATTGGAAAGACCAAAGCTATTCTGATTCCTGATCCTTTAGAGGTGACCTACTTTCAGAAGCTTATAGGATCTTATTGATACAGAAGTGAAGTGCTGGGAAGGGCATGGTCCCTTAAATGATACGGAAGGGGAAGGGAAGGGCGTGGTCCCTGGATAGGGCTCCACTTCCCAGCCTGTGCCCACGGACCTAAGTGAGGACAGGCATTTTTGTTTTCCTGCCCAAATGTTGCATTTCCCAAGACCTCCACTGGCCTGCCACGCCCCCATCCTGTGCCCATAAAAGCCCCCGAGATCCTAGCAGGCAGACACACAAGTGGCTGGATATCAAGGGGAATACATCGTCTGAAGAAGACACAAGCGGCTGGATGTGGAGAGGACGTCCAGGGGAGCACACCAGCAGAAGAGCACACAGACAGACTCCTGCAGGCCACTGACCAGGAGAGCAATGCAGTTTGGCTGGGGCAGTCAGAGAGAGTCCAGACGCTGAGCAGCCCGACTCTAGGGGAAAACCATCTCCCTCTGTCTCCCCCATCTGCTGAGAGCTAATCCCACTCAATAAAACCTTGCACTCATTCTCCAAGCCCCGATGTGATCCGATTCTTCTGGTACACCGAGGCAAGAACCTGGGATACGGAAAGTCCTCTGTCCTTGCGGCAAGGTAGAGGGTATGATTGAGCTGGTTAACACAAGTTGCCTATGGACAGTTAAACTAAAAGAGCAACGTGTAACACACGCCCACTGGGGCTTCAGCTGTAAACATTCACCCCTAGACAATGCCATGGGGTCAGAGCCCCACAGCCTGCCCATCTGTATGCTCTTCTAGAGGTTTGAGCAGTGGGGCACTGAAGAAGCGAGTCACATCCCCATCACATGCTCTGAAAGGCGGACGAAGGAACTTTTCCCATTGTCTTCCACATTCTAAAATTGTGTGATGATGTCACTTGGACAGAGGACCAATGCATCAGTGCCACTGGGTCCTTAATGGTTTTTCTGAGTCTAAAAACCTCTGTCCTTTAATTCTCGAAAATGTTCTCTTCTCTGCTTTTTCTGCTATCTCTTTCTAAACTAGTATTATTCAAACATTGGGCAGAATGAGCTAATTCTTTTATCTTTTTCTCCGATTTTCACTCTTGTCTTTTTGCTCTACTTTGTGGGAGATTCCCTCAACTTTTTAAGTCTTTTATGGATTTTTAAAAAAACTTCTACTAACATATTTTAGTTTATTAACAACCTATAATGGCAAGTACTTTCCGTTATCCTTCTGAGGACATCAATGATTGTTTTTCCAAAGTTTTAATTTCCCTGCAAAATGTCTTTCTTCTAAGTTGCTTCCCCCACCCCCCCCCCTTTTCTTTTGGATAGGTCTTCTTCATGCTAAAGGCATGTCTTATCAATGTTGACTGCCTCTATTTAAGAATGAGGCTAAGTGAAAAGTTCCACATGGATGATACTTGTCAGTTCTGGGCTTCACACTGGCTGGACTGTTTCATTGAAAACTCCCTTTTCATAAGTCGTTTCTTTTCAGCTTGTGAGCCTCTTCAGAGAAGGGTATGTCTGGAGGGCTTGTTAAAACAGATTGCTGGGCCCTACCCATAGAGTTTCTGATTCCGTAGGTCTTGGATAAGGCCCTAAAATTTGCATTTCTAACTAGTTCCTAGATGATACTAATTTGAGAGGCCTTGAGGATATAAATGTGATTGCCCCAAATGAGACCTGAGTACAGTTGGGATTGCAACATTCAGAATATAAATTTTTCTTAATTTCTCTATTTTCTTACCATTCTCAGCAGTACCTGCTGTTCTCTGTCCAGAGACCTTCTGTTTTATATTCTATGGAAAATAAACATAAAATCTTCTGCCAAGGTTAGGAAGAGGCTGTTCCCCAGCTGGAGTGGGGAATAGGGCCTGAGGATCTGAATGTTTATTTTTATTTTTTCGAGACAGTCTCGCTCTGTCGCCCAGGCTGGAGTGCAGTGGCACGATCTTGGCTCACTGCAACCTTCGCACCTCCAGGTTTAAGCAATTCTCTGCCTCAGCCTCCGGAGTAGCTGGGATTACAGGTGCGTGCCACCATGCCCGGCTAATTTTTTGTATATTTAGTAGAGACGGGGTTTCACCATCTTGGCCAGCTGGTCTTGAACTCCTGACCTCGTTATCCACCTGCCTCGGCCTCCCAAAGTGCTGGGATTACAGGTGTGAGCCATCTTGCCTGGCCTGAATGTTTCTTAAATTCACATCCAACCAGTCCCTTAGTCTTCATTCCCATCTTCATCTTTACTTCTACTTCTAGAGGTTCTAGTACTGCCAATTCGTGTAATTTTCAGGGTTCTATAGGGGCAAATCAAAATGTTTTTTTCTTTTTCCCTCTGCCAGTTTGGGATTCACTTTTTTTTTTTTTTTTTTTTTTTTTTTTTGAGACAGAATCTCACTCTGTCGCCCAGGCTGGAATGCAGAGGCGCAATCTCGGCTCACTGCAAACTCCGCCTCCCAGGTTCATGCCATTCTTCTGCCTCAGCCTCCCAAGTAGCTGGGACTACAGGCGCCCGCCACCATGCCTGGCTTATTTTTTATATTTTTAGTAGAGACAGGGTTTCCCCATGTTACCCAGGATGGTCTCAATCTCCTGACCTTGTGATCCACCCACCTCGGCCTCCCAAAGTGCTGCGATTACAGGTTTAAGTCACTGCGCCCTGCCTGGGATCCACTTTTTTAAGTTTGCTAAGTCATTCCCCATTCATCCCTCTACTACTCAGCTTTCAAAATTGTATCGCTATCAACTCCTCTATATCATTTTCTCTTTGCACTTTAGGTCTTTAAAATGAAATAATTTTACTACCATAGTGGGCTTTGAGGAAAGGAGTTGAGGTAAAGATTTCTGCCACCTTCAACTAGAATTTAGAAGAGCATCTAGTTTCCAAGAACCCATGTTCCCAGATTCTGATTATATCTCAGAGTATAAAACAAATAGGATTGTCTTGAAAGAAAGTTGAACCATTTCTAAAAGTTCCTCTAGGCTGGTCAGTTCAGTTGTTTTATGCTTGGCAAAATATGCCAATTATGTTTGCATAGGAAACTCTGTTTCACAGCTGAAGACTGCACCTCTACCACAGTCAAGTATATCATGGGTCTCGGAAACAAGCCACACATATGAAATTCTGGTGATTCAAAGCAAGAAATCAAAGTACATGAACTAGTAAGTTCATTTTGTATACAAAGTGCAACACTAAAAAGCTAATAGTATGCTAAGGTACTTTATCTATTCCATACTGTCTTTGCCCAACAATAATTAAAATGGTCATGATTCACCAAGCATATGTACACCTTCAGAATTATGCAACAGCTGTTACAGCCCAACACAATGGGTGTAATTTTATTTTATTTTTTTTGTTAGCCATTAGAAAACTGAAATCCAAGAGTTAAGTAACCAGCCCAAGGCCACACAGGAAAGGCAGAGCCAGAATAGAATTGTATGTCTGCCTCATTCGAAAGCCACCATATGACCATTTTGAATAAGGTGAAGCAAGAGCAAATAAATATATTAACTTTGAATGCAAAACTCAAGAGGATTTCATAATACAATCTAAGCTTTTTACAGATATGGACAACTTCTTTCCTCCTCCTCTTCTCCTTCCTTCTCCTTCTTCTTTTCCTCCTCCTCCTTTTTTCCTCCTTCCCCTTCTTCTTCTCCTCCTCCTTCTCTTCTCCTTCCTTCTCCTCCTTTTCTCCTTTCTTCTCTTCTTCTCCTCTTCCTCCTCTTCTCCTTCCTTCTCCTTCTGCTCCCTCTTCTCCTTCTGCTCCCCCTTCTCCTTCTTCTTGTTCCTCCTTTCTCTTCCTCCTCCTCTTCCTTTCTCCTTCCTCCTACTCCTTCCTCTTCCTCCTCTCTTCTCCTTTCTCTTCGCTTCTTCTCCTCCTTTGTCCTCCTCCCTCCTCCTTCTTCTTCCTCCTCTTTCCTCCTCCTCCTTCTTTCCCCTTCTTCCTCCTCCACTCCCTCCTTCTCCTCTTCCTCCTCCTTCCTCCTCCCCCTCCCTCCTCATGCCTCTTCCAAAGATGTCTACATCCTAATCTCCAAAACTACGAATATGTTATATTGCATGGCAATGAAATTAAAGTTGCAGGTGGAACTACTGTTGCTCATCAGCTGACCTAGAGATGGAGAGAGTGTCCTGGATTAGCTGGGTGGGCTCGATAATTACAAGGGTCCTTGTAAGTGGAAGAGGGAGGCAGAAGATAAAGAATCAGAAAGATGAAACATGGGCAGACTCAGCTCTGGAAATGCATGAAGGAGCATTAAAGAGTGCTTGTAGCCTGCAGAAGCTGGGAAAGGCAAGATACAGATTCTACCCTAGAGCTTCCAGAAGGAATCCAGCCCTGAGAACACCTTGTTTGTAGCCCATGAGACCTACCTCAGACTTCTAGCCTTCAGAAGTGTAAGATAACATGTGTTGTTTTAAGCCACTAGGTTTGTGATAACTTGTCATAGCAGCAATAGGAAACTAATACTCTCAGCCAAACATATGTATTCATAAATTTATTGTTGGTCTTATCTTACTCTTTAAAGCAAGTTATTCACTGAACTAAGTGAATAGTTGAGCCTATTCACTTAAGAGTTCAAATAAAAATAAAGTCATCACACTTTTTTCTTAGAACAAAAACTGATTCAGTTTTCTACTATTTCAAATAAGTATAGTCTCATATTCTCAGTTGAATCTAATGAGGTTTTAGAAAACAGAAATTAAAACTGAATTAAACAAGGATATAATCCATTTAGCACACATCACCATAGTGTTGTTTTAGCCAAGTCAGCTTCTTTCTGCAGTTGCAGGGTGGAGTTAACCAAAGCATCCTTTCATAAGATGACCTAAATGTGTGTATTAATTATTTCATTCTGGCCGTCTGTCATCAGCTATTCTTTCTAGACTCTTCTTCCGTTCCTTTTGAAATGTTCTCACACTAGTATTTCCATTTCCCCTTTTAACACTATCAAGATGCTACTGTGAATCTCAAATAGCAAATGGCTGTATTGAGTGCAAATTTGAATTTAAGAAGGGAGTGAAAATTGCCAGAACAAGCATTTAAAGAAGAAATAAAGGCAGGCCCTTGGTCTTCAAAAGTTAATGGGAGTTAGGTTACTTAAATCTTAGAATATACCTCCTCTCACCAGGGGTATTGAAAATAATTAGGTTCCAGGCCAGTCTAGAAAACCTGTTCAACCCATTAAGTATATGATGTGTAAGGGAATCATATTCATGAAGTCTTCTACATTTATTGGGTACTTGCTATGTACAAGGCATTTTGATATAGACTGGAAATGCAAAGATAAATGAGAATTCTTGCTCCCTATAGTTCACAATCCAGAGGAGATTAATAATTGTACCACCGCTGGATAATACTACAATGCACATTCTGAAACAGTTCTGCGGGGCACAGAAGGCATGATGAATTTGCCTGGTGGTACCAGGAGACACTTGGCACTATGTGTGTAAAACAGGAAAGATGGATATTCCCATTCCAATTATTTACACCTTCCTGATAGGAAGGAGTAAGCAGTGGCCTTCACTTGGGAAGAATGGAGATTAAACATCCCTGATACCTAGCAAACTTTTCTTTACATCTGTGAAAGAAATGAACTTTCATTGCATTTCTAAACCCAGAGAAATCAGTCCCTAGGTATTCTGAATTGGGAAATACAGCATATATTAGAGAGTACTGAGTTCAGATAATCCTAGTTTCAAATCTACTTTGAAACTGACAGTGTATTATCTTGGTAGTTTCTTAGCCTTACGACCTCTATTTCCTTGGCTACAAAGTAGTCATCAATATTCCCATCTTTTAGGTTAAGGATGAACATACGAGATGATTTATATACAGCACCTAGCATGAGAGACTCAAGGATGGAATTCTGAATTTGGACTCTCTAGTTACAAACATACATGTACTAATAGGTACATAGTGTTCACATGTCAGAAAACACACACAACTTCTCCAGAATCACTGCCAAGTTTAACTGATGCCCTTTGGAAAAATGAAGCCAAATGCAACAAAACTAATCCCACCTCTGGCTTCACTGAAGAATAAATCTAGTACTCTGTGTCTGAATTGTTCTGTCATTTTGCAATTTCTTAACAGTCTTCAGGAAGAATAACGGAATGTTCCATAAGCACAAGAACCATGTCTTAGTCACCTTTGGTCCCATATCACAATTATCATGATATCCTGTTTAGTAGATGCTCATTTTTCACCTTAAAATATAGCGGGCCATAATCAAACAGGGTAAATATAAAAAGATTTTACTTATTTGGACATTATAGAGTTCATAAAAGCACCAAGAGTATGTTCTTACTAATATAGTTTAAAATATTTTATTTGAGAAAGAGGAAAATCACTCAAAGATAAACTATTCATTTAAGAAATGAACTCTTTGAGCACATACTATGGGTAAGGCACTGTTCTAGGCACTAGGGATACAGCAATGAAAAAGATACAAAAATCCCTGCCCTCGTGAATCTTACATTCTAGTCTGAAAGACAGACAGCAAATATGACCAAACTGATAAATAAGATGGAAGTAATAAGTACTAAGAAGAAAACTAAAGCAGAAAAGGAAGACAGGAAGTATCAGAGGGCCTACCCCAGGGTGGTGGTTCACGACACGATGAGAAGTCCCAGATTCTGCACCGATTTTGAAAGCAGAAACAACAGGATTTGCCGATGGGTTGAACATATGAAGTACTGTCAATTATTCAATGACTAGGAATTCTTAGAGTAAACAGAGTCCCAATTTCCCTTCATCAACATAATTGCCCTAGGAAATAATTCAGCCACTTAACTCAGGAAACAATATGAATTCCGCAGATGTTAAGTGATAAAGAGATGGAAATTTTTAAATACAGTTTTAAAGGGAACAAATATCTTGTGATAAAGCTGAGTGGCAAATCACCTATCAAAGATGCTAAGTAGAGTGACTTCACTTCATTTGATGGACCAATAGCTCACGAATGAATCTTTGAAAATTGAAGACTAACACTTAAAAACAAACTGAAAGTCTATTACTTACAGTTTTTATTCAAAAATAAAGGAAAGGTATTGATTAAATCAATTAGGCTCCTTTAAGGTTATCAAAAGAGGAAACTACTGTAATATTACAAAAATTTCATTTTTAGATCCCTTACACTATATCTCTCTAGGATGCATGTGATATTAATTTGAAAATTAGCATCATATACATATTTAAAAATTATATATGTACATATATTTGAACAATTGAAAACTATATACAATTATTTAAATTTTATATTTACATAAATGAAGGAAGAAAGGGAGGGAGGAAGGACAGAAGAAGGGAAGGAGGGAGGGAGAGAGAAACGAAGGAAGGAGGGAAGGAAGGAGGGAAAGAAGGAAGGAAGGAAGGAGGGGAGGAAGGAAGGAAGGGTGGGTCACATTTTTATAAGGATTTGTCAATCTCTTCAGTGTGGTACCAGAGAAATCCACAAGATGGCACTCATATATTTTTCTACCTATGATGCTGAATTAAAAACAGGATTGCTTACACTTTGTATTTCAGACCATAAAGACTGAATAAATCACAGAAGAAAACACATTTCAAAATTTTCTGTTACCATGGAGAGATAATGCTTTTAAGGTACTCTAACGCACATTCATAGCTTGCAAGTAACTTACAATTTTCACTTCCTATTCTAGCAGGTGGTGGAAAGTTAGCATTCATAACCATTATCTGCCAATCAACAGTTTGATAATAGAAAGCTGTAAGTGACCATTGAGAGACCTACAAACTTTTCTATGATGGGATGTGGGATCATTACTTGCTTCTGGTTTATTTCCAATGTTTTTATTGTTTGTTCAACATAGAGAGGTTCCGAAATTAGCAAACATAACTACCATTTTTCAGCTAAGTAAACACGCTCAGAAAGAGTAAGAAATAAGACAGGGTAATTTGCCCAAGAAAGATAAACAACGATAAATGAATCCAGTTTCTTTAACTAGAGAATCAATAATTTATACTTAAATCCTTAAGCAATAAATGTAGGTTAAATGAACAAGTTAATTCAAGTCATATTTCAACACATATTTATTGGACACTTCCCATATACCACACACTGTTCCAGGCTCTAAGGGATAAGCGATGTGCAAGATAAAGAATATCCTGCTTTCATGGAACTTCTGTGTTAGTGGTGATGAGTAGAAAAGAAAAACAAGAAAGATGCCAGAAATTATAAGAAGTATGAAGAGAATTTATAACTAGGATATGTGATAGTGTGACTGCATGACTACTTTACATTGTTTAAAGGAAAGCCTCTCTGAGGAGGTGACATTTCACTTGACATTTGAATGACAGAAGCTGACAACCATACAGAGATCAGGAGGTGGAGCGATCAAGGCAGAGGGAACATAGCTCATGAAATGATCTTAAGACCAGAACAAGTTGGGCCTATTTGGGGGGCAGAAAGATCTGTATGACTGGAGATGAGTCTACAAGGAGGAGAGCGGGTATGGCATGAGTGTCGAGAGGTAGGCATGAGCCAGGATGGATGGAGAGACGGATGAAAGAATGGATAGAAAGAAGAATACAAGGAGAAAGGAAATGAGCAAGAGCGCTAAGTTCAGGTTAATCAGAGATTCTTTTACATGTTGATCTTTCTGGATGTTTTCTATTAGTCTTCAGTACCTGCCTTAGCAAGTACTGAAGAATGAATATAACCTTTATTATTTGATATTGTAAAAAGGTGCCATTCCTCAGATTATCACTTTAAATATCAATGACCACAGGGTAGTGCTGGAAACAAACAAACAAACACACACATCTGTAGAAAGTGTAATAAAGCAGGATGAATAGGTGTTACTTTCAAGAGATAGCCAGAAGGTGAATTTTCAATAACACTTGATTTGAGTCTGTTTTATTCTGATGTGCCCCTTTCTTCTCAAGGAGTGTAGAAAGATATTCTTATTAATTAAAGATTCATATTTGCTGATTCTGATTAATCAATGTTTTCTGGTACCAAAGGGTGATTTAAATATTTCTTAAATTTCTCTTATCTTCTAATATTTACCTGTTGTGTAAGATTTTATTGTAAGCAAGTTTTCAAAAGCAATACATATTTAAGCTATGTTAGAAATGAAACCCAAGCAATTAAACTGTAAATTAAGAGGCCCTCTGCTCTATGTGACCTCACACAAATCAGATCATCAATCAAAACCTCAGTTCCCCCTCTAAAAATGGCATATCTGATTGGTCTACAACTAGAATCTTGACAAAGAGCTTGGATTTTATTGAATAAAAAGACTTCTATAAATATAATCTTGATATTTTACTAATGTTAATTGGCTCCAGATTGTAGAGCTGACATTATGCTGACCCTAGGACTACCCTCAGGTCACCCATTCCCAATCAGGAGCTTCTTCGTCTACAAAACTGTTTCAACAACCGCATCACTTAATGGTGGCTTAAATTTGTAAATACTTTCTCTCAGTAATCACAAAGCCATATCCAGAAATATCATTAGTAGCTGTATTTGCATCTATTAAATGTAGATTAAGAGGATTTTAACAAGGTTTTATTTACCAACTAATTAGAATGACAATTTATTACAAGTATGAAAATAATTAACTTAGAATTATTCAAGTAGTGCAGTTCTTCTGGTTGTAAGATAAAAATAAAATCATTCTCCCACTCAATCAATGGGCCTTGTTTGGAACAGGTACTTATATCAGACATTGTTATTAATTTCACATATTCACCTACTCTTTATTTTCCCAGACATTTGAATTCTAGTGCTGTTTATTTCATAAAGGCCTTTTAAAGACAAATTCACTCTGTATCAAAAGCAGTTGTTTAAATCAGCATTCAATTCTGACTGCTTTGCTCTTGATACTTTTCATAGCAGCAGCTGGGAGAGCACTTTACCATCAGTCATGGCTTTTTCTTGTTTGTTTCCTCTAATCAAAGTATATGTTCTACAATAAGCATTGCCCTGCAAATTTTTTTCCTCATGTTTGATAAATGTGATCTACATATAATTAACAACAAACAGATAAAATCCTGTTTCTCCCTTTTAAAGCAGGGGAAAGTTATTACTTGATTTCCCTCGTGTAGCAGTCAATGCTGTCTTGATATTAGTCTTTTGCCAAGTGTCAGTAAAATAACAAATAAAGCTTCTTTACTGCTATGATGATTTGACCATTAGCAAACCAAGAAGAAACTTACTTAACTTGAAAATATAATGTTTAGAAAGCACAACAGAAACTGACTATACATTCCAACCTCAAATGTTTTCAAAGATAACTTCATCCTTTTCATTCTTACATTTAAAAAAATCTATTGTCTTAAGATAAAAGAGCCACAAAACCCCAAGATGTAATCCCTGCTTCGGGCTAATGACAAAAAATATTTTTTATTTTTAGTTCACATCCTGAAAAAAATTCCCTTGACAGAAAATGTTCTGAACTAGATTCTGAGAGGCAAACATTTCTTTTACTAAAGTTTTTCCGGATGACAAAAGGAGAGAAGAGGGGTCAAAAAAGAAACATAAAAGTTCACCTAAAATAGATCAGCTTCAAATGTTAAAATACTTTTTAGTACATTAAACAGCTTTTAAATTTCAAATTTTATACTATAAATACTTGAATCACAGAACACCTTACCCTGATACACCCGGCATTAAAATAGTCTCATATTTATTTCTAATCATGTCACTGAACTGCTACTGTTTCCTGGGCTGCAAATAAATGATTTATTCATTATAGTGTGACACAGTTATGTATGATTGATTGGTATAAAATAGAAAGGGACTTTGTCCTCCACAGGAGTTTTGAACAGGGCCTGTCCAGTGCATGCTGTCTGTCCATCTGGAGCTACCCAGCTAAATTACTGCTTGCCCTTCTGGTAATGGACTCAGTGGATTTTTCACAGCATAATTTCCATTCTGCAAAAAATTACTAATCCCAATTGATTCTGTTTTAAGGCATTTCTAGATTCCAATTCATTATAAATACAACAACCTCTACCTTACCTTAGCCTTTTCAGAATCTCATCACGGTTTTTCAAGTTCCAAGAAAAAAAAGGCAGGCAGGCAATTTTTGTTTGTTTGTTTATTTTAAAAAAGAAACTACTACTATTGACAAAACAATGATAGAATAGAAATCATTCTGACTGTAAATACCTTAAAGCTTTTCTTTACTTTTCCTCCCATTTCAATAATTAGGCCAGGGAAGGAAGAAAGGAATTTCTAGGCCAGTGGTCATGCTCCACATCCTATGATTTTGTCGCTGTTTTTCCCTTAGCGTAATAGCTCCATTAATCAGCAGAAAATTTTGCAGCAAACTATCTATACATTTTAATATTATCCTCAGTGGAGTACTGAGAGTTAGAAAGTTGCTTCTCAAAGAACTTGAGTTACATTAAAGAACTATGGTGGCAAGCCACAAACCTCAGAGCAGTATCAGTGTTACTTTGGGTTAGTTTGCATTTTGATCATAGTTAAGTATACGGAAAATTTAATGACTTTACTTAATGAATGGACATTCGTTGAAAAATTGCCTTTCTGTATAGCCAAAGTCTTACTTCCAGAGTAACTGAATTCAGTCTGAGACATATTTTTACCCAGATAAGTTCAGTTAATTTTCCTACTCATGAGTTTTATGACTAATTCTTTTAAAAAAAACCTAAAAAAAGACTTAATCTACTCCTAATATTTTATCTTGATGTGCAGTTTAGTTTCACACACTGTGATTTCTATCGATTGCTGTATTTCCTTTGTTTCAGATAACTTGTTCCTTTAATTACATTGATTCTAATAGTTCAGTTATTTTGGCTGGTATCATACGGATACTGCTTTCTATTACTCTACTATGCAGTGCTAAAATAATTATTTGATTATACGAAAATGAGTTTAAATCTTAAATTATGCATTTTAAGCATTTTAAAATAATAAATGTACTGAACCTTCAGTTTTATTCTCAAATTCAATGCATTTGAATACTGATTCTGTTACTGAATATTTAATCTAGATATTCTATATGACACACATGTGAAAGAACAGTTGTATCGGTAGCAGTTTATTCTGCATATATGCCATTGTGTTAGTAATTCAAATAGGTGCCCGATCTCTAGTTCGCATTAATATTTTAGCTACGAAACCAATAATGGGCAAAAATTACTGGTAAGTGGACAAGGCTTTATGTGTAAATTCTGCATATTAAATATATATAACAATAGAGATTCACAGGACTTAGAATGAGGGTAGACAAACAGACTAAAATAAGACAGAACTGAGGTCATGACAAATCCCAATAACCATTTCCCACTCTGTATTTGCATATAAAATAGATTGCAATTCTCTGCCACCATTCATTTTTTTCTTCCTAAGCAAAAATAATTGATTACTAATTTCAATATTAAAAAAATAAAATTAGAAATTACCTTTGAAAATTGCAAATTATTTAAACACATGGCAATTGC
Source organism: Papio anubis (assembly GCF_008728515.1). Classification (NCBI taxonomy): domain Eukaryota; kingdom Metazoa; phylum Chordata; class Mammalia; order Primates; family Cercopithecidae; genus Papio; species Papio anubis. The sequence goes on from NC_044986.1 coordinate 16,861,544, forward strand.
TATATATTCTGAAGGAGAGTGTTTCAACTTTGCTAATTTCTGAAAAATGAGGGTGTTAACATATACAAAAAAAGCTATGTCTAAATAAGACTTGCTCTGAAATAAGACTTGCTGAGGCTCTGCTCTGAGATTTAGATAAACCTAAGTATTCTACCTTAACATTAATAGATAAATGAATTCAACTACAACCACAAAAGAAAGCATGGTTCTAACATTAGCCCTCAGTATTTTGAAATATATCCCCAAGTAAGTTTTCTTCCTTTCCCTAACCTACTCCAATCTAGGGCCTTGTTGAATTGTTGCAATACACTTTTATTTTTATTTGTGATTTTTAAAAATTTCCAGAGGTTATTGGGGAACAGGTGGTATTTGGTTACATAAGTTCTTCAGTGGTGATTTGTGAGATTTTGGTGCACCCATCACCTAAGCAGTATACACTGCACCCAATTTGTAGGCTTTTATCCCTCACCCCCTTCCTACTCTTTCCCCGAGTCCCCAAAGTCCATTGTGTTACTCTTATGCCTTTTCATTCTCATAGCTTAGCTCCCACTTATGAGTGAGAACATACCGTGCTTGGTTTTCCATTCCTGAGTTACTTCACTTAGAATAATATTCTCCAGTCTCATCCAGGTCATTGTGAATGGCATTAATTCATTCCTTTTTAGGCTGAGTAGTATTCCATCATATATATATATATATATATATATATTCCACAGTTTCTTTATCCTCTTGTTGACTGATGGGCTGGTTCCACATTTTTGCAATTGCGAATTGTGCTGCTATAAACATGCATGTGCAAGTATCTTTTTCATATAATGACTTCAGGAGTAGCTATTCTTATATCAGTCAATACACTTTTAGACAACAGACTTTCTGTCTAGTCAGAAATGGTAACAGCAGAAAGATAAGTGATGTTGGAAATTTGGTAGCAACACTAAGTATGATCTAACACTAACTACTACACTGTTTTCAGTTGCAGTGTTTCAGGCGACCAGAGAAAATGAATCCTGATGGCTGTTAAGGAGATTATATACCTCATTATCCACTGGGGATTCATATCCCCATGGATAATTTGTTTCCTTATAACCAACATTGGCATTAACCAGAAAATGGCTTCAGGTGCCCCAGACTTTATGGGCACACAGTGAAAAGTAGGAAAACTTTAACACATGAAGGTCCTCAGAGGAACTCTGTCAACAGACATTTTATGATTAGAGAAGAATTACAATGAAAGCAAGCACCTTTGTTAGTGGAAGAGGCACCAACATAACTGGGCCAATAAACTGAATGTTTCTTCCTATGTGTGTTTCATTGGACCCAAGGTAAGCTACAACAAAAAAATGAAAAGTATAGTGTATCAGTCCGTTCTTGCATTGCTATGAAGAAATACCTGAGACTGGGTGATTTATAAAGAACGCAAGTTTATTTGTCCCATGGTTCTGCAGGCTGTACAGGAAGCATACTGACTTCTACTTTTAGAGAGGCCTCAGGAAGTTTCCAATCATGACTGAAGGCAAAGCGGGTGTGAGACATCTCATATGGTGGCAGCAGGAGCAAAGTGGATTAAGTGCTATACACTAATAACCAGATCTCAGGAGAACTCACTCACTATGGCAAGGACAGTACCAAGAAGAATGGTGCTAAGCTATTCATGAGAAACCTACCCCCGTGATCCAGTCACTTCCTATTAGGGCCCACCTCCAACAGTGGGGATCACAATTCAACGTGAGATTTGGGCGTGGACACAGATCCAAACCAAATCATATAGATTAGAAAGAATAGGACAGCTTGAGGTTCAGGGGCATATAAGAAGCCTGGGAGCACGGTATCTACTTCTTCTCCTTTTCCTTCCTTTTAGAAACAAAATCAAACCACAAAAGAACTCTTAAAATTTGAGTAACAAGACAAAAATTACCTTAAAGGGCTAACACACCATTTCTAGATATTAACAATTTGAATATTTTAAACCTCATATTTTCCACAAGGATCTGTTGTAACATGTACCATTCACATATGTATCACTAAGATTTGATTCTAAGATATTCTGATCAAATCTCAGATGGCTGATCAATTCTCTGTAAGTTATTTGCTTTCCTGAAGATATTTCTGTGCCAATGTCTGAAAAGAAAACATAGTAATTACTCACGAGGAAAAGTAAATTCTTAATAAAAGAACTACATAAAATGTACCTAAATTTAATATGACAGTAAATTCTGGGCATTTCTTAATTATATTTTTGAATGCTTCTATAAAAAATATAAATTCGAACATAACTTATTGAAACATTTTTGAACAAGAAAATGGTTACATAAAATAAACACGTAACAACATGCAATGTATCAAATTAAAACTACATTTTAAGACAGTTTAAAGCTATTCGTGCCTTTCACTAAAATAGAGTATAGCAAATACTGTGTTCATTTTATAAACAACCAAAGTAAGAGGTTAAAGCAATTTAAAGTGCTCCTACACAATCTGAAAATACGTTTCCAATAATTGAATTCAAGGTTTTTGAGATCATACAAATATGCAATAAGAAAGTTTTAGGATCAAATATAATAAAAGTATAATTTATGCCTATCCAAAACAAAAAGCTTTTAAGGCATTATGATAGTTAAATTTCCTTCAGTGCATTAATCCTCTAATAACAGTTTCAGTCAAGGAAATGTTATGAGGTCAGATCTGAAGTTTTTTTAACTTAGTTTGAAATCATACATATTCTCTTTGAATATAATTTGCTTCGTGTAGCACCTAACTCTCCAGGAACTCAAAACACTTCATAGATTTATATCCTGATCTTAGTTATCTTCATTACTGCTTTTTTGTTTTTTGCAGCGGGATGAAACACTAGTTCAGTGATTTGTACACCAGTAAAACCAGTCTTACCAGTAGGTAAAAAAATGCTGAACAAAAGTTAAACAATCAATGATAACTTACCAACTCTAAAAATTCTATTTCTGTTTGGAGAGCTTCATAAACACTTTCCATGTCATCTTCCTTATAAAGTTCTAATTCTTTTTTAAGTCTATTTTAAAAGAAAATTTCACCTATTAGTTTAATAATAAACTGTAATTTTATTACTGTACAGAGAGGGACAAGCTTATAGCTTCTATAATCAGAATTTCAAGACTAAATAATTTGCATATTTTAATTGTCTATAATTCCATGAAGACTATATAAAATTTTGTGGTAAAAATTTTCATAAAGAAATTAAGGTAGACTAATAGACATTTAATATTTTTGTTGTTGTTGTTTTTTGAGATGGAGTCTCGCTCTGTCATCCACACTGGAGTACAGTGGTGTGACCTCTACTCACTGCAACCTCTGCCTCCTGGGTTCAAGCAATTCTCCTGCCTCAGCCTCCCGAGTAGCTAGGATTACAGGCACCTGCCACCACACTCAGCTAATTTTTGTACTTTTAGTAGAGATGGGGTTTTGCCATGTTGGCTAGGCTAGTCTTGAACTCCTGACCTCAAGTGATCCACCTGCCTGAACCTCCCAAAGTGCTGGGATTACAAGCATGAGCCACCATGCCCAGCTGACATTTAATAATTTTATCATAACTAAAAGAGCAACATGAGCTGGTGGATAGCAAATATATAGTACTATGTCTTAACATCTGTTTGAGTCCTGGCCACTAGCAAACTGAATAAGCTTAGTTGAAACATTTAGCTTCTCTGAACCTCACCTGAAAACTTTTAAGTGTAGGAAAAAAAATGACCCTTGAGCTTTCTTCTTGATGTAAAATTAAACTATAACTTTATAATATACATGCATAATTAAAATATACCTTAATTTGGGAGTGAGAAAGCAACATCTTTCTTTTCCCCAATTAAGTTTCCTTTCTCCAATTAAGTCTTTAATTTTTTGAATATTTTGAATTTTTTAACATGAAAAAGCACATAAATTTTATTAACATGCATTGGGAATCACAAAAGAAAAGGTTGGTTAGAACTGAAGAGGTTAGATTCAGGTTTATTACCCTCTTAATGAAGGAAAGAGGGTTTGGAGTTGGTAAAGTTTACGAGAGACTGTCGTTTGACATGATCAAACCAAAATGGAGTTTCTGGAGCTAGGTGCCACGTGATCTATCTTGAAAATGGGTCAGTTTCCCAAAAAATAGGAGATTCATAGCAAACAATCTAAGGGGCTTGAACCAACATAAGGCAGTCTCCTCTGAATTATGACTGTAAGAAATTAACTTTGAAATGATTCTAGAAAAATCCAATTAAATGTTTATACTGATTTTTTTTGTATCTTTGGTTTTTCTTTTTTATCAGACTTTTAAAGGAACTACACTATATGGAAATATATGGGTGTAGTAATGGAAGATAAGGGCTATTTTTATTAAAATCTATTTATGCATACTCATCTTGGTATTGGCTCTGTCTTCAATGGTAACAGTAATTTCTCTCTCCCTGGTATTAGAGTGTCACCCTTCTCATGCCTTACTTTTAAGCAGATAGAGCCTAAAAGGGTAGATAATTTTTCCTGTATTTATTGAATATCAATTGCCAAGATAATCCTTAAGAAAATGTGGCATAATTTCAGGGTGGTATATTCTGGTCCCTTCAAAGCAGCTCCGATAGGCAATAGAAACAATAAGTTTAAACAAAGAGTCAACAATTGTACTAATATCATACAAGTTTGATGAGTACAAATGTGCTCTGGAAATTTATTGCCAAATCAGCATGGACTTTGAGGAATTTTTTAAAGATTATTTTATGCCTGTATTTAATGTGGAAAATAGTAAAAATAAGTCTTCCATTTTTGCCATTATGACTAACGTTTTTTCCTGAAAAGAAAAACATAAAAGCTAGGAGCTGTGATTGAAGAGGTACAAAGCTAGAGGCTGGAACTGGGCAGCTAGGAGGTTAAAGCTGCCCTGAGAGGAGATATGAGGAACATTGCTCTCCCAAACCTAAGCAACTCCTGGGCCAGCAACAAGGTGAGAAATATAGATCGACTTGAACCTTTGCTGAGCCCTGACCCTCAAGGGGAAGCGGAAGGAGTTGTAAGATCAGTGGCATTTCCTGGATACCAGCAGATGCAAAAGAAAAATCTCTATGACTGCACAGTATTCCATGGTGTATATGTGACACATTTTCTTTACCCAGCCTATCATTGATGGGCATTTGGGTTGGTTCCAAGTCTTTGCTATTGTGAAGAGTGCCGCAATAAACATATGTGTGATGTGTCCTTATAATAGAGTTATTTATAATCATTTATAATCCTTTGAGTATATACCCAGTAATGGGATTGCTGGGTCAAATGGTATTTCTAGTTCTAGATCCTTGAGGAATCGCCATACTGTCTTCCACAATGGTTGAACTAATTTACACTCCCACTGACAGTGTAAAAGTGTTCCTATTTCTCCACATCCTCTCCAGCATCTGTTTCCTGACTTTTAATGATCACCATTCTAACTGGTGTGAGATAGTATCCCGTTGTGGTTTTGATTTGCATTTCTGTAATGACCAGTGATAATGAGCTTTTTTTCATATGTTTCTTGGCTGCATAAATGTCTTCTTTTGAGAAGTATCTGTTCATATCCTTGGCCCACTTTTTGATGGGGTTGTTTTTTTCTTCTAAATTTAAGTTCTTTATAGATTCTGGATATTAGCCCTTTGTCAGCTGGGATGAGTTCATGTCCTTTGCAGGGACATGGATGAAGCTGGAAACCATCATTCTCAGCACACTAGCACAAGAACAGAAAGCCAAACACCACATGTTCTCACCCTAAGTGGGAGCTGAACAATGAGAACACGTGGACACAGGGAGGCAAACATCACACACCAGGGCCTGTCAGGGGTTGGGGGGCTAGGGGAGAGACAGCATTAGGGGAAACACCTAATGTAGATGACGGGTTGATGGATGCAGCAAACCACCATGGCACGTGTATACCTATATAACAAACCTGCATGTTCTGCACATGTACCCCAGAACCTAAAAGTATAATAATAATAAGAAAATATTCTCTAAAGGAAACCTTAACAAATTTAGACCCACAGGCCTCTCATAGATTGAGAACAATGAGTTTGCAGCAAAATTTCATGAAGCACCCAACAAGGAAAGCCATTATAAAGTAAAAGCAGAGACACGAAGCAATAGATTACACCCAGGTTATTCAGAAAACTACAGATTATTCACAAAATAAAATGTCCAATGGCTAATAAAAATAGGAAATGGTATTAAATTTCATTCTAAATCCAGGAAATACAAAGAAAAGCATAAGGAAATACCATTAAACATTCACCAGAATAACTAAAATGAAAGATAGGCAATATCAGGTGTTGATAAGGATATGAAGAAACTACAACTTCCAGACCACTAGCACAGGATATTGCTTTCCATTCTTTTTTAACCTATCTACATCTTTATATTTAAAGTGGGTTTCTTGTGGAAACCATATATTTGTGTCTTACTCTTTTATCTAATGTAATAATCTTTTACTTGGTATATTTAGACCATTTTCATTTACTATAGTTATTCATATGGCTGAATTTAAAATGTAAGATTTTTCTAATCATTTTCTATTTGTTCTATCTGTGCTTTGCTCTTTTCATTCCCTCTCTTTCTACCTGCTTTTGGATTTTTTTAATAATTGCATTTTATCTCCTCTATTGACTTATTATTTATACTTACTGTAGTCCCCCTTTATCCACGGGGGCTACATGCTCCAATACTCTCAGTGGACACCTGAAACTGTAGACAGTACTGAACCCTCTATATGCTATGATTTTGCCTATACATATATACCTACGATAAACTGTAATTTATAAATTAGGCACAGAAAGGGATTATTAACAATACCTAATAATACAATAGAACAATTGTGACAATATACTGTACTAAAAGCTATATGAATGTAGTCTCTTTCTCTCAAGATATCTTATTGCACTGTAGATCTTAGCAACCTCAGCATACAGTTTTTTTCCTTTCCTTATTAAGTCAAAAACTTTCATCTTTTCACTTACAGGAAGCACTTTACACCTTCTTTTGGGCATATATGCATTGCCAGCACCACTACTCCTGTGATTTGGGCCCATCATTAAGTGCAATAAGGGTTACCACAAAGACTGTGATTGCACAACAGTCGATATGATAACTCAGATGGCTACGAAGTGACTAGCATGCAGGTAGCATATACAGTGCAGATACACTGGACAAAGGCATGATTTACGTCCAGGGCAGAATGGAGCAGAACTGCACAGGAGTTCATCATGCTACTCAGAATGGTGTGCAATTTAGAATTGTTTATGAAATTTTTCATTTAATATTTTGGAACCATGGGTGAATGTGGGTAACTGGAACTGCGGAAAGAAACTGCAAATAAGGGGGGACTACTGTATTTTTTAAAAGTTGTAATGCTTGCATTTGGGTTAACACACATCTTCACTTTATTGCTGTATACTTTCAAATAGTATAACACTGCTTTACTTGGCCGGACCACAGTGGCTCATGCCTGTAATATCAGGACTTTGGGAGGCCAAGGTGGGCAGATCACTTGAAGCCAGGAGTTCAAGACTGACCTGGCCAACATGGGGAAAACCCGTCTCTACTAAAAACTCAAAAATTAGCCGGGTGTGGTGGCACATGCCTGTAATCCCAGCTACTAAGGTGGCTGAGGCATGAGAATAGCTTGAACCCCACAGGCGGAGGTTGCAGTGAGCCAAGGTCATGCCACTGCACTCCAGTCTGGGCGACAAAGAGAGACTCTGCCTCAAAAAAATAAAAATAAAATAACACTTGCTACACTTACAGGATAAGAAACTTTCCAATTTCTCCCTCCCATTTTTTGTTCAGTCACCATCACACATTTTTCTTTTTACATATGCTATAAACCTAAAATATATTCCTTTTTGCTTTTATCATTTATTTGTTACATCAATTAAAAGTGAAAAAGGGGCCTTTATATTTACCTTTTCATTTTCAATTTTATATTTATCTTCATTATCTTTAATTAATTTATTTATTTTTAAGTAGAGATGGGGTCTCTCTATGTTGCCTAGGGTGTTCTCAAACTCCGGAGCTCGAACTCCTGAGCTCAAGCTATCTGCCCACTTCAGCCTCTCAAAGTACAGGGATGAGAGGTGTGAGCCACCATGCCCGGCCTATTTGAACCATTTCTGAAGTTTTATTATTTCTTTGCATAGCTCCAAATTTCTATCTGGTATAGTCCTTCTTTCTGAAAAACTTACACAGCCCTTTTTTGTAATGTAGTCCATTGGCAAGAAATTCAATCAACTTGAGTTTGTCTAAAAATATCTGTATTTGCCTCCATTTGTGAAGGAGATTTCACTGACAATTCTGAACTGGCAGCTCTTACTTTCACTCTTTAGGATGTCATTCCCTTGTCTTTTGGTTTGCATGATTTCTGATGAGAAGTCTTCTATATTTATTATCTTCATTCCTTTGTATATATAATGTGTCTTTTTGTCTTTTCTCCTTCTGCCTTCCTTCCAGATTTTCTCTTTATCTTTGTTTTTCAGAGGTTCGAATGTGATGTGTATAGATGTTTGCCTTTTTTCTTTAATGCTGCTTGGGGCTCTCTGAGCTTCTTGTATCTGTGCTCTAAAGTATTTCATTATTTTTGTAGAATTCTCTAACATTATTTCTGACATATGAAACAATATAATCTCAAATACATTATGCTAAACCTAAAAAGCCAGACTGAAGAGGATACATAGCATATTATTCCATTTGTATGACATATTGGAAAAAGCAAAACTAGGAAAACAGATCGGGGCTGGGGCTGGAACGCAGGCACTGAGTATAAATAGGCAGGAGGGTACATTCTGGGGTCATCAAAGTATTCTATATCTTGATTACAGTGGTGGCTACATAACTGAATATTTTTGCCAATTCACTGTATACTAAAAGGTAAATTTACTGTATGTAAGTTTTTAAAAAGGCAATGACAGAAGTCAAAGTTCTTATAAAATAACAATTTTTTAATTTAAAATTTTTTAATTAAAAATTTTTAAGTTTCCAAAAGGAAAAATAATGTAAAAAAGACCTCTCAATACGAAAACCAAATAAAACCACCTATAAGTTATGTATACAAGCTAAGAAGGAAATAGAGGATTTTGCAAAACTTGAAATTACATGTAAGTAAGGAAATAAACATCCAACTTCAGCTCTGAAGCCTACACCAACACAGAAAGAGTTGAGTAACAATTCAATGGTAGAGAGAAGAACCGAAAAAGGGTGCCTAAGGGTGATGAAATACAGATTAAATGACCTTCAGAAAGTGAAAGTCCTTCCCCGTGTGGGGAAACACTGAGAAAAGGTCGGAGGCCTCACAGTTGAAAGTAATGGCTTCTGCAGGGCGGAAGAAGTTTGTTTCAATCAATGGCTCTCTTATCTTTTGGGGAGAGACAGTTGTGGTGTTTTGTGGTTTAATGATGTTCTTTTTGTCTTTCCAGTGCTTTTCGTTTCCATTTCTTGATTCCTCCTTGTCTTTAAATGTCACAGCCCCTGCAAATTTGTCTATTTCTCACCCAATAACCATATCTGAAATGAAGAAAGTTTTTGTTCTGTTTTGCTGATGAAGTTTTTTAAAAATGGTATTATGAACAAAAAGCAAAACTACTTTGAGACACCAGATAATCCAAAAACTATATAAATTGATCTAAAATATAAAGATACAAGGAAAACAGTGAATTTCTTTTCCTGAAGCATGCATAACATTGATACCAAACTTGATCAAGTTAGTGAATACATATACACACACATGCACATGTCTATGAATACTAATGCAAAAATTATAAATAAAATATTAGTAAAAAGAATCCAATACCACATTAAGTAAATAATATACTGAGATCTATTAGGATTTGTTCCAGGAATTAATGTATGGTTAAATATTAGAAATTCATTAATATAATTGGCCATATTAATATTTCCAAGGGAAAAATAATATGATTATCTTCAGAGGTGCTGAAAGGGTGTTTAAAATATTAAAACTTATTCCTGATTAAAAAAACTTTCAATAAAATTAGAATGAATAGATATGTTTTTACCCAATAAAAAAATACATATGTCAATCCCAAAGTAAGCATCTTATTACTGGGGAAACACTAGAGTCAATCTCTTTAAGGTCAGGAATAAGGATGCCCATTACCTTTATTACTTTTTAGTATTAAGTTGGAAGAACTGGCCATTAAAATTAGTCTAGAGAAAATAATTAGAGGCACAATAGTTTGAGAGACAAAATAAAGTTATTTTAATTTTCAGGTAATATGACAATATAACTGAAAACTCAAAAATATCAATGAAAGAAAGCAATTCAAATAAAATAATTTAGTAAGGTGACAAGATATAAAATTAGCATACAAACATAGCCTTAATTTTCATCAATAATAACTAACATGACTTTTTGTTTCATAGGACATCATAAAAATGTTAATTATTTCTACATTATATCAGACTGAATATGATCCTGATAAAAATACAAATTTTTTCCTTGGTGCTAGGCAAATTGATCCTAAAGTTTATATGGAAAAAATAAACATTCAAGTAAGGTTCTTTAACATTTTTCTTTTTAGAAAAGCCCTGAGAAAGAAAAAACAAAAAGGAGTGACTAGCCCCACCAACCACTAAATCCTACTATTTATCTTTTATAATTAAAACAGTGCAATACTGGCATATAAATAGAACAGTGGGATATAGTAGAAGGCAGATAGAGTCAAGTATAAATGGAAATACAGTAGATAATAGAGGTGACACCTCAAACCACTGGGAAAAACAGATAGACTTTTCATTAAATTGGGTTGAGAAAACTGGATAGTCATTTGCAAATGGATGTAAATGGATTGCCAAAGCTAAAATTGGATCTACATTACACAGCATATATAAGAATACCCTAGAAACGGATCAAAGATTTAAATGTAAAAAATGAAACCATAGAAGGTCAAAGTGAAAGCATCAATAAATTATTTGATAAACTGGGTGTAGGTAAAGACTTTTAAACTATGGCTCAAAACACAAATGCAATAAAAGAAAAGAGTATTAAATTCAATTATGTTTAAAAGGTTGTGTAGCAAAAACCACCATAAGTAAAGTTCAAAGATAAATGACAAGCCATAAGAAAATATTTGCCACATATGTCACAGATAAAGGACTAACCTCCATAATATATAAATAAATTTTCTAATCAGGGACAAAAAAAGGCCAAAAGCCTGATAGAAAAATAGGAAAAAATCATACAGAGGTAGTTAAAAAAATTTTTACAAATAGTCCTTAAAGGCATAAAGAAACACTCAAATTCACTCATAATAAAGAGCTGCAAATATACTACATGGGAATATTGTTTCTCATCTATCACACTGGCAAAACTTCAAAAACTTGACAACAAACGCTTTCGGCAAGATTATGGGAAAAAATTGTGCTCAAACATTGCTAGAAGAAATTCAAATGGTAAGACCTCAATGGAGGAGAATGTGGCAAGATCCAACAAAACTACATTTGCATTTTCCCTTTGACACTGCCACTCCATATCCAGTAAGATGCTGTATAAATACAAAACAACATATACACAAGATTACTTATTGCAGCATTATTTGTAATCACAAAATATTGGAAACAATGTGTCTGGTTGCATAAACTGTAGTACATCTATTACAATGAAGTATTATATAGCTATAAAAGTGAAGATAATCTCTTTTAACTATTATAAATGAATTACAGGATATATTGTTAAATAAAAAACAGAAAGATACAAAAGACTATATACAATGTGTTGACGTTTGTGAAAGAGAAAGGGATATGAGAATATATTATTAAATATCGGTTTATTTTTGGAAAAAGAAACACAGGAAGGATGAATCAAAAACTAGCCAAAACGGTAACCTACAGCAGTGAGTGAAAATGCAGCAGGATAAAGAATGGAATGAAACGTCTCTGGACATATCTCTTTATATACTTTTGCTCTTGAATTATGCTGATGTTTTACTTATTTATCAAATAAAATTCAATCAATAAAGCTGAGAAAAAGAGCCCTAAAGTTAGATGAAAAGAACACTTGAGTTAAACACAAATAGAAAAGCATAAACCTAACTGCATTTCAAATTTGTAATCACAGGAAAAAATAAAAAAGAATTAAAGTGATTTTTTGAACACAATAGTCTATACACCCTCAGTGGGATGTGTAGTAAGGCACTAAGAATTACAGAGGAATCTCATATTTTATTTAGTAGGCTTGTTGTTAGTGGGGGCACATGGCTAGTAATTCTAAAATTATTTTGTGATATTTGTAGGAGTCAGGATATTAATAATTACATTGATATAATTGAGAACCAGAGTTTTAACTAGAAAGAAGATACACACACAGAATGGAGGGAGGAGAAGAAAAATCAGTCATTGTGGATTTGAGTTGGAGGAGACTGTGTAAATTTACCATTTAAAAATGGTAATTTTAGTTGTGTCCACTTAAATTGCTTAGAAGCAATGACATCCAATAGCAATGAGCACATCTAGTACGGTGGTCTGAGTTTCTAAATACTATTCCCAACTCAAAGATAATAGGGCTTCTTGACAAAAATAATTGGTTCCAGGATTGAGGGAGGTCTGTATAAGAAGAGCCTGGAACCCCTTCTTGCACCAGAAAGAAAGTGGTTTTTAAAAAATCATGCAGAAATCAATTTCAGAGGGATTGCCTCTGGCCAAACTTGGGACAATTGGGGTATCAAAAATAATAATAACAGTAATGTTACAGTTACACATGTAACTTTAAAAGGTGCATGAGTACATAATTTTTTTAAAAGGAGAAATAAAAAGGGTGGGGGAAGGAGGGGAAAAGGAAACCTCTTTTTAAAAGAATTTTACCAATAAATAAATAAATAAAGAATGCCATGAGTAGAAATTACCATTTTGCAGTCACCATTGTAATAACTGATTCAAGGAGGAATCATTAGTGGATAATAAATGATAGAGAGAAGGGTTATTGGGGAAAGGATATGTACAAGGTATCAAAGGGTCATCCTATATATTACTTAGCACTACCAATGGAAAAATAGTACTTTCTCACCAGAGAAATCTGGCAGACACAATCTCAACTAAGGGATCAAACTTAGCATTACCAAAAATGAAACTAACTGACATTATGTGCCTCCTGATATAACGCTCTGAAAAAGACACAATATCACTTACATGATATTCTTGCCAAAAAAATTTAACTTGCATATAATCTCAAAGGAACAAATAAGTACAAATTGAAGAACATTGCATAGAACAACCAGCCTTGACACCTCAGAAAAAGTGTCAACTTAATGAAAGGAGAGGAATTGTTCTTGAATAAAAGAGCTTAGAAGAAAACATAATTTGTAATCCTCAATTGGTTCCCAGGTATAAGAAGGAGAGAGAGAGGAGGAAGGGAAAGAAGACAAGAAAGAGACAGAAAAGAAGTGAAAAAGAAAGAAGAAAAGTAACTACAATGAACACTATTAAGATAACAGAGGAAATACTAATATAGACTATTAGGTAACAGTACTGTACCAATGTTAAATTTCCTGTTTGTTAATTTTCTAATTTTTTTTTTTTTTTTTGAGACAGAATCTCGCTCTGTCGCCCAGGCAGCAAGCTCCACTTCCTGGGTTCACACCATTCTCCTGCCTCAGCCTCCCCAGTAGCTGGGACTACAGACGCCTGCCACCACGCCCAGCTAATTTTTTTGTATTTTTAGTAGAGATGGGGTTTCACTGTGTTAACCAGGATGGTCTCGATCTCCTGACCTCATGATCCACCTGTCTCGGCCTCCCAAACTGCTGGGATTATGGGCATGAGCCACCGTGCCCAGCCTCTAATTTTGTTTTTAATTGACATAATAATTGCACATATTTTTGGGATACAGTATGATGTTTCGATACATGTATACAATGTAAAACAGTCAAATCAGGGTATTTTGCATATCCCCATCACCTCATACATTTATCATTACTTTATCATGAGAACATTCAAAATCCTCTCTTGTGGCTATTTTGAAATATACAATAGAATATTGTTAACCAAGAAACAAAAATGCTAACTATAAAAAATGATTAAAAATGTCAACCACAGCGAAAGTAGGAACTCTTCAACTAGAACAGCCTAAAGCAAACAACAAAACCCCATCAACTTGGAGAAGATATTTTTAATTCGTTACCAGGCAAAATTCACAACTATTGAAAGACCAAATATTTAAAACTTCTGGAAATTAATAGGAAAAAGACAAATTACTCAAACAATCTAGTAGAGAAATAAGAGTTACTTTCCAGAAAAAAAGATGCATGGGTCATAAACAAACACAAAAGATGCTCAATCACATACGTAGTCAGGGCAAGGCCATTAGAGACCATGAAATACCATCTTATGTCCACAAGATTGGCAAAAACTAAAAAGTCTTTAAAAAGCATTGACAAGGGAGGAGATCAACAGGAAATTTCATAATGTGCTAATGAAAATATAAACTGGCTTAATCACACTCGAAAATAGTCTGTCATCATCTCGTGAAGTTCAACATTCACATGCCCTACACTCAGCAATTCCAACAGGCATCTATCCTGGAACAACTCTTGCATATGTGCACCAGCACGTACACAGCAGCATGTACACAGCTCTGGGCACACATCTACACTCACCAACGTGGGTAAATCTTAGAAAAAACGTTGAATAAAATACAAGTCCCAGATAGTATAATTTTTACACAACTCAAAAACAAATAAAAATAACCAATAGATTGTGCAGGTATATACAGATGATAAATGCACGCTGTAAACTAAAGTTATATAATACAATAAAGAAAAGTATACATACACAATAATTCAAATTATATAATGAATCACATTATTGAACGACATGCACAAGAAAATGAAATACAATATAGGACATCAACTATATCTGGGGTAATGAAGGGAGTATGGGATAAAGGAGAAGCCATAGCTAATGCAAGTTATTGGTAATATTCTAGTTTATTTCACGGACGATCATTTTTAGCTCATATTTAGCTCATATTTAGTTCACAGGCGCTCATTATATTAGTATACTTTAGAAATTACATATAGTTTACATATGTTATTTTGAGGACCACTGGGGAATAAAAACATAATATTTATAATAAGGGTGGATGGTGAAATACCCTATTCAGTCATAATCGCTAAACAACAGGAATATATTGTGAGAAATGCATAGTTGGTGATTTTGTCATTGTATAAACATCATAGAGTGAACTTACACAAACCTAGATTGGATAGCACACCAGACACCTAGGCTATAGGGTATAGCTTATGCTCATAGGTTACAAACCTGTACCGCATGTTACTGTACTGAATACTGTAGGCAACTGGAACACAATGGCAAGTATATGTGTATCTAAACATAGAAAAGGTGGAATAAAAAGTGCAGTCTTATAATCTTATGGGACCACTGTTAGATATGTGATATGCTGCTGACTGAAATATCACTATGCAGCACATATGTATATTGAAGTTCATTGTGTTCTGTCTGAACTTCTAGGAATTTAATAGTAAATGAGAAATCTAAAGGAATGCTTAATAAGGAAAGATAACAAGTAACTAATTTTAAGCATCAGATATTTACACATGTATAAAAACCCTTGTAATAAATATTTTTAAAGAGTAAGTGGAAAATTAAATGGAGAGTTACAATACACTATGGATGCTGCTATTGAAATGTACATAAGCCTTCATTTTAATAAATTTATTTTTCAAATAAAATGGTAGAGATATTCCCACCATTCCATCAACACGTGCTCATCCACCTCTTCAGTTCAAATGGACTACAGGTTCTGTGTGACTTCTCATGCCTATCAGAATTAGGTGGTGACCACTCACCCATTTAGTTAACTAAAAATAAGAATGAGAGACTGCTGAAATTAAGGAGGGCATTCAGAGCAAATTATAGGAAGTATTTCCTGATTTAGCATATAATCAAGCTGTAGAATTTAGATCTGCACTTAAAGAAAAGATTGCTGTTGCTAGCTTCAAAAGAGGCCAGATGATAATAGCATGAATATTAATACATTTGCAGCTAGCCAAAGCAACATAATGGTAAGTAGATCTCACGCTTCAGTGCATAGACTGATTGCCTACAGGAGTCAAGAAGGACTTCCCTCACTCACCGAACTAAGGGCACTTTGCGCTGGTTATTGTCACCTTTCTCTGAGTCATCAAATAATGACCATGATAGGCCAATGTTGCTAATTAGTTTAGAAAAACTTGTGTTCCATGTATTTTTATAATTTCCTGAATGATTATAATTTTTTTTCAGTTACCTCTCAGAGATATAGAAAACCCTTAACTAACAACATACTCATTTTAGCTACAGAATTGTACACACTACTATTTAAAGTAGAAAGGACAGATTTTACCCAAAGTCCTAGTGCTCAAATGCAATACTGTTAAAATTTACGTATATTTCATTGCAGTCTCTAGTTTTCATAGAAGTGATTATACAATTTTGCTTCCTAGTTTTGCTTTTGTGTGTGTGTATTTGTATATGTGCTCAATGCTATTCTATAGATTTCCCCCAGTTAAATATTAATTGCATACCAATTAATACTATTTAAGATAAGTATGTAGTAATCCCAGTGGTTACACCATTAATTAACAATAATCATTTCTTATAGGAGGGCATTTCAGTTGTTCCTTTTTTTTTTTTTTTTTTTTACCATAAATAACATCACTATGAACACCTTTGTGAGCATAAAGCTTCTTCTGTACTTAGCATTGTCTTCCTTAGAATGGAGCTCATAAAAGGAATCATTGGGTCAAATGGCATAAGCATTTTAAGATGCTTATAATAATTTGTATGTATTAAATTTCATTCCAAATACATCTAAGCATGTATACTGCTACCAGCCATGTATAAGTCATCTCTGTAGCACACACTTGCCAGTTTTGATTATGATCATTTGGTCTTTCAAAAACTGACAGAATAAATAATATTTAGTGGTTTTAATTTGCATTTCATTAATCATATAGCTCAATCACATTGTCTTACTCATTTTGGTATCCCCAGCAACTAGCATATTGTACGGTACAAAGTAGGTGTTTAATGCATGTTTGATAAATGCATGGATAAAGAACCATTACTTTAATGTTTTCTAATGGATTTTTATCAGTTGATTTTTTTAACAAGCTGTTATCCTTTATCATAATGACTATAATTTTATTTCAGTTTACCATTTAATCTTGATGACTTTTATTGACACATGAAACTTTAAATCTTTTACTATTATTATTATTATTATTATTATTATTATTATTGAGACTGAGTCTTGCTCCTGTCGCCCAGGCTGGAGTGCAATGGCGTGATCTCTCCTCATTGCAACCTCCGCCTCCTGGGTTCAAGAGATTCTCCTGCCTCAGCCTCCTGAGTAGCTGGGATTACAGGTGTCCGCCCCCAGCTAATTTTTTTTTTTTTCTTTTGAGACAGAGTCTCGCTCTGTTGCCCAGGCGGGAGTGCAGTGGCACCATCTTGGCTCACTGCGAACTCTGCCTCCCAGGTTCTCGCCATTCTCCTGCCTCAGCCTCCCGAGTACGTGGGACTACAGGTGCCCACCACCACGCCCGGCTAATTTTTTGTATTTTTAGTAGAGACGGAGTTTTACTGTGTTAGCCCGGATGGTTTCGATCTCCTGACCTCGTGATCCGCCTGCCTCGGCCTCCCAAGTGCTGGGATTACAGGTGTGAGTCACTGCGTCCAGCTGAAATTTTAAATCTTATATGTTAAATTTATTAATCTTGTCCGTTTTGGTTTTCTTAATCACACTAGAGGTTTAATAAGTAGTTCTTTCTACTTTCCACTGGTTTTTCCATGGATTGACTTTTTACATATTATTTCTCTATCTCTATATTAATTTGTATAAAATTATTTTAGTGGCATTTAAACACAAAATTACTCTTTTTAAAGTACTATCAGTAATCCAATTTCATATATAATTTATTCTGAAAGTGGGTATAAAAGTTGAATGTGTGATAGTAGAATTATCAGTTTTCTAATTCTGCTCTCCTTCAGTCCAGGCCACCAGCCGATAGGTAAGAGCCTTCACAGGTGTGTAAGGCTAGACCAGAGGAATCTGCGGAAAAATGGCTAGAAGAGGAAGCGGTCCTGCCAGCATCTCCCTTCCTCCGAATCCTGTGTTGGTTGGGGTAGGCATCTCCTTTTACCACATATTTTCTGTCATCTTCCCAAACCCACACCAAAAGGGGTTGATTTATAAAGACAAACACAAGAAAATGAAAAAAGAAATCTGTATGATATTAAAGATACCAATGAATTTAGAAAATAATCACTGTAACATTTTGTATGGCTTGTATCATAAAATTATTTCACAATTTAGGGGAAAAGTTCCATTTATATCAGAATATAACTTTTAAAATAATCAATTGAGTCTACCATAAAAATTTCCTCTGTATTTGCTTTGAAGCTTAATAACTATAGTATGTGCCAAGGATTCACAAAACAGGGGATCTCTATTAGCTTGAAGGCTACATAATCAATGCTGCAGAGACACTTCTGTTAGTGAATAAATGATGAAGTTTTACCAGAAAAGATGCAGAGTCAACAGAAATATTCAGCAAAATATAGAGCTAAAAAATAATCCTGGAATTAAATGGGGATTCTCATATTTTATAAATGTTAAAAAAGTTGGAGATAATACAGGTAGGGCACAGATACACAACTATTTGACTAATATTTTGAAGACACTGTAGAACTGAGATCTTGTTACTCATGTCTACTTTGAGCTTTTTTGTTGTTGAAAACAAAGAGCAAAGATAATGTAGACTATTTTACAAATGGAGCCTGGATAACAATTCATATTACTCTACTAAATGCTGCTTATTCTAAATAATGTTACAGAAAGACTCTTGCAAGTATTTGACGATACATTTATAAAAGTGTGCCTAATTATGAATATTTAGAAACTATCTTGTACATCCATTAATGAGAGACTGGTTATATAAATATGGCATCTCCATATAATAGCATTAGAAAGAATGAAGATTAGTACAAACTAAAATGAAAACGTTTACATTTTGATAAATAATCAAGCAAACTGCAGACCAGTAAGTGTGATCCATAATCTCATTTTTGCTAAACACACACAAACATATCTATGTACATGTGTTTACACACACAAACAGAAATAAATTCTGACAGTATACACATCAAACTTTTAACAGTGGTCACACTTAGGGGTGTCAGAGCAAGGGTATGAAAAGGGAGATTTTGACACTTCATATCTTTGGAGTGTTTAAATTTTTATTCAATCAACATAGGCTATTCTCATAATTTAAATATATATATATTTTGTAAAATAAAAAATATATACATGTGTAAACATACATATTTATCTATGTATCCTTGAAAGAGTTTGAAAACATGTTAATACCATACTGAGTTTATGCCTTCTTACAAGTCTAAGGACCAACAGTGTGACCTCTATGACCAACTTAACTAGATGACTTTTTCACTGAAGAGGTCACTGCACTGCTTTACCACATGACATTAATGCATTTAGAGTCTCTTGTAGCAGGGGTATATTAACTTTTGTGCAGCTTACATTGCAAACATGCTCTTCACAAACCATACTATTTTTTTTTATTTTCTTTTTGTTGTTGTTGCCCTGTCTTGTGGTGCTGAAACAAAACCACACTACCTTTAAGTGCTCAGAAAGAAAATCTCATGCTGTTGCCTATGCAGATTTATTCCCAAAACAAGCTTCCTAATTGCATTAAACAAACACAAATATCAGTAATACAAGATATACAAGCATTCTAGAAAGAAGTTTTGTGGTGAAAGAAAATTCCTGAAATGTTTAAAGTTGTCTGTTATGCTATAATTTGGAGTAAATAAAAAAAAAAATCATGATGAAGAACTGTGCATTTTGGTAACCCTGGTGTTGGGTAATAATAAAAAATAATAGGTTTGTGGCCAGGCGCGGTGGCTCACGCCTATAATCTTAATACTTTGGGAGGCCGAGGCAGGTGTATCACTTGAGGTCAGGAGTTCGAGACCAGTCTGGCCAACATGGTGAAACTCTGTCTTTACTAAAAATACAAAAATTAGTCAGGTGTGGTGGTGCATGCCTGTAATCCCTTGCTCTAGGATACACAGCAAGACTTTGTCGCAAATAATAATAATAAGAATAATAGGTTTGGGAGTTTACAGAGGCCTAATATATAACACTCTTCTTTCCTGCCTGAAATCTGCCCAATCAAAAAATAAGAAAGGCAGAAAGCATGCAAAAATTCCACATTTATTACTGATATAGCAGACACTGGAAAATGTGGCTTAAATATGTAGGAAAGGGTTTGCTAATATCAAACCCCAATGTTAGACTAACTTAACTCACTCCATTAAAGGTAGCAGTGGACCCCACAGGCTTTCTCTTGTGGAGTCCAGCAACGATAAAACTTAAGAGATGGAGAAGCAGAGTGGGAAAACACGCTCTCTGAGGCAGGCCATGTTCCAAAGAGACAGGGAAAAGAAAGGGGCTGAACTCCACGTTTTCCAGTTTGCCTTTCCAAATTCACCGATCAGACTGTGTCACTCCTCTCCACATTAGGATAAGAGAATGAGGGACTAAGGGGAGGTCAGCATGATTAAACTTGTAAAGCTTTTTCCACATTGAAGAAAAACATAGGAGTGAAAACAATCCCTTCGAAAGTGGCACTATCCCAGTGGTTGGAATACATCATGTCTTTGCAAATAACACTGAAAATATATGAAGAAGAACTTTAATCTTTTCATAGTGAAAATTCAATTACATGTAGACTCAATTACTGGAACAAATATTTATTGAACACCATGTGCCCTGGACTGTGCAAGATGCAAAGACTGAAAGAAAGATGAACCAGAAGTGGAGGGAGACCTGGGATTCAAAAGGGTTTAACCACTATGCTTACTGCCTCTTAAGACTCTGATCTTTATTATTTCTGTTCTCCCTACACTATATGAAAAAAACCAGATCAGTCATAATCAATCAGTCACACCTCTTTGGGAGGTTTCTGATGAATTAACCTAACCTATGGCTTAAGTGTTAATCATAGCAATATTCTGTAAGTTAGCTGCTTAAATGTGTGTTACACATTTACTCTTCAAAACAGAATTTTTAAATAAACAAACATCTTGATACTTATAAATAAAGACAGATTATCTAAAGCAGAGACTATTAAACCATTCTGAATGTGAACCATTAAACCATTGTGAATGCAGAGGTTACCTAAAGCAGAGACCACTAAACTGTGAAACACTGGTTCTCTACACTAATACTAATGGATAACATCAAGATAGAGTCCAACAAATAACCTGAACATGGCATACTAAGCTTTAAAATATGAACCATAATCATTATAAAAGAATTTCAATACACACAAAATAAAACATATATTAAAGTTGTCTAATTATTAAAACTGGAAACAATAAGCTCATAGAGATTAACTAATATTACATAGAGATTAACTAATTCCTCTGTAATTGCTGTCTTACTGGTTAAAGTTAATGAACATAGAAGTCATAATAACCTTAAAATAAAGCTGGTTCTCAGGTTGGGGGGACTTTGCCACCCCCTCCCCCAGCGGACATTTTGCAATGTCTGGAGACTTTTTTGGTTGCCACAACTGGTGAATGCAGAGTGCTACTGCATCTAGCGGGTAGAGGACAGGGTTGCTACTAAACATCTCACAATGCATAGAACAGCCCCCGACAACAAAGAATAATCTGGTCTAAAATGTCAACAAGACAAAGTTTGAGAAATTCTGCTATAAAAATAACATCTACTCCATTAGAAGTCAAACCTGAGAAATTAAGAGAAATGCAACTATTATGGAATTCCATATACATTTGAACACAGAGATGAAAAAGACTATTCTATCCCAAAATTCACTAACAAAGTCAACTTAATTTTGGCCTTCATGATGAAGCTGAATGTCTTATTGTTTTTTGACATCATTAGTTTCTTGTTATTGCATTAATTGTAAGACTGATAGTCTTCTTTCCTAAAATATTTATACTCAGTACTTTGACTTCACTCTTCACACTTGGGAAAACTTATGAAACATGCTAATTGGGAAACTAAGTACACATATCAATAAATGAAAAGTAGGAATTCATAAATATTGGCATTTAATTTAATAACTGCTAAAATGCAATTAATGGACTAAATACATGCACTGATACTTCTTTCTATCCAAATTTCCTAAGTCGTCATTTGTGAAGGAAAAAGCATTCTCTAACAGACTTTGTGTGTTTAATTTTAACCCAGAGCACATTTTTATGACTGAGTGATAAACCCGCAAAACTGGAGTTCAGATTGGAAGCCCTCACACTACTAACTTTAATGATACCAGTGGGCATCACCATTTTTAAAAGTGCAAAAAAAATCAATGAGCAGATTGTCATTATTGAAACCCATTTTGCATCACACATATCACCCAAGAGACTGATAGTTTATGCTTATAAAACTTAATATAAAATTAAATTGCAAATATTTTCTCACAATCTACTAAAATTATTGCCTAAGGTAATACACTGCTAATATGAAGCATTTGTTCGGCTCTAGTGGACATATTTCCTATACAATTTATGTGAAAGAAGCCTTCTTTTGCTTCTTCATAGATCCAGTAATGAGGTTTCTTTTCTTATATGAAACCTAGAAAGTACAGGAACTTCTTTAAAATTAAGCCAGCAAAGGTAACACTAAATTGTTAATTAATGAGAGTCAAATTTTAAAACTTGAGGTCTTTTCTCCTTGTGTTTATGACTCTGTCATTTCAAATATCATATATTTATTATCTAAATGCACAAAAATCATCTAAATAATTCATACAGAAAATACATTTTCACTTTTTAAGAACAAAACCAGAGAAATAAATGTCAAGTAAAATAGCAGTCTGATTTCCTCACACCGCTGGAATCTAGAAAGATGAAAAGTAATTTCAATCATTTGCCGCCAAAAGTTAGGAATAACAGAAAGGAGAGTTGTCTTATCTCTTGGGATGTGAAAAATACTGAGTCTCAAGAAAAGATAAAATTAATTTCACTATTATCAATCATCAACCCAATGCATCATGAACTTATGTGTAGCACTTTCTAGCCCCTGAAGTGTTTCCTTATTAGCATGCGTCAGAATACACAGAGAAAAAAATAATGTCTTCACCTGGAACTTTAAATTAATAATTGATGCACTTAGCTTTATACTGAAATCTATTTAACTTGAAAAATTACCTGATTTATGCCAAAATATAATAGGAAACTCTTACCTTAAGCATTCTGCGTCATTTTGAGGCTTTTCATTGATTTTTATTTTTTCTGCCTCTAGATATTTGGTAGTACAAATAGATTCATTCTTTTCATCTTCAAAAACTAAACAAATTAAAAAATAGTTGCAATCTTTTGAAAATTAAACATAAAGATTATCTTTATTCACTCATAAGAAAAATACCCTAATTTTTGGTGCTTGCATATAAAATTTATATACTAATGATTTTTATTTTCTACGTTAATATAGCAATTACATGCACAAAAAAGATCTTTAAAAGATTTGCAACATTAAAAATACCAGATCTCACACTGATGACTGTTTTATCTATTTCTTTTTTAGTACCAATAATGGCACTATATCACAACAGGTTAATGTATTTTAAAAGAATAATATGCCCTTACCATGTGTATATAACTATATTTATCAGCAAAATAAGCTAACTCATGAAGGTAATACCTTTAAGTTTTCTTTGGAGAGTAAACAATTCTTGTATCAAATCACTCTTTTGTTTTTGAAGTTCATTTAGCTGGCTACTATCATGTTCCATTGACTTCATTTCTAGAAACAGATACAAAAGCATCAAAAATAAAATACTTAGAAATAAATTTAACCAAGAAAGTAAAAGACCTGTACACTAAAATCTATAAAACATAGATGAAAGAAAGTGAAGGCAACACAAATAAGTGAAAAGATATTCATGTCTATGGATTGGAAGAATTAACATTGTTAAAATATCCATACTACCCAAAGTAATATACAGAGTCAATGCAATCCTCATGAAAATTCCAATGGTATTCTTCACAGAAATAGAAAAAAATCAATCCTAAAAACTCTAAAAAGAAATAGAAAAATAAACAAATGCAAAAAATCTATTTTAAGCATTTAGGCTTTGCCTTACATGTCAGCAATTATTAACATTTTCTCATGTAGTAAAAATCTAAGCAGCGTATGGTTAATTTTAAGCCCCAACTAGCTTCCCCTGGCCAACTAGTAACTCTTTTTAAGAAACTGACCAGAACTTATTAATCCAGCTGGATACAAAAAAGTTAGCAGATGGATTACAGGTCTGAGCCAAAAGAGAATCTGGCCAAAATATTGTAGTATCTAACTTTTAGTGCAAATAAAGTTCCAAATAAGAAAATTATCCTTCATAACTAAAACACATATTACATAATTGATCATTACATAGTACTCACAACTCATTGGCTATCAAGTACTTTCACAGATATGTGCATCAATATTGTTTATTCTACCTAAAATGCCCTTGCTCCCTTTATTCTCATGACAAATCCCAATTCATCCTTTAAGACTCATCTCCTAAATTTTCAAATATTATTTCTCTTCTGCCATAATTTCTAGGCAACCACCAATCTACTTTCTGTCTATACAGATTTGCCTATTCTGGATATTGTTCACAACAATGGTCTCATGAGGACTTTGTAGTTTTTTGCATCTGGCTTCTATCACTTAGCATAATGATTGCAAGGTCTGCCCTTTTGTAGCATGCGTCAGTGTTTCATTTATTTGATGCCTGAATATAATTCCACTGCATAGATATGCCCATGTTTTGTTTTTGGATTCCTTAGGTGATTGACATTTGGGTTGTTTCCACTTTTTCGCTACAATGAATAATGCTATGAACATTCATGTACAGCCATGTGTTGTCTGACAACAGGGACATGTTCTGAGAAGTAAGTCCTTAGGTGATTATGTTGTTGTGAGAACATCATCAAGTGTACTCACACACACTTAAGATGGGATAGCCTACTACACACATAGGCTATACTGTATAGCCTATTGCTCCTAGGTTACAAACCTATACAGCATGTTACTGTACTGAACACTAGAGGCGACTGGAACACAGTAATAAGCATTTGTGTATCTAAACATATCTAAGCCTAGAAAAGGTACAGCACAAATACAGTATAAAAGATAAAAAATGGTACTCCTGTGTAAGATACTTACCATGAATGGAGCTTGTAGTACTGGAAGTTGCTTTGAGTGAGTCAATAAGTGAGTGGTGAGTGAATGCACAGGCCCACGACATTACTGTACACTGCCCTAGACTTTACCAACACTATGCTTAGGCTACACTACTTTAAAAATATTTTTCTTTTTTCAATAATAAATTAACTTTCACTTTAACTTTCTAAAGAAACTTTTTAAAAACATTCTGACTTGTAATAACACTTAGCTTAAAACAAATACACAGTACAGGTGTAAAATATAGTATTTCTTACTTCTGAAACTTTTGTTTTGTAAAAAACTAAGACACAAATACACACAATTAGCTTAGGCCAACACAAGGTCAGGATCATCAATACCACTATCTTTCACCTCCACATCATCTTGTCTTGGAAGACAAGCCCCTACGGGAAGGTCCTCGGGGGCAATAACATGGGGCTGTCATTTTCTTTTATTTATTATTATTATTCTTTTTTTGACATGGAGTCTCACTCTGTCACCCAGGCTGGAGTGCAGTGGCACGATCTCGGCTCACTGCAACCTCCGCCTCCTGGGTTCAAGCAATTCTCCTGCCTTGGCCTTCCAAGTAGCTGGGAGTACAGGTGCATGCCACCATGCCTGGCTAATTTTTTGTATTTTAGTAGAAACGGGGTTTCACCATGTTGCCCAGGCTGGTCTCGAACTCCTGAGTTCAGGCAATCTGCCTGCCTTGGCCTCCCAAAGTGCCTGGATTACAGTCATGAGCCACCAAACCTGGCCCGGAGCTGTCATCTTCTACGATAACGATGCCTTCTAGAATAATTCTTACAGGACCTGCCTGAGGCTGTTTTACAGTTAACGTTTTTTTAATAAGTAGGAGAAATATACTCTAATAATTATAAAAAGTATAATAATACATAAACCAATAACATAGTAATTTATTATCTTTATCAAGTATTATGTACTGTTCATAATTGTATGTGCTATACTTTTATATGACTGGCAGCACAATAGGTTTGTTTACACTACAATCACAAAAACATGTAATATGTTGTGCCACAATGTCACTAGGCAATAGGAATTTTTTCAGCTCCATTATAATCTTATTGCACCACTGTCATACATGGTCTTTTATTGACTGAAATGCCGTTATGTGGTGCACGACTGTACAAGGTCTTGTGTGGACATGTTTGCAATTGTCTTAAATACCTAGAAGTGGAATCACTGAATCAGATAGTAACTCTAGGTTTAATGCTTTGAGAAATGGCCAAACTGTTTCCAAAGCAGTTGCATCATTTTACATTTCTCCAATTTCTCCATATTCTTGCCAACACTATTACTGTCCACCTTTATTATAGTCACACTAGTGGGATCTCATGCGGTCTTGATTTGCCTTTCCCTCATAACTAATAATGTGAGCAACTTTTCATGTTGCTCAAAAAAATATGTCATACAGTTGTATAAAAATATTGTTTTCTTTTTAAACTTTGTTGTAAATAAGACTCAAACACATATAATTAGGCTAGGCCCACACAAGGTCAGGATTATCAGTGCCACTGTCTTTCTCCTCCACATACTGTCCTGGAAGACAAGCCCCTACTGGAAGGGGCTTTGTATAGCTTTTTTGGGAAATGTCTATTAAATTCCTTTGTCCATTTTTAAATTGGGTTATCTTTTTATTAAGTTATAAGAGTTTTTAGAATGTTCTGGATACAAGTCCCTTCTATATGATTTGCAAATATTTTCTCCCATTTTGTGGTCGTCTTTTTACTTCCTTGATAGTATCCTTTGAAACACAAGAGTTTTTAACTTTAATGAAGTCCAATTTATCTATACTTTATTGCTTGTGCATATCTAAAATAAACCATTCCCTAATCCAAGCTTAAGTTACACCTGTATTTTCTTGTAAGAGTTTTTCATTTTTAGCTCTTACATTTAGGTGTCTGGTCCATTTTGAGTTAATTTTTGTGTATGGTATGAGGTGGATGTACACATTCATTCTTTTTTTTTTTGAGACAGAGTCTCACTCTGTTGCCCAGGCTGGAGTGCAGTGGCGTGATCTTGGCTCACTGCAAGCTCCACCTCCCAGGTTCATGCCATTCTCCTGCCTCAGCCTCCTGACTAGCTGGGACTACAGGTGCCCGCCACCACGCCTGGCTAATTTTTGTATTTTTAGTAGAGATGGGATTTCACTAGGTTAGCCAGGATGGTCTCAATCTCCTGACCTAGTGATCCACCCACCTCGGTCTCCCAAAGTGCTGGGATTACAGGCATGAGTCACCGTGCCTGGCCTTGTTTATTAGCTCTAATAGTTTTCCAGTAGATTCCTTATGGTTTCTATATACAAGATCATGTTATCTTTGAATAGAGATAGTTTTACCTCTTCCTTTCCAACATGGATTTTTTTTTCTTTTTTGATTCCTAATTGCTCTGCCTAAAACCCCCCACTATAATGTTGATTAGAAGTTGTAAGAGTAGATATCCTTGTCTTGTTCCTGATCTTAGAGGTGAAACATTCATTCCATTGTCTTTAAGAATGACATCAGCTGTGGGTTTTTCTATAGATGCCATCTATCAGGTTGACGAAAGTTCCTTCTATCCCTAGTTTACTGAGTGGTTTTATTATGAAAGTTATTGAATTTTGTCAAATGTTTCTTCTGTGTCTTTGGTTATTTTTATATCTTCCATTTAGTTCCTCATTATG